>NC_047673.1:5642500-5974166 GCF_011762505.2 Arvicanthis niloticus
CAGTTCAAGCTGCCCCTCCCCCACAGGTGTGAAGACAACTCAAGATGCCCCTCCCCACAGATGTGAATACAGTTCAAGCTGGCCCTCCCCTACAGGTATGAACACAGCTCAAGCTACCTGTTCTTGAGCTCTTAGCTGTTTCAGCCTCAAAGGCTCTAAGCTTTATTTAAGTAAGAACTTTTTTATCCTTATAATTCTGTTTTCAAATATTATGGTGAGTCATTCAAACTGTCTTCCAGCTTTTGGAGATGCCCAGTATATATACAGATGCCCACACTGGGGTCATGACCTCTCTCTCAGAGTTTACCCTCCTGCTCAGCTCCCATTCTCCACCAGTGTCACCTAGAAAACATCACTATAATCACATGTACATACACACATGTTTGTACACACACAGATAAGCACATATACACACTGACATATACATTTACACAAAGACACACACAGACACAGATGCACACACATACATAGACATACACACTAACACACAGTCATGCAAAGACACAGACATACGTACAGACACAGACACACAGACACAGATGCACACACATACATAGACATACACACTTACCACACATTCATACACAGACACACATACATATTCACACAGACACACACACACACACAGTGGAAGACACCACATACAGCAGAAACTCCTTCTTGGGTCCATGCTGTCTCCCTGCCCAGCTCCCTGTGACTCTCATCTTTTGGCCCATGCCCCATCCCACATCATCTTGACTTACTACCTGCTCTAGCTCCCTTGAACATTCTGTCTGAGATATCCCTTTCTTATATTTTATTCACTGCAAGAATACCAAGCCTTTCCCTGTAGACCTATGGGAGCCTCCTCATCCTTTCCAGAAGCTAAGGTCTGGGGCCCTGTTTAGTCTTCGAGACAGAGTATTTGTTCCTTGTCTGAGCTCGAGATCCTTGAGCAGTGGTGACCCTGCAGCTGTGTGTCTTCCTCCATGAGCCCAGCTACACTGGGTGCCAAGTAAAACAGGTCGTATTTGTTTCACCATCCTGAAGCCTCACCCCTGTCAACTGAAGACCGTAAGTTGGTGATCTTCCCATTCTAGATGCTCTGTAGCCCAGCCTTGCTGGTGACCAGGTCTATGTCTGCTGTGCCCAGGCACTGACCAGGTCCCCAGCACACTGTGTTTCCCATGAGAGGTTCCTGTTACTTGCACACACAGGCAGATTGACCTTGGGGTGTGTGCTGTATGCTCACAGTTATCTCTCCTTAACTCTGCTGGGAGGGGATACTTATCTTCCCTCTTTGGAATGGTATTATTTCTGGGAAAGGAGCTGGATTCTTGGCAGCCTATAGCTGGGCAGACCGTTGCCCTATAAATGAAGCCTCTCTTCCTTGCCACACTGAAAATGCATGCCCAAGGGATGTGTGCCCTGGGATTGCAGCGGTGTCCAATATAGGGAACTGTCCTTCATGGGTCACTAATCTGCCTTTGCAGAACCTTGGAGTTACCCAGTAATGTGGAGCAGCATAACATACCCAATCCCAGCTGGGGACTGTAAAGAAACAGGTTAAAAAGAAATAAAAGTTAACAGAGATGTCACGCATCTAAAAGCAAAGCAGTAAAAAAGTGTGTGTGTGTGTGTGTGTGTGTGTGTGTGTGTGTGTGTGTGTGTGTAGACCAGGGGCCATCCTTAGTCACTCTCCACCTTATAACTTCAGGCAAAGTCTCTCACTAAACTTGGAAATTTGCATGCTAAGGATTCAAACTCTCCTTCTCCGGCTTGCAGACTGAGCCCCTTAACCCTTGAGCTAGACATCTAGCCCCCAGACATGTTTTGGAGTAGACAAAGAAGGTGACTCACTGTATTAGAGATTTCCACCCTTGTCATCCTCCTCCTCCAAAGACAAAGGGAAATGTAAGTAAGGATGAGCCCCCCCTAGGTGCACCCCAAACGGTGAAAGGCTCCATGGACATCTGTTCTGTCCAGCAGGGAGAAACATTGGTTTTGTTTCCAGAATGATTTGTCCAAAGATTGAGTAGGTGTTTTAGCTTGAATAGGTCTTTGTCATGTAGATGTCACTGACCTTTCATATAGACAAACAAGGCTTACATGTCAGTGGAACTCCAGCAGGATTCATCAACACATCTTAATTCAAATCATCTTGACTAACTTGAAACAATTATGTGTACTTTCTAAGTTGGTGTGGAAATCCCACTCAGATGCCTAAAAGGTGCCAGTGGAGACAAACATAATCTAAGATGATGTCATTCTAGCGCAAAATAGTGTGTGTGTGTGTGTGTGTGTGTGTGTGTGTAGTGTGTGTATGTGTGTCTGTGTGTATGTAGTGTGTGTAGTGTGTGTATGTGTGTGTAGTGTGTCTGTGTAGTGTGTGTGTCATGTGTGTGTGTGTGTGTATGTAGTGTGTGTATGTGTGTCTGTGTGTATGTAGTATGTGTATGTGTGTCTGTGTGTATGTAGTGTGTCTGTGTAGTGTGTGTGTGTCTGTGTAGTGTGTGTGTCGTGTGTGTGTGTGTGTATGTAGTGTGTGTATGTGTGTCTGTGTGTATGTAGTGTGTGTAGTATGTGTGTGTAGTGTGTCTGTGTAGTGTGTGTGTGTCTGTGTAGTGTGTGTGTCGTGTGTGTGTGTGTGTGTAGTATGTGTATGTAGTGTGTGTCTATGTAGTATTTGTATGTGTAGTGTGTGTGTAGTATGTATATGTAGTGTGTGTGTGTGTTGTGTGTATGTGTGTGTGTGGTGTGTGTGTGCGTGCGTGTGTGTGTGTGTGTGTGTAGTGTGTGTAGCTTGTATGTCTTGTGTGTGTGTGTGTGTGTGTGTGTGTGTGTGTGTGTGTGTGCATGTGTTCCACTTTCTGATCAGACTGAGTTACAGCTTTCAGCAAGCAAGGCAGCTCAGAAAATTCCTCCCACCTATATAATTTTTGAGTATGTTGTTTATCTTAATTCTCACTTAGAAAAACTGAAAATTCACTTAGGGGTCTGTTAAATTAAGAGTGGCTTTTCTATTTGTTTCCTTTCGTCATTTGAGGCTTTTGGTAAGCTGTGTGCTCTGAAGCTTCACACAGTGGACAAATGTTTGGATGAGTTGAACTACCTTTGCTGTCTCAGCCTTTGAACTGCTACAAAGTCAAGAGCAAGGAAGACTGGGGTGACCAGACACTAGCCAGGCTCCGTGCTGCCAGTATCAACTTAACATCTGTGTCTCCAGGGACTGTAAAGAGCTGAGCTCAGAGACTCTCTGCCCTAACACAAACCCAGCGAGTTTATGATTTCCCTTCAGACTTTGTTCTCTTCACCGGCTTGTTTATTCAAGAGAGCAAACTTCTGAAGAGTCTCACACCCAGCGTGCTGCCTGTATCCAATCCTGCCTTGAGACCCTCAGATGACATTCTGCTGGCTCAAGATCCACACAACAGTGACAAGTGGGTACTGACACCACTGTCTGTGACCATTTTCCCCAGGGGTGCTGCCCCACATCAAGAAGTGACCAGGGACATTGTAGAATAAGGAGGAAGATATCACAGCTGCATGTCCTGGGGAAGTGGCTTCTTACTCTTCCTGCCTCTTAGGTGATGGGGCCTATGGATGTGTCCATAGGTCAGGATGCTAGCCAGGACATAATTCAGGATGCTTGCTGGCCTTTCTCTCTAGTTCTCTACAGCTCCTGACTCTACATAAGACAACAGCTTCCTGTACTTCCAAGTGGATAAAGACAGATCACAGAAGAGGCCCAGGTTACCTTCCCTCTCTGCTCCACTCTGAATAACACCAAGTCAGGAAAGCCTAAGGCTAATTTTAACCTGATCAAGAAAAGAGAAAAGAGAAAAGATCCGACTGCTGGCAGGTGACACATTTCCCTGTGTGTTCCTGCCTGATGGTGTCTCTCAGCTACAGTGGCCTTGGCTGTGCTGACTCAGTGAGGAGGGACTACAGCCCTGCCCTGTGACCTTGCAATCTACCCCAGGGTTGGAACCTGAGCTTTGGCCCGTTGGGCAACAGAAAGAAAACTGAAAAACAAAATTCTGTGACTAATGCTTTGAGATCTGCTCCCCCACCCCCTTGATGCAACAACCCCATGACCCAGCGGAAGCTGCAGTGTAAAGCCAGCAGCCCTCCCAGTCTAACACCCTCCTCTCACCTCCCCCTCCCCCCCTCCCCCAATCTTGTCCTGGAGGCTTCTGATGGAGAGCAGAGGTCAGACTGCCAAGTAGAAGGAACTGGAACTGGGCTTCTGATCCCTTGCTACCAGTTCCTAACAAGACCCTGCTGAGCAGGGTAAGTTGTCCCCAGCTTCTCTAAAGAGAAGTCACCAGGCGCCAAAGGACAGTGATGTCTATGGTGCCTGCTCTTGGGGTAGCTGGGTAAACTCTGAGCTTATGTCACATACCTGCTCCTGTGCCGCCTGTGATCCACGAGGTCTCTGTTCCCTGTTCTTTTCTGGCCCCTTCTCCTCATCTCCCTGTCACTGTTCTCTGGTCTCAGCTTAGGTTTTCTCAGCTTCTCCTACTCACCTCACTCCCCCTCTCTCCTCACATATATTTTTTCCTTGTTCTGTCCTGTGTTCTCTACATAAGTAAATTTAAGAAAAGTAAATAAAATAAGATCAAAGATTGAACCAAATTAATCTCAGTCAGAAACTGTTTTAGCATCTCCACAATGTTATCCACTAAGAAGTGAGGAGCAAGACTCTGTTTCCTTATGTAACGTCGCTAACAGAATTATATATAATTATGTATTAGGTGAAATTATATATGATACTATATGTAATTTTCTGCCAAAGATCTTCACTGGGGAAAAAATAAGCCTATCCTAAAATAAACACATACACACAGAGGAGGCAGAGGAGAAGAAGGCAAGAAAAGAGGAGGGGAGAGGGGAAGGGCAGAATCTATCGGCTTGGATGCATACTTCAAAGCAAATATTCTACCACTGAGTCACATGCCCAGCCCTTGTTGTTTTGAGACAGTGTCTCACTGGCCTCAAACTCAAGATTCTCCTGCCTCGACCTGTCAGTCCTAGAATTGCAGAGTGCATCAGCATACCAGGCTAGTGCTCAAAGATTCCATATATAGGAGCCTGGTAGATGGCACAGTGGATAAGACTTTTCTTTGGCTTTGCAAGCAAAGACTGAGTTCAAGTCGCCAGCACTCATGTAAAACTCCAGGCATGGCTGCCTGTGTCTGTAACCCCAGGATTGGATGGGGATGAAAACAGGTGAATCCAAAAAGCTTGCTGGCCAGCCACCATAGCCCAGTTGTGTTTTGAGGAAACAGGGAGTTTAATCCACTTCATCTGGTAAAGACGTAAAGTCAGAAAAAGAAAAAACAGTATCCCACAGCAATTAGATGTCCTTGGATGATCGTGTTATGTGAAGCAGAAAGCTGCCAGTACCCTGTCTTGTCTGACTGTATTTTTCACAAGCAGTGGCTTCATGAGCTAGTGGTGAACCAACAGGTCCGTTTATGAAAAATCTGCTCCTAGTCCCAGCCAGTGGCCTCTATGACATTTTTGCCACCTAATAATTGGACTGCAGATACACAAATATAGGAACTCAGGAGGTCGTCAGAGCTCCCGCATAAGGAGGAATTAGTACAGAAGAGTGGGGTACTCAATCCGTGCTTTCTAGAAATCCGTTCAAATCTGCATTTCTTCCAGAAGCCTTTTTATTTCAAAATCCATTTTAAAAGTCAATGATCATTAAGCATGCAGAGACGTGAGTGGGATTCCGCTCTGTATTTCATTTGACATGCTTCCAAATCGCTGTCCGTTTATTCATTGCTTCCATGAGGGGGAGCATTGGAAGTTAAATGCACCGAACTCTGAACGATGGACCTTTTCCTGTGTCTTAGAGACACCTGAACCCAGTGCAGACTTGTTTTCCTCATATCCCCAGAGCAACAGAAATGCATAGCCACCGTGCCATGAGGTTTCTACAAGGCTGGAATCCCTCTGCCCCACATTCCTGAGACAGCTAGCTACTAGATACAAGTGTTTCACAGACCCACAGCCCTACCTTGGTTCTCTGGAACCTGTAGGTATGGCCTGCTACTAATGTTCCTCTCTGACACCATCTGTTGTCTCTTCTCTGGGAGAAACCCCTGCCTGTCTGTATACGCTTGTGGCTGTGAATGGATCAGATCCCGCCTGCCTCCTCCCTTTGTTCTTTCCCTTGCTCCTCTAGGGTAAAGAGAACCAGTTGGCAGCTTGGCAAGGTGACTCTTTTATAAGGGCATGTCCTGAGGTAGCACACGGCCTCTTCCTGGCCAGGGTAACTGCTGGTACAGGATAGAACACCTTGGTGCTTGGCCTCCAGAGACACCATTCATTACACAGTCTTTATCTTTGTGCATATCCTGGAACAATACTCTTAAATAAATACTCTCAGGGGCATTTTTTTTTCCTCTGTGGATATTTACTTTGTGTTTCCATGATCTCAATGGGACCCAGAAATGGAGGAGACAGGAGGATTAGCAAATAAGCATTTGCCGCTGTCTACGCACAAGGGGACAACTGTGAGGGACGGTGGTTTGTTTTCCAAGGGAGGCACGTCATTGATACGACACAGCCCATGTGTGTGAGCACACGGCGGCTTGGAAGTTTCCATTTGACCCCAAATGACAGATAAGCCTATATTGAGTGAGCAGAGGCAAGCTGGGCTTGAGGGCAGGAGGCCTTGGCACTGCGCAGCCTCTGCCCTCCGAGCCTTGGCCACACCCTTCAACTCTCCAGGCTCCTAAGTGCACTGTGCAATCAGGGAAGACTCCAGGACTTCACATCTGGTACTCTGAATGGTTCCACACTTAATAACATTCTATAACCTGAATTCCGTAGTCTGGAAAAAAAAAGAAAGACAGAAAATTATAGAGAACATCACCGTGTAGTCTAGTTTGAAAATTGTGGTTTTTCACCATGGGTCAATATTTGCCACCACAATTTCAGTGACATTGGTGAATTTTTTTTTTTACATCTAGAGATATGAAAGCTTAACTGAGGAGACTATTGAGTCCACAAATAAAAGTACAGCAGTCATAGATGAGTATCTACTAAGGACCTACCCACATTCATCAGTGAAAACCCAACTGCCAATCTTAAGTGTGTCTTCCTCTGCTCATCCTTATTAGCTAGAAGCACAAAGGTCTACTCACCACAAGCCAGGTTCCCATGAGAACCTGCCAAGAGGAACCATGAAAGAGGAAGAGGAAATCCAAGCTCCCCAGGGCCATTGTGTTTATTTGTTCTGAAGCTAGACTGGTCCCATTCATACCTTAGGACAGCAGGTGTGTTCTTGCATGATGCCCAGAGGATGATGGGACATTTTTCCAGGGGCCTGGGAAAGAGTGGACCTAGTTCTTTGTTTCTTTTATAAAAAGCAGGCAACATTAAGATTCTACATAAACAAGTCTCTCTCCCTTGCATCTTTCCAGACTGGCCTATGATAGAGAAAAGCCAGAGGAATTCCTACATAGTCAGACATATCTGGCCTATTCAAACCTGAAGGAACCCAGGGCATTTGCCCAAGCACCCTACCCACTCCTTCTCAAGTAAAGGCACACAGCTCAAAGAGCTGAGAGACCTTTCAAACACAAACACTGGGACTTATGGGAGGGCCACAATGGCAGCACAACCGACTGGTAGAACAGGGCTTTTCTTATCTCTTTGTCCCAAAGGGTCTCAGGAATCACATTTGAAAATCTCACCGTCTGCGCTAAGCTGAGCGTGAGGCAGAGCAATGGAGCTACACATCTGTAGACCCAGAACCTGGGAAGCCAACATAGAAGGATCCAGAGGATGGTGCCAGCAAGAGCCTGTATTAAAAAAATTTTAGAAGAATCTCTGAACAGAGAAGATAACATGTATGAGGCCTAAAATTCCAGTCTTTAGCCCTGAAGGGATGAAACTATAGCAGACACAGCACTCCTTTCTAATGTCCAGATTGAATAGAACCCTCAAACATTTGATTTTCCAAAGGAATACATTGTGTGGATCTCCGTGGGCAGGTGTGTGCACGTGTGTGTGTGTGTGCACGTGTGTGTGCACGTGTGTGTGCACGTGTGTGTGTGTGTGTGCACGTGTGTGTGTGTGTGTGTGTGTGTGTGTGTGTGTGTGTGTGTGTGTGTGTGAGTGAGTGTAGGCCAGAGGTCAGCCTCAGACACCACTCCTCAGGATCTAGCTAGCTTGTCTCTCTTGGAGTCCTGAAGCTCATTGGTTAGCATTGATTAGGCTATAGTGGTTATCCAGTGAGCTTAAGGACCTACCTGTCACCGCTTCCCCAATGCTGGGATTTCAAGACTGTGCCACCACACCTGGCTTTTCTGTGGGTCTTGGAAATTGAAGATGGGTCCCCATGCTTACATACCTTTACTGACAGCTGTCTTCCTAGCTGAAAGTTTTTTGACCCCAGTTTAGTGCATGGAGTCAGTTATTAGGCTGCACAATACTGCTTTCTAATGCTAAAGGCAATGGGTGTGTAATAACTGTCAGGAGGGGTGAGTAGAGCTACATTTAGGGACAGTAGCGTTCTAAGGGAAGATTTAGGAGCTTCCCAAGCTCACGCCTCTGTAATTGCCATGCATTTCATTCAATGACACTGCCAATGTCCTGTAAAACAGGTAGCATAGAAATGGCACCTGCAACAAACCCCTCACAACTAAGTTCACAGGAGAAACAGGCAAAGTTAATACCCAAAAGAACGATTTCCTATAAAGCCTAGCCATTGGGTGTGGGGCGTCACCTGGGTTGGACTAAGAAATGACTGGTAAGGCATCCCAGACTGGTAAGGTCTGGACGGACCTGTGAGGAGTTTCCAGAGGAGATGGGCCTGTGAGTCAGTGGACAGTGTGGAAGAGAACCATCCTCAGGGTGAGCAGGCACCATGGGAGGACAGGACAAAAAGAAAAAGAGAGTCTTCTCCCTGCAGCTGACTCTCTTCTGTCCAGAGACTGCCCACTTCCCTAGCTCACAGGCTGGCATTACAGAACAGAACACCTTCACTGACAGCCCAGGAACCCCAGCTCACAGAAGGCCTGTTGGGAGATTTTTCTCTCCCTTAACTGCATGAGCCAATAAATGTGTTCACCTGTCTGTATGCCTGTCTACATGACATCTATTTAATCTGTCCATCTGTAATCCATTCTTCCGTCTATCTGATATTTTCATCTATTATCCATCATTTATCTGATAGTTCCAGATACTTATCATCTACCTACCTGTCATATACCTGACCTATCTTTCATCTATCAATCATCTCTCTGATCCATCCATCCATCCACCCACCCTGATCCATTTCTCTATCCATCCCTTCATTCACCAGTCCACCCATCAGAATGGTCTTGTCTTCTCTCTCTCTCTAGATCTCTAGAAAACAGGTAACAGAGAAACCCTAAGGCTTGCAAGCCTTTGGTGATGGTCACTGGGAGACCAGAGACACAGACTGTAACTCTAATCTATGTGGACCTTGTATAGAGCTACTGCAGCCCTCAGATAATGATATTCCAGATGCATCTGGTATGCAATGTTGGTGACAATCAATTCAAGTAATAAGTGATTTATTTCATGGTAGAGTGTTACCATTTTCATGGCAGGACGATGTGTGTCAAACCAAGGTTTCCATTCAAATTCCCTTGTAGTACATTAAACTGTGTTTATTAGAAATATTGGAGAAGCCTGAGAGCCAAAATGACTTCCACAACCTCCTGTGTTTGAAAACCTGGTCCCCAGTTCTTAACACTGGGTAGCCATGGAGCCTGTAGGAGGTGGAACCTAGCCAGAGAAGCTGTCTCTCTCAAAGATAGAACTTGAATTGGTTATCACCACAATTGATTGGTGCTGTCTTTACCAGGTACCAGCTCCTACCACTGCATGCTGCTTCATAATCAGCATGGCAGACGTGTCCTGGTGTCCACCTCTTGTCCAGTCTCTGCTTCCCACCAGAGGCTTCAGCTCCTGGGAACACGACCTTTGAAGGAAGGCTGCAGATTTTTATAGCATGAGGCATGGGTGGAAGTGAGGACTCAATTACACTGGAAACAGCAAGCCAGCCATCTAAAGGAAGCTGTGCTGAACCTCCGTTTAAAGGTCAACCAAATTGACAGCTCTCACAGAACACCCCGGCATTTGGTAGACAGAGTCTTCCCTGGTTTAAAAAAAAAGAATGCCCTCATTTATATTTTCTGTTTCACTGGAGATTGCCTGAGGGAAGCCAGGGAGACCCCAGGGCACATGGGTCTTTGCCTTCTCTCCTCATTTCTCAGTTCATGTCCATGTCTATGTGTCCATACTTGTATGTGACCATGCATAGGTGTATATGTGTGAATGTGTGTGCTTCTTGTGTGTATTGTGGTATGTGTGTGTATATGTGTGCATGTGTGCTGTGGTGTTTGTATGTATATGTATGAATATGTGTGTAAGCGTGGTATGTGAGTGTATGTATACATGAGTATACATATATATGGTATGTATATATGTGGTATGTATGTGTGTATGTAGGTGCCCATGTTCCTCCATGCAGACTTTCTCTGAGATGAAGGACTCTGACCTCTAGCAGTGGGGAGCAGAGGCCCATACTCTTCCAGCAACAAGCCTGGCCCTCCCTGAGAACGTAGACAGTTTATCATGCGTAACAGGCAACCTGCTGCCCAGCGTATGAAGCACCTTCCTCTGTACATGTGAGTGTATGTACGTGTGTGTGCATGTGTGGGTGTATTTGTGCATGAGTGTGTGCGCACATGTGTGAGCACATGTGAGTATATGAGTGTGTGCACATGTGAGTGTGTATAGAGTTAAGAATAGTTCTGCCTCTCTGGAGACATCTTAACACACAAGAGAAAGTGGGCTACATAGCCAGCTAAGCTCTTCTGTATTACTAATTGGAATGCTAAGTTCGACCACTTTGGTGCTTTCTGAGTTAACGCATTGTTATTAGGTACTTACTGTTCACAGTACCAGATACAGGAATATCTAACAAGGGATTCGACCTCCACCTCTCCACACAACAGCTCCAGCACTGCCTGCTTCCTGTCTTTCTGTCTCTAGCCCTAACCTATTACATGCCAAAGGGCTTACATGAGCATCAAGTCATCCAGAGGGAGCAGGGGCTGAAGGAACTGACTACTACATACTGAATACTGAAGGTATATTCATGAAACCCATCTTCTTCTTTTTTTTTTTTCTTTAAGTATCCCCACTGAGTCCAATTAGTGATGCCCATATATGGACCAGGCTGCTATAGGCTTGTTTCTCTATCCGTGTTCTGGAGCAGTTTTGAGACAGTTGAGGTAGGCTAGATATTCATCACCTGGCAGGGATGGGACATACAACCCCATTTGAAGAACCCCATTCTCTCCCCAAGTTCCTTTTCTTATAGCTCCAGATGAGACATCCCATCCTAAAAAGGGCCGTGATGGTCATAGTGTCTGCTTAAGTAAACACAGCCTATTTCCATATGGACTTATGGACATATGGACAAATGATTCCTCCTTTGTAAGAGTCTGATCTTAGGCATGGGACAAGGTGCCTGCATGGAAACCATAACAGCTTGGTGGGCCACAAAACCTGGATGGGAAGGTGGTTTGGCCAGAGGCAAGGACCAGATGGACAATCAGTTACGGAGCAAAAGCTCACAAAGGCCACCTCAGGGACCTGTCTGCTGCATGTCCTCTGCCTGTTTACAGCCTGCTGCTCAGATTCCTGTGTCTTCCATTTGTGTTCCCGGCGTGAACACCACCCTTGACATACACCATGCTTCGCTCCATAACCCAATAAATGGGAAACAGTGGATTTGCTGCCTACAGTGTGAGAAGCAGAGTCACCATGAAAACCCAAGGCCTGGAAATACTGGCTGTGCCCAGCCCAAGGGACACCCATCCCATAGTTGCACTGTGGCTGCACAAGTGGCTGTCAGGTGCTTCCTCTGACAGATACAGTCATGCCTAGCCACGCCTGTCCCACGCACACACACAGCCCATACCGTCACCTTTCTTGTGCCCAAAGCTGGGAGACCTATAAATCTCACTCAAGCAGAATAGGATTTAACCATTGGTGCATGAAATATAAACAAAAATGTGTGACGTTCTTAATACTAGGTGTTGATTTTGGATGAGTCTAGCACCTCCAGAGGCCATTTCCTGGCCAATCAGGTCTGGAAACAGTAATTTGCCATTCACAAGTCACCACAATTTGTATTATCATAGTGGCCTGCTAGGGTGGGGAAGGGGAAGGCTCTTCTAGTTCTGCTGAACACTTGGATCCACTTCAATAATAACAAGCACTCACCTTTACCTCTCTCTCCTCAGTGGCCAGCATCGAAGGTGGCAGCTATTCAGAATGTCAGCAGCCCAGGTGAACTTCCTGTCCTTGTGTGAACCTGTGCTAGTCAAGCCAAGGCTGCTACCTGGCCTGTTTCTCGGGTCTGTTTCAGGAGGAGATTGGAACATGCCCTTCTGAAAACTTCGGGCTAGGGACATCTGGTTCTTCCTCACAGTTAAAGGGATGGGAGGTGGTCAGTTAGAGTTGAAAGGAACACCACGCTGGAATAACTTCCCCAGCCAGCACTTCCATCCTCTGTCAGTTGTTGAGAAGCAAGCAAGAGCAATCCTGAAAACGGAACCACCATGGAGACTGAGTCTCAGTGCAGCAGGGCTTGAAGGTATAAATGAGGTGAACTACTCAGGTAGAGTCTGAGTTGTACCATGTAGAGAGTATGTCAGGTTCAGTTGCTTAGAAGGAATAAGAGGAGGAGGAGGAGGAGGAGGAGGAGGAGGAGGAGGAGGAGGAGGAGGAGGAGGAGGAGGAGGAGGGGGAGGGAGGGGAGGGGGAGGAGGAGGAGGGGGAGGAGGAAGAGGAGGAAAAAGAGGAGGGGGAGGAGGAGGAAGAGGAGGGTGATAGCTTTTGAAACCAGATAGGTTTTCCTGCTGCTGCTTTTTGTATTTTTAATACAATAGTGGTACTTACTACTTGAGAGTTTGATGTGTGTATTCAATGTAACTGAACCATATTGATTCCCCATTCTGGAAACATCCTCTTGTCACAACTTCTTATCTTCCTTTTTTATTTTTTATTTTAAATATCTCACTAATTCCAATTAGTGATGCCCATGTGTGCACGTGTGCAACACCGTCCACTGGAGGATGGGAACCCTACTAAAGTTCACAGCCATGAAGAAAACACTCTACCCACCAACAGCCATCAACTGACAAGACGCCCCAGGTAGATGTGAGGCCTCAGGAGCCCTCTGCCGTCTATGTTGACGGGCTTGACCTTATGCAGGCCATGTGGGCAGGAAGCCACAGCTACTGTAAGTTCAGAGTTCACTGACCAAGTTATGTCAGAAGATGATGTTCTGGATGTTCTGACCCTCTTCCCATAACGTTCTCAGAGCCTCTGAAGGGAGGAAAGGGTGTGGATGTTCCACTGAGAACTCAACGCTCCAGTCTCTTACTCTGCACTTTGACCAGTCATGAGTTCTTCAGAAGAACCAGCATTATTTATGGAGGAAAAAAAAAAACTGAGTGTTCTGATTTCTTCCCTTTCTCCAACTGTGCTCCTCCACTGACTCCTGTAAGATACGGTATCTTCTCAATGCACAGTCCCTTCTGAGACACTTGCACATACTACAGAGATAAAGGCCAAGATGAACGCAGGTCACACAGAGCTAAGCTAATACCTTGTGCGAGCTGATTTGTTCCTGTTGTTGTTGTGGTGGTTGTTGTTATCTATTATTGTTATTATCATTACATTTAAACATTTTTAGTTTTCCTACAAAGTAAATCAGAGTCCATATTTCATTCAGGGTTATTTTTTTTCCCCCAGAGTCAGTCACTCATTGACATAAACTCAGTGCCAAGTATACAGATACAATTCCAAAACAAATCTTATCTTAACAAGACTCAGAACAGATCAAGTTGGGTTTTTTTTTTTAAAAAGATGAGTTATTATTCTCTTGATAATTGAGACCAACTTGCAAAGCAGCAGTTTCTTTTACGGAACATGGATCTACAAATTCTGGTCCATTTAACTGACCATGTGTGTGAACTGACAGAATATCTTCCCCCCAGCACAGGCCAGAAGTACAGGTGCAGGAGTTATGAGGAGCATAAACACACATGTGCCCTGTTAAGGTGTCATGGTCTCCGTGTAAGCATTCAAAAGAAAAAGAGGCTTCTTTCTGTTTCTGAAACTCATGTTGAGCCCAACATGCTCACTTCATGCAGTGACATGGCTGGTGGAGGGTTACAGGGATGGATGACCACCACAGTATTATGCTTTCTTGAATTAAAATATACCTCCTTCATCTGAGGAGTCTTCAGTCAAGACATTGTTCTCTGCCTAGCTTCTTTTCCTATAAAACAAAGGTGGCCGTATGTGACTCTCAGGATCAGAGGGCAGACTGACAGCTAGATCTTCAGAAGGCAAGGTGACTCACTCTGAACCTCTCTCCTCGAGAGCACCCCCTTCCCAGGCTCTGGTATATCAGGCCACAGTGTGACCCAGCTCTCCCTTGTTCTTCCTCATACACATCCAGGTCTCTATTTCTATTTCTCTGTTTAATGATTTTTAAAAATTCCTCTCATCATCTTTTTAAAACATAAGCTGTTAAAAGTAAAGTATTATACCAGTGCAGATGGTCATTAAGTCCTGAACAGCCCAAGGATTTTGTCCCTCCCAGAGATGACCTTCACTACTGTCACCCTGGCTCACTGTCTCTGGATGCCCAGCATGCCTGAGTGACCACTGAGCATTGTACCCAGGAAAACCTACATCTGTTCAGAGCGTCACTGTATACCTTCAGAGAATGCCACTTAGGAAAGAGTGCCACACTCAGCTCCTGGTGCACCTCTTTGATGCCACACTCAGCTCCTGGGGCACCTCTCTGATGCTACACTCAGCTCCTGGGGCACCTCTCTGATGCCACACTCAGCTCCTGGGGCACCTCTCTGATGCCACACTCAGCTCCTGGGGCACCTCTCTGATGCCACACTCAGCTCCTGGGGCACCTCTCTGATGCCACACTCAGCTCCTGGGGCACCTCTCTGATGTCACGCTCAGCTCCGGGTGCACCTCTCTGATGCCACACTCAGCTCCTGGGGTACCTCTCTGATGTCACACTCAGCTCCTGGGGCACCTCTCAAGGTGGAACTGTATTTCATGTGATAAGAAATTAAGTTCCTTTACCTTTCTAAGATTCTAAATTAAATTAATCAGTTTTCACACTGGACCTGCAGGGTAATTTCTAGACTCTCAGACACGGTCTTCCACACACAGTCAGCAACATTTTTTATCTCTAAGAAAAATGATCTGGGAAAAAAGTATTTCAATTAAAGTTTATGCATACTCAAATAAAATGAAAGTCATTGTTATTGTTGTTATTTAGCAGTGCAGTGTTCAAACTCAGAGACTCTCCCATTAGCACTCTGGCACTGGGCTGTGCCCCCGCCCTCTTTTTATTTTGGTACAAGTTTAAGTTGGTCAGGTTGACTTTGAACTCCCTCTGCACCACTGGCTGAATTGGAAGCCGTGATCCTCCTGGTCCCCAACTACCGTTAACCAGGCCTGCCTGGCTGGGGAAGCGGGTGTGTGAAGGCAGCAGTCAGCTCAAAGGAGGAGTCGAATATAGCCCCAGGTTACCAAGTGTTACTATCTGATTCCCCAGAAACAGGGGAGCCTAGGGAAGAAGCTAAGTCTGGCCTGGAGGTGGGGATTGAGTGAATTTAACAGTCAGTTAACGGGAACACCTCTGAGGCAGGGGGTTATCTCCAACCAGGAGTCCTAGAGTTGTGGAATAAGCGCTTTGGGGTGACACTCACAGAAGGGTTGATGGGAGAACATGTGGAGGCTGTGGGCTTCATCTCTACACACCACCAGGGCAGGCAGATTGTTTAGGACAGCAGTGACACGGCTACCCCAAATGTGAGTCACACCTGTGTCCTTCACGACAACCATACTAGGAAACTCCCTGCAGATCCTCACTCACATACCTGTAAGTCTAAATGCCCGAAGGAGATGCATCCTGAATGAATGCAGGGTTCCTTCTGAACTGTGTTCCAGGGCATCTGACTGGCCCTGTGTGTGCACAGTCGGTCTCTACAGCCCTTTCTTTCCCTGCCTCCAGTGACACCAGTGCTGCCCTGCACAACTTTAATACTAGGGGGTCTATGTGTTGAGTGACTCTGATACAGAACCCTGTTACCAAGGTGAGAAACATTGGAGAAAGAATAGGAGAGACACCTGACTTCTCTTTACATTTTAATGTGTGTGTGTGTCTTTGTATATGAATGTATTGGTGTGAATGTGTGTGTTTCTGTGTATGTGTATTGGTGTGTGTGTGCAAATGTGGTGTTTGTGAGAGTATGTGAGTGTATGTGAAGGTTTTGTGCTTGTGTTAGCATGTGTGTCTATGTGTGTTTGTGTATGACCATGTGTGGGAGTGAATGTATGTTTTAGTGTGTATGTATGTGTAAGTTAGTATGTTTGTGTCTGTTTATATGCATGTGTGTCTGTTGGTGTGTATGTGTGAGTTGTATGACTTTGTCTCTGTGTGAGTGTTTGAGTATATATGTAAGTGTATGTGTTTCTATGTGAGTCGTATGTGGATGTATGTGAGAGAATATATGTGAGTGTGTATGTGTGAGTGTGTGATTGTGTGCGTGTGTGTAAATGCAGGTACCCAAAGAATCCAGAAGAGTGTATCTGATCTCTTGGAGCTGGAGTTATAGGAGGTTGTGATCTGTAACACTGGGTGCTGAGAACCAAAGTCCCCTGTAAGAGCCATGTGGCCTGCCAACTGCTAGGTCATCTCTTGGGCCCAATTTGACTCCATTTTTCTAGTGGCTAAGAAGTCTGTCTCCAGCACTGTGTGACCCATGGCAGCTAAGCACACATGCCCGATCCGTTCTCATTTTTATGATAATCTCTGCCTCAGTCCCTGAGGTCTGCCCTGCCTCTGGCCTCTCCAGGAGCTCCACTGTAACCAGAGCCTTACAAGCTGCAAGGCTTATGGCTGCCCTGGTACACAAGAGTCATGCTAATTCTGCCTCTGCTTTTGTTGACTAAGAACCCTGGCAAGTAAAGAATTTCCCACATCACTTGCAAAGCAAATCCTCAACAGAATCTCTAAAATGCTGGAAAATATTTGAGTAATCTTCCAACTTAGCCACTCAGTGATCACACGCACATACCTACATTCCAGAGTGTGGGACTGTGGCTTCATGCTTTTGTTTGTTTGTTTGCTTAACACTCACGCTTTTATTCTCGGGCTTCTCTGAAAGCAAGTCAAACTGTTTTTCCTTTGTCTTGTTTGTTTTCCTCTCCTCAAGGCTCCATAGTCTTCCTGTCCCAGCGAGTATCACAGATAGCTGCTTTCTTACTTAGAGCAAGAGAAATTAGAAGGGGCTGTGGGGCTATGAATGAGGCATCTCAACACTGTGGCTTCTGGGAATGGACCTGCAGGAAATATCTACTGAGTGGAGACAGGAGCATAAAAACACAGTGGGGGGGGGAAAGGGGTGAGCATGTGGGTAAGTGTATATTTTAATTATGGTGCACACACGTCACAAGGGCCAACATGTCAGGCAGGATCCCCAACCCCATCAAATGTGGTCAATGAAAACCCATCAGATGCAACAAGCCCCTCACCCCCACCCCTGCCATGCTGCCTGGCCATCTGTGGTTTACGAGTCTGAAGGATGTGGTTTCCTCCCGTGCCCTCTGTGTTGTACTAGGCTGTTTATCCGATGTATGGGACATTTTTGTTTATGATAGCTGATGGTTAACCATTCACCAAGGACACGAGTTCTTTGTACCTATTATTGTCAGGCATTTGTTTGGACTGCCTCTGACCCTTGGTACCCGAGGGGCCTGCACTGAAACCTTTGAAAACAGTCCATTGAGATCAGGTTCCAGGTGCCTGCTGGAATCCCTTCGTCACTCTCACCTCTTACTGCATTGTATGGCGGAGGGGCGGGGCACCAAAACTAAAGTCTCAGTTGCAACAGCAAGCTCATTGTCACTGCGGGTAAAGGAAGCCACCCTGGGTTATATCGGTAGAAGTCTTACTTTTTTTTTTTTTTTTTTTTTTAGAGTGGATGTATCTTTTGGGACCACAGAGTGACAGAAACAGAGTGCCGAGTGAAAAGCCAGAGCTGATGGCACAGTCACATCCTCTTAACTCTGTGTGTGGCCATCAAAGTCCTTCCTTCATGTGCAGCTTGGGAGAGTATGTCCTCATGTCTAGTTATTCGGTGACCCCGAAGGACCTCAGCTTCCAAAACAAATGCAGTTCCAAGAAAGAGAACCAGAAAGTCACCACACCGAGCTTATTCACTCACCACTGAGCTTCCCCTTAGAGGAGCAATTGACTCAGTTCTAGTCTCTCCTCCCTCTCTCATTCAATAAACAGACATTTATTACAAGGTTACCGTATGTGGAGTACCTTGCAACTATCAATCAGAGTACTCCCTGATCTCCCGGGATTATAACCCAGCCCCTGGCGCACTCGCGTGTGTGCGCGAGCACACACACACCACACCCACACAACTTCAAAACAAAGTTGTAAATGGGCTGACCACATGTCCGAGACAGATGATGAATGTGAGGAGTTCAAAGTGGGGTTATAATTGTTTAGGGTTCAGAAGCCCTGTCATGGATTAAGCCACGTCACCATTCTGGTAAATGAATGGGTAGTAAGACTTTGAAGTCGCCAGAACACACAGGAGAAGGAGAGGCAGTAAAGCTTCAGAACAAGGGTTGGTTTAAAGTATTCTGCCACGAAGAAGCATTTATTACAAGTTGCAGTGAGGAGCCAAAAGATGCAGGAAGATGCTGCTTGCCAATCAAAATCTAGAGTATCTAGACTGGGTTGAGATCGTGTTTTCTACTTGTAAACCAGTGTGAGAGTAACCAGCTTTGTGACATTTCCTACTCACATTTAAGAACATTCCTATATTCTCACTCACACTCAACTCAGAGCGTGTAAATCCATTTCCAGAAGAGTTTCTGGGACCTTCCCATACCAGCAGGTCTGACTGACGCTCCTGTTCACTCACGTCCTGAAGCCTTGGCTTGACTTTGATGGGGTTCAACCTTGAGTGTAGAACTTGTTACCAGTCACTTCAGAGGAAACACAACCCAAATGTCCACAGTCCTGGGAGTAGTAAATATCCCTTGTAAAGACCTGTGAACCAAATCAGTATAATACAGAAAACTTGCTAATTTTTGCAGGTTTCCAGAATTGGGAAGTGACCCAAACTATCAAAGGAATTTAAATCCTTGAAAAGTATTGTATTAGAAAACTTTCCAAATGCTAGAGATGACCCCACCAAGCACCACTGGGAAGACACTCAGAGGCCCTGGGCACCATGAAGATAAATAAGAAAGTGGTGGAGAGATGAGAAAGAGAAGCAGAGTGGAATGGCTTGTACACAAAGAGAGGCAGAGCTGGAGACTCAAGAGCAGTGAGCAACAGTCTGATTTGAACAGCCTGAGATGCCACCAGGGGCCATGTCTGAGTCTGTGGCCCTGCAGCAGCAGGGGTCTGGGTCAATTCTGTGACTCATGTTAACACCAGAGGCCAAGTGGATGCCCCTGGTCTGGGTTGCTACCTGGGGCCATGGTGATGTCCACAAGCGTCGAAGAACCGGCTCTGCCCTTTACCTGCTGCAGCACTTGGGAGAGCTGACCCTGCACCTTGCCTGAGCAATGGAGTACATCTGGCCCTAGTGGCATGGGTTCAGGAGAGCTGTCAGGCTGACCAGCTCAGCCACCACCCAGGTCCAGATCCAGGGCTTTGAGTTAGCTCACGCAGTATGCACCCCATCTATGAACTGATGGACTCCATAAAGGGGTGATCCTCCAGAACCAAAGCTGCAGGATCTCCACATCACAAGGCAACAACAGGATATGTGGGAGGAGCCCCTGTATGGACCCAGTATTGATAATGTAGCAGAAGCCAGAGGCCTTGAACCAGACCAATGACTCATTGCAGTGAGCATTTGCAAGTGAAGGCGTAGACAAACGGGTGTGCTGTGGGATACGTGTTGACACACCGGAGCTTCCGTGGTGAGATTTGTTGTTATTGCCGTTGTTTTCTTTTTCATGGGGGAGGTTTCAGGGGCAGAGGGCAGATATGGAGGCGTGGTGAGATGAGTGGGATTGGGTGGGGTACATGATGTGAAGTTCACAGAGAATCAATAAAAAGTTTTTTTTAAAAAAAAAAAGAAGAAAAAGAGAGTAAGAAAACATTCCAGTGAGTTCCCCATGCCCTTGGCAAATAACACACATTCACAGAAGGCTATACCAGGAAATACTCAAAGGCATGCAAATAACATTATCTGTCTCTATAGAATTCTAGTTGCAGTGGGTTTGTAGGAGAAAACCAGTAAAAATGGGTGAAAGGTCCCCCACTGTCTCCCAAAGTTCCTTTATTCCAACGAATGTGTTTTGCAATCACATGATGCAGCTCAGAACCGAATTTCACTCCAATTACCTTTCAGAAAAATACTCCTCTCGGGTTTTTTTATCATTTAAAATTTTTATTCTTATTGATCATGAGCACAGGAAAGAGCTGTCTGGGACACATGCTCTAAACAAACACAGCTCGAACTATTTTTGGATGTTTAAAATGTTTTACTGAACACATGGAGGAACCCATGGCTCCAGCCACATATGTAGCAGAGGATGGCCTTGTCGGGCATCAATGGGAGGAGAGGCCTTTGGCCCTGGGAAGGCTCGAAGTCCCCGTGTAGGGGAATTCAAGGGCGGGAAAGCAGGAGTGGGTAAGTGGGTGGGGGAGCACCCTCATAGAAGCAGGGGAAGGGGAATGGAATAGGGGGTTTCCGGAGGGGAAACCAGGAAAGGGAAAAACATTTGAAATGTAAATAAATAAAATAATCAATAAAATAAAAAATAATAAAAATAAAATGTTTTGCTGAAGGGAAATGGAGGAGTGGATCTGGGGAGGGGAAGTGGAAGGAGGGCTGCGGGAGTTGGGAGAGGGGAGACTGCATTGGGATGTGATGTAGGAGAGAAGAATAAATAAAAACAAATAAATAACAGCTGGGGTTGGTCTCCGCTCACTCCACTTTTCTATGAGTCACATGTAATGTATTTATTCACACAGTTATTTTATTTATCTTCCTTAAAGCCTTTATCAAGCATAGACCATGTGCGGAATAGGTTGTCCTTGGAATTTGTGCTCTCTCGAAGACAATGAGATGTTTATTTTATCGCTGGTTGGGATGTTCTTTCAAAACACAGCAGCTAAAGCACAGTGGCGCTGTTCATCTCCCTCCAGCTCACACATGCTCTAAAGCAATACTCTCTCAAAAGAATTGCTCATCTGGTCTTGTAACCGAACCAGAGTCTCATATCATGTAATGCCGAAGGCTTCTGTATTTATCCTCACCCGGAATGTGTTTAAATAGGACCATCTGTGAGAGTATTGCACAAAAATCTCTCTTATCATTCTGATTCATTCTCTGGATGATCTTCTTCAGATGTTTGAAAACACAAAAATTCCAGCACGTGGAAGAACCACTTGGTACTGCTTTGTTCTCCTGTATCTTCATCTTAGCTAAAGGCCAAGACCATCTCGGAGTGACCGGGGACTCCTGCTCCTGATTCAAGCTAAAGGCTGAGCTGAGGTAAGGTTGGGAAGTGAGCGTGGGCAGATCTGGAGGGAGTAGGGAGGGCCACACTTCATTATAGACATGTACGATATTCTGTAAGAGTAATAAAAGAGAGGCTCATATTTTCACAATAATTTTATTGAAGTGTTATCCACATAATCATAAATTTCACGGTTAAACTGTATAATCCAGTCACTTACTTAGCTTATTCACGGGGTTCTATGACCACTATCTGTCATCTTCTCAAAATAAAGGCACTTTAACAGACACCGACATTTCTCTCTTATGCCCCGCCAATCTCTTAGCAACCACTAACCTACTTTCTCTGCACTAAGATGTCTATTCTGGACACTTCGGTATAAATCGAATCACACAATATGTGGCCTGTTGCTGCTTCTTTCGCTTGGCATAATGTTTCCAAGGTTCGCGCATGCTGCAGCGTGTATCAGAGCTTCTTCTCTTTTATATAAAATATCTGATAAGTGTTTTATGGCACAGACATCCCAAATTTTGTTTACTTAGCCATCTGTTGGTGGATGCTTACTTCCAATTTGGCCCATACGGATAAAGCCATGAGAACATTTGTGTGGGGCTTTTTGTGCAGACTTAAGTCTTCAGCTTTCTCGGGCACGTCTCCAGCTGTGGTATTACGGAATCACATAGTAACTCGGTGGTTAGCTTTCTGAGGAACTGCCAAGCTCTTTCTCAAAGTCTCTGTGCCTCTCTGCATTCCCAGGGAACATGGGTGAGGGATCCCATCTCTTCACCAACACCTGCTTCGGGAAGGTTTGTGTAATTGCAGCTAAATGATGTCTTTTCATTTCTAAGAATTTGTTTCCAAGAATACAACAAGAACACACCATCCCAGTCTCATCTACAAGAGGTAAGGAGTGGACCGTTTTCCAGCTGGCAGTCTCTCAAATCATTGTACACTGTGCACCAGGATTCTGGGAAGAGCATCTCTTTCAGCCTCCTTGTGTCCTGTTCACTCTTAACCTGTTTCCTGGTATACAGGGAACATCACCACACAGGGACCTTCAATGACATCCCTCATGTAGACAAAGCACATAGTGTCCAAGCTTAACAAGTCAAGTGATGTGTGCTTAGAGGGCTGGAAAGGCAAGCGCTTCTGACTAGAATCCATCTCCTACCACCTCGTAGAGTTACTTATAACTCCTAGCCGTGTTTTTTTTCTTCTTATGACTACCATGTATCTTCTGTAAGAGCAGTGTCCAGTCATCTGATGAATTTTTTTATAGTGTCCACAGCCAAATGTTTCCCATAGGCACATTCTCTGGGCAAAATTAACATGCACAGCATGCTTCAAGACAAACAAGACAGTCAACCTCAGCGAGCCTTGGTAATGTTTCATCTGGGTGTCAGGTTCAATGTGTGTCCCTTTTGTAAATTAGAAAAGATTGCTCACATACCCCTGCCCAAATACCTAGAATTCTATTAGAACACTGTAATAGGAAAATGTTCAGTATAGAAGAGTGGTCTTTCCCATCCAGAGGTTCCAATAAGGGAAGGAATACAGGAAGCACTGGTAGGTGTGTATATGGAAAAGCTGTCCGGGTCTTAGGAAACCATTTGAAGAGCCATAGACAGATTACACAGGAGTGCATAAATCATGCATTTCTAATCGAGACTGTTGAATTATGTACATGCATATTTGCACATGCGTGCAAGGCACCCATGCACTCACATGCATATGCATAGGTGCAGGCACACAGACATGCTGTTGAAATCCAATATCCATACATTCTTAATCTCCATGTACTGGGTACACAGGTCCTGCTGTGTCTTAGTCCTTTAAAATAAGTTTGCCACATAATTGGAAGTATCTGTTAAACCCCACTGCATTCTGTAAGACTCAACCAGATTCCTTTCACCTTAATACTTTGTGTATTACTTGCTGTGGTTTGAACATAAAAATGTCCTCTCTCAGGCCCAAGGTCTGAATGGTTGCTCCCCAGATAGTGGCTCTATTCTGGGGCTGTGTAACCTTTGGGAGATGGGGCACAGTGAGTGTATGTAGGTTCCTGCATCTTGGTTCCTTGTGGCTCTGATATTCCTTTCTCACTGTGATGGGCTCCATTCCTCTGAGACTGTGAGCCAGCTTAAGATTCCTTAAGTTTCTCTGCTGACATTTTTGTCCCAATATCACAAAGTAACTATCATAGTTATTATTCTGAGTACTGTCGTGGACTGTCGTGGACTGTGGCTCAAGGGTTTTCTTGCTGATAGGAGTAAGACTGGAGTAGAAGTATGTTTTGATATATGGAGGCCACAAACGTCTTTTAACTGAAAGATGATGCTGCCATTCTATACCTCTTGGTCCTGGATGAGATCTTAACAATTAGCATAAATAACCCAGAACACACTTTCTTAGTCACTGAAAGAACCCAAGTCAGTGGTTCTGTTTACGGAAAGATCACAAGAACATGCCCCTTCTTCCTTCAAGAACATTGCTAGATTTTCAGATATCTTTATGTATGGCCTCAACTTACTCAGGCCACCTTCTTAAAATTAATAAGGCCATTGTCATCATTCCAGCTGGCCATGAGTGCCTAGGGTCTGATTCTTATTGTGTGACAGACTCTACCTTCCAAATCCCTAGCAGTGAGCTTCACTCTGGCTGCAGGCTCTTGGTCATAGTCCAGTCTCTTCATAGTTAAGCTGCAGGACAAGAACCAAGTCTAGATCATTCTGTCTCCAGCACTGGGGTACTGGATAAATGAGGATCCACGGTCAGGCATCATCTTCCAAGTCACTCTGCTTACAATGCCACTGAACTATCCCAATAGTGATGGTAGTGTGCCCTTCACACCACACACCAATGTTTACAGGGGTTGCTGTGCTGGACTTGGGGCGTGTGAACTTGTCTGTGTGTCTGCCTGACTGTGTATCTGTCTATGCTATGTGCACATGCGCTGACTGGCACTTAGTGAATGCCAAGACAAGAACTAATTTTTACTTTGAGGAAATGATGTGTATAGAATAAAGATTTTTTTCCACCAAACTTTAGTCCCATGGGTCTCTCATATTCACATGTGTACACACATACACATACACACACACACACACATACACATACACACACACACACACACTAACTCATTTAAGATAAGCACTCAGTTTCACCGAAATGAAATGTTAATGTAGTTAAGAATCAAGGTTCAAACAAGCCCTGCATCCTGATGTTTCCAGTAACTCGATTGTCTTCCCTGGTTACAGACATTAGCACAGGGGACCAGGCTATATCAATTAAATGAGTAATTGGGGGGAAAAAAAACCTTCATGCCTCTTTAGTTAAATTCAAGCCTTAGACGAGTTTCACCATGTCCTCTGGAGGAAACCTATTTTTCTGCCTTTCTGGTTAGTATGATTTTATGGGGGCAAAAAGAGACCTCTGGTTATCTAAAATCAAATCTCTGTACAGACAAGCAGTCAGTCTTCCAGGCTGCATCCTGCAGCTCAGCGCTCTGGCCAATTTTATGTGTGATAAGGCTAATCTAACTTGGCACAATAAAAAAAATCACTACAATGTGGAAAACTTCAGAATCGGCATATTTTGTCTATTTTCCTTTTAGATGGAGGAGTATTTAGTGGGCAAATGGCCCCTAGACTCTGCCAATGGACAGAGGAGTATTTGGGAGAGTAATCAATGAAGTAATTTTTATTCACAAGATTTGAGAGCAAACTGAACATGGAAATATTTTCCACAGCCCAAACCCAAAACAAGCCATTCTAATAAATAGCTCATGGTCCTGGATAAATGACAGCCCATGGATAGGGCTTTCTGAAGAAAGAGGCCCATGCATCATCTTCCTTCTCAGCTGATTCTCTGGTGCCCGACAGCCCTCCCACCTCCATGCCCCCAACTGCAGATCTGCACACTATTTATGTGTTTGCATTTGCATGTATCTACGTGATGGTTTTGCCTGGTTGATTTTTCAAGTTAAAGATAGGGCACTTGGGGGAAGATTAATGTCTGGAGTGTATAGGTTCAGCAAATGGTTGAAGAGTCTCGCTCTACAATTAATCTCCCTTTCCCCATTCCAAAACTGTGAAGGATGAGTGAAGGAGACCGTAATGATGCCCATATCACTGGTCTGTAAGAGCCGAGGAGCCAGAGCTGACAATGACAGAGAGGTGACTCAGAAGGATTTACAAGCTATCCCCTGCTCCCCATACCATCCAACTGACTGCGCCTGCTCTTACCCTTTCCCATCCAGTTGTAATCATCGGGCAAGAGTCCTGTAAGCAGGCTGGGAAAGAGCTCAGATGGCATCTCAATGAGGGCAGCTGCCAAGCTTTGACACCAAGGATGCCCCTAGTACCAAAACTGTCCTTGCATCATCTCCATGCTATGAAGAAATCTCTCTGTGTGTTATGCACACCACATCCTTATCCCCTGCAAGACAATACTGTCAGCAGACCAGGGGAAATTCTGGATAGCTGATCATAGCACACGGAGAGAACTGAAGGAGAGATGAAGCACTGTTCTGCTGTATGCTTCCCTCCTGGAGGTGCAGGGGATGCTGGGAGAGAAAATGGAGAGTGATGGCAGTTGAGGTACAAAGCACCTGAGGTACAGCTACATTTTTAAAAGGTATAAAAGTGTTCCAATACCGTATCACCCTTGCACCTTACACAAAATGACATTGGTTTCTTGACCTCATCAGTATGACCTGCTCACATTATTCCAGTCTCTTCTCTGGCTATACGTCATGGTAGTCTCTCTGTCAAAGTTAACTCAGATATGTGGCCCCTCTTAGGAACTGATACAACACACACTGATTGTGACACCTCTTTCTGTCCAACATCAGAGATCTAGAACTCACCTCCTCCTGAATCTTCAGTATCTGGGATATCTACTCGAAATCAATCTACAGAATACTTTGGGATCCGGCTTTGTGAACACTCTTACTCTCTCAGAGGTTCTGGCCCTGAAGGCTGGGAGCTCCAGATGTGAGAGTCACTTCGGCTTAATTGAGAGCTTGTTTTATTAAAAGAAAATAAATACAAGAAAACACTTTTCTTTTCATCCCAAGATAGCAACCTGGAAGGGATGCAGCTTTCTGGGGTTGAACCACCCGCTTCAGGATGAACAGGAGCTGAGGCTGTAGGATCCTTGGGGAGCACAGATGCCACACAGGTGTCCCAGCAGGGCCAGACTGCACTGCAGTGTTCACTGCTGAGGACAGCGTGGGGTCCACCAGTCAGTGTGGACACTTGGTCCTTGACTGCTGCATGGCAGCAAGAGGACTATTTCGATCACTGAGGGTAGCCATGGACACCCCTTAGAGGTTCAGAAAAAGAATCCGCATTGAGTTTTTAATGCTCGTCAGCCCATATGGGCTTTGGGAGGTTACAAGTGAGTCTCTTTGTGATTCCTCATAATGCCCCAAACTGGGGCTTTTGTAAGTAAGAGCAATGTGCTTCTCATGGATGATTCTGGAAATCAGGTGTGCAGTACCGGCGTGAGAAAGTTTGGGGTCTGATGAACTGAGATTCTGCTTGCAAGATGTCCCCTTGACCTCACATAGCTTGGGGGACAGGAGGAGGAAATGCACCTGGCTGGTCCCTTGTAGCCTGACTTACTCATGCCTACTCCTCCTAATTATGTCCCAATGGGGATTGAGTTTGAGTACGAATGTGGGACAGAGACCATAGAGAACTCAAACAGCCATTTCTACTACCCAGGTATATAAGACAGGTGCAAACCAAATACCTACCAGTAAAAAATTATAAAGAAATTTATTTTTAAACAATCCTTAGTGTACTTATAATGTTACCAATTATTAAAGACAAAAGCAAATTTCTAATCCATCCAAATGATGGATGGTATTTTTTTATTTTTTTCGCATTGAAAGCAAAACCGGGGCTGCATAAATGATGCCACAGGACAGAGTATCTTCAAGGATTTCCAGAGTTGGCTGATATTTTGATTTTATAACCATAGATGCTGAGAATACTATTTTACAAAGTGCAAAACCCCCAAAACGGCCTAAGTATAGTTAGAATATTTTCAAAAATTGTTAGAAGTTTCCTCTCAATCTAAAGCTAAAATGTATCTGTGTGCGCATGCGTGTGTGTGTGTGTGTGTGTGTGTGTGTGTGTGTGCGCGCGCGCGCATGCGTGTGTGTGTGTGTGTGTGTGTGTGTGTGTGTGTTTTATGAAGGTCAAGACAATGACTCAAGCATTAATTGTTTTAAAAAAATCAAACAATAAAATTCAAAGACAGGAAGATCTGATACTTGCATGCTGAGACATGACAGTAGGAACGGGGTAAGAGTTTGCTTTCCAACCTTAGCTCATTGGGCTGTGTATTCAGAACCAAGGCTGCAATGCGGTCACGGAAACACCTCAGAGGCATTACGATTTTGAATTCATTTTTGTCCATTGCATATTTAGAAACCTTTTACTGTTCTCAATTTTTTTCATGGCCCCCAAATGCTCCTACATGACCCAGTACAAGATTGTGACCCCAGTTCTAAAAAGCTGGGTGAGCTGGTCCTGGATTCTATCTGCGCCGAGCTGCTTAGTCACTAGAACTTACTTATATATCCAAAACTACAAAGTCTAAGCAAACTTCAAGATTCTGGTCTTCACTGCCTTGTGTCCCCAGGACTGTGGAGTCAGGTAGAGCCTCAGAGCCTGGACCTATGGAGAGAATTATAGCTGCAAAATGGTCAGACAGCATCCATAGAAACCACAACAGAAGAGGGGTCTATAGACATGAAAACTCTTTAGGTCAACTGGCCTCAAGCAATAAGCAGAGGTCAGTAGTCGGGACTGAGTGAGCCCCCAACACAAACTCAGGCTTGCAGCTTGTCTACAAGCAAGGCAGGTGGCAAGTGGCCATGCTAAGGCAGGTCACCCTTGAGCTTAAGCTAGTATTGTGTGTAAGGACAGGGGCCCAGCCCCCGAGTATGAATGCCTCTCAGATACCCATGCTCCCAACAAGCACAAACAAGACAATGCCTAGTTCAGTTCTCTCATACCAAACATAAGCACCTTCTATTCAGGGAGTGTGATGGTTTTTCCTATTGTGCTTTTGTAATTTAGAACAGTCCCCAAATAAACAATACCAAAGGGCAAGAAGACTGTGGTGTGACCTCCAGAAAATGTGTGCATGTTAAAGACATTTTATTTAGGCCTGAATTATCAACTGTATAACGTAAGAGACCTTTAAACAGAAGCATGCATACAAACCTGGGGAGCAGTTGGTGGAAATGCATTGATGTTGGAAGAACTTACTTGCCCTGGCAACTGTAGTTTGAGAGTCACCAAACCCACTTGGACCCACAGGTCCAAGGTACCTGTAAAGAACATAACTACTGTGGATAGGAGCCTGGGCTGTTAACTGTGAATCAGCTAGAGACAGCAGAACTTGGCCTGCAGAGGAAGTGTGGGATGAGTGCTCACATCTTGGACAGAAGCAGTGAAGAGGCCTGGTGAGAAAGTTGAACCTACAGAGGAGAGAGTTCTCATGGCTCCCTTGCCCCCCACAAAGCTGGGTGAGCCTCCTGCGGCTGGATTTGAAATGCTCCCCCAGATCCACCAAAAGGCAGAGGGGCCTTGCCTCTGTTCCATCTGTCTTGAAGTTTGAGAAAACACATCACTGGAAGGTCTACAGGTTGAGTCACACAGTGTGAACATGAGACGGATCCCAGTGACCATTCCATCGTCCACACTGGTGACACGGTAGGGAAGTCCTGCAGGTGAAGTACATGCCGACACCAGTGTTGTAAGCTGTGTTCTGACACCTGCCTCTACTTGATACATAGTTCCTTGAAATGATTTCCAGATTTCTTCTAAAAGGAAACCAATACATTTTAAAAGTATTTATTTTTAAAGTTCCCCAGTAGTGCCCTGCTGAAGATCTGTTTCTTTTCACCCTTGGCCAAAGCCCTGATGTTGTGAGACAATGCTGGCCTTCCCCAGGCACAACGTGTGAGTTTCAACGGCTAGTGATCAGCTGACATCAGAGCCAATCAATAGTCTTTCGATTCGATGATTTTGAAAAACATACAAATGTACTAGCTTTGCAAAGCTATTCAAAGTCTGTGGCCTTGAAGGCAGCTTGTATCTACTACGATAGATAAGAGAAAACCAGGAACGTTCCTGAAACTCGAACATGCATCTTTATATTTTACAGAAAGACCACGTGTCTTTGCTAACGCACTGACAGCTTACAAGGCTATCATCATGAACATTCTGGACATAGGAGAAACTCTCAGGAGTAGACTAACGTCACAAGGATGCCAATGGCAGTTTCACTTGACATCTGGTTCTTCGAGAAAAAGGATGATGGAGGAAGGCATGGGGCACGGCCTCTTCGAACTGAAGGAAGCAAGCCTGTAATGCTGCCCCTCATGGCCAGACTCCTCCACAGTATGGTACTTACCTTGAGGACCACAGGAAACAGCAAACTGTCTCAGTCATTCTCCCGCAGGCTTCATTGTAAGGACATCTTTCCATTCTCAGAGCAAGAGACCTTTCATGTTCTGTCAAAGCCAGTGACATACAACATATCCCACAGGCCAGCAGCTCTTTGTTCCCCAGAAGATGGCTCCATCTCCACAGGGCCACCGCTCTGATGCGTGTAGATGAGTGACCTGGATTACCCAGTTTCACAACTCTTCACTTGTTAGCTGGCTGGTTTGTGGTAAACAGGGGCAAGTCTGACTTGTTTTCCGGAATCTGTTGCCCTTTGTACACAGATAGAAGCACATAGTTTACATGGAGTCTGAAGTCCAGGCAGGAAAGCACACACAGCTAGGAATGCTCACACTCGCAGTTTGCATACCTGGCTTAGACATTCCTATTGCAGATACAGGAAGCCTTGACAGGGCCAGTGGGCATAGGGGCCCAACAGAACACAATGATTGGCAGGAGTTCTACTGAAACCTGACACTCATGCCTGTCTTCCTCAGGCTGTGCCTCTTTAGTCTGATGCGGTCTGAAGTTCTTCACGCTTTCCCATTCATTAGCTGGGTATGTGCTTGGTGACCTTTGTCTAAATGAGATAAATGAAATCATGTCACTTTAGAAGAAGTGACTTAAAGGGGCTCAAACACCCTCATTTATGGCTGTAGTTATAAAATCACACCGAGATTTTGCTTTCCTGTTGTTGAATGGCAACCAACAACCTTGGGTTTAGCGTTAACGCTCTGCCTAGCAGTTACACAAAAAGATTCTCATATCTATTGACACAGCTGAATTGGCTGAGCTTTAAGACTTGTGGGGTGGACTCTGGATCTGCCACCATTTCTTGGGCACAGCCTCAATGATTTATATACAGAATGGTGAGTTTTGAGTCAGGATGATAAGCTGGACCTTGTCAGGAAGACATGGCTGCCAGTTAGACACAGTGGAGAAGGACACATAGACTCACAGCAAGAATCTCAAGCTCTGAGACTGAGGAGAAGGAAATTGGGACTCGGCGCATGAGTCTGAGGAGACTGAGAGTGCGTGACCAACAGGGCCCACTCACGGTGACTGTAGCGAGTCTGGGAGGGAGTGTGAGGTCAGCATGGCCGCACAGAAGCCTGCTCAGGTGGAAGCCCAAACACAAAGCTAGAAGAGACTATCAATGCTGAGAAGAGGAGAAGCCAAGGTCGTCCTTAGCTGGGCAGTAGTTTGAGGCCAATAAGGGCTACACATGACCCTATCAGATGGGGAGGGTGTAGGAAGAAAGGAAGGAAGGAGGAGGAAGAAGAGAATGAAGAAAGGAAGGAAGGAATGGGAGAGGAGGGAAGGGGAGCAAACCCATCATTTTTTTGCAACATGGATGACCCAGAGACTGTAAGCTACATGCGGATAAGTGTGAAAGTAATGGATGAAATGCCTACGATGTCACTCAAATGGATTCTAAAAACAAATACCAAACTCACAGGAGAAGGTAGACACAGTTACTAGAAGGTGGACTGGTGGATGTGCCTGGAAAGGAGACCGAAGGAGCAGACACAAACTTCAGTCCCATAGTGGGAATAACCTCCAATGTTCTTAGCACAAGAAGATGGCCACAGCAAGAGGCGATGGAGTCCACATTTCAAACTCGGTTGAGAGGCAAGTTTTTGGATTTTTACTTGTGTGTGTGTGTGTGTGTGTGTGTGTGTGTGTGTGTGTGTGTGTGTGTGTGTGTTGTATGTGAGGGCACAAGCATGTGTGTGCATGTGAAAACCAAAGCAGGGTGTCAGGTATCTACGTGTAATGCTCACCCACTTCTTGCCTTGGAACAGGGTCTCTCTTTCTCTGAGCATGTAAATGTTCTAGCTAGGTTGGCTGGACAGTAAGTTCTTGAGTTCCTGCTCCTGTTCTCAGTATTGGGGTTACAGGCACACACAGCCATAGCTGTCTCTGCCTCTCAATACTGGAGTTCATTAAACACAGCCATGCCTGTCCCTGCATCCCAGCATTGGGGTTCAGACACACACAGCCACACCCATTCCTGCCTCCCAGTATTGGGGTTCAGACACATACAGCCACACCTGTGCCTGCCTCCCAGTACTGGGGTTCAAGCACACAGAGCCACACCCATCCCTGCCTCCCAGTATTGGGGTTCAGGCACATATATAGCCACACCCATCCCTGCCTCCCAGTATTGGGGTTCAGGCACATATATAGCCACACCCATCCCTGCCTCCCAGTATTGGGGTTCAGGCATACACACGCCTATCCCTGCTTCCCTGTATTGGGGTTCAGGCACACACAGCCACACACAGCTTTTAAATGGGTGCTAAGGCTTTGAGCTCAGACCCTCCTCATCTTGCAGCACACAATCCTCTTTCCTATGGAGCATCTTCCAAGCCCTAAAAGAGGGGGATTGCAAATGTCCTCCCAGCAGAGAAATGACAGGTTTGCAGTAATAAACATGCTAATAGATCTGACATGATCCGTCTACAACACTTAGCATCAAACCTCACAGATGTGTACAATTTTGATCAGTTAATTAAAAGCACAAAAAAAAAAAATGAAGAGAGGAAGAGAAAAAATAAACAACCCTGACTACACTAAAGCCCAACATAAGAGCTACTCACACCCTGAACAAGGTATTACAGCAGAGAGCAGAAATGAGAGTGCTGACTGCTACAGAGCCCGCCCCTCATCCCCGCCCCTCATCCCCACCCCTCATCCCCACCCCCTCATCCCCACCCCTCATCCCCACCCCCTCATCCCCACCCCTCATCCCCACCCCCTCATCCCCACCCCTCATCCCCGCCCCTCATCCCCGCCCCTCATCCCCGCCCCTCATCCCCAGGGTGTACCCCCTTTCCACTCACACCAACCATATCCAGCCATAGCTGTCATTCAGCACCACTCAGTCGCATTGATTTCTGTAAGTTGTAGGAAAGACTCCTAAGACAACACCCTTGATGCAAACAGGGAAGTTCAGGGGGCCAGTAGTATGGTGTTTAAGAGGAAAGATAATGAGTTTGTTCTTGGATGCATTTAAGTAGAGATGCCCAAGGAATGAATAAATTTGTACAAAGGCCTGGCGCTAAGAGGGAGGAGGCAATGGTGTGAGAAGGGAACTCAGTCTTAGGGCAGATGCTGCTTCTGATCTCTGAACAAGAGCTCTCATGCTGAGCAGGCTTGCCATACTAGAAGGAAGGTGTACCCACCTAAGTTGGCATTTCCTGTAAATGGGAGAGCATTCAGAGTAGTATCCAGGTTGTATTGGGACAGCTTTCCCTAACACCTCCCCCCCCCCAATTGTCTGTCTGGGTTTCAGGGTTTATTGGGTGAATCTTCTTCCTGGTAATGGTATTAATTAGGCACTTTTGATAAATAAAGCATGACAGAATTTCTGAACTGATGTCACCGTTCTTTCTTCATGTCTTTAATATTTAAAACAAGGGCCAGAGAATTGCTTCAGTGCGTAAGAGCACTTGTTGCTCTAACAGAGAACATGAATTTGATTCCTAGTAGAATATGATGGGTCACAACTGTCTGCAACTCCAGTTTCAGGGGACTCAGCATTCTCTTCTGACCTCTGAAGACAGCAGGCATGCACATGGTGACATGCATACATGCAGGCAAAATATTCATGCATATAAAATAATAAAAATAAATAGAGCCAAAAATGTTTAACTCATTTTCAGAAGTGCTAAGTACACATGAAATGAAGTACATACATACATACATATACATACAATGTTAATATATATATATTATAAAAATGTATAATGATGAGATGAGCATGCCCATTGCTTCCTGATCTACAACACTCAACACATCCTCTAAGCTTGTTTTATTCTTGTTATTGCATCTTCAAACAAGCCAAGCGCCACCCTAAGTAATCCACCTGGTAGCCCCTTAAACTTACTTGCTAACTTTCCCATCTGTAGGTTGCATGCATGCATACAGTTTGCATAGGAATGAACACTGCAGGTAGCTAAGTGTGAGCCATGGTAGGTGGACGGGTAAGCACTGTCCAGGCTGGACTCTTGCTCAGCGCAGCTTGCAGAAGGGCTTCATATCCTCTGCCTCAGTCCTTCCCAGCTCCCCACCCCAACTACAGACACTGCCAGCTACACATCCCCAACTCGCTTCATGTCTCCTCATCATCTTGCCCACCCTTATCTGTTCTAGAATGTTGTATGTGCACTCAGCCACTGAGAGTAAGTAGCACCATGCTGTTAACTAAATTGGAGTCATACGCAACGTACGTCTAGAGGTCCAGTCTTGTTTTCCCGGAGGACTATTGCCATGGAAACTGGTGCCTTCTCTCTGTGTCCTCAGACGCTCTCTTCCCTGGTACCAACATGCCAGTTCCCCAATCTTCTTAGAAGGACACTTGTCATATTGGATAAAGGCCCAGCCTGTGGCCTTGTTTAACCTTAGTTACCTCTTTGAACACTAACTCCAAATACAATACAGCTGCATAGAGGGTCAGTACATCAACATATGAGTGAGTGGAGGCTATAGCTCAGTTATGTATACACTTATGTACGCACACATGTACACACACATCCATAAGGTCGATCCTATGTTGATTTGTCAGATGACTGTTGGACATGCCGGTGGAGTGGCTATTCTGATGTTCTGTGCACATGTGTGCCATGTGATCTATCTTGGTTTTCTATATATGTGTGTGGTGTGATCAATCTTGTTCTCCTCTTAGAATGTCAACTCACTGGTTTTTATCACTCCTTTATAATACACTTAATTAAATACATTTAATTGTTCACTTGTTCTCTTTCGTCCATTTCTTTACAAGTATGCACACTTTATAAGTCTTTAGCGACAACCTGGACATGGCAACAACCTCTATAGCCTCGGGTCAGTCCAAAGAGGGCCCCTGCTTCTGCTCCATATGCTCAGTCTTCATTAAATCAGCCTACGTTTGCATTCCTTTCTTCAATGCCCTCTTTCTGTATCTCAGGCCCTCCACAGAACAGCTCACCCTTCTTTATGCAGTAGTCAGGCTTTCTGTCAACTAACATTTCCTGCATCAAACTCTAGCGTTTGTCCAAAAGTGCACTTGCATACCCTCACTGTGTCTCTGCATCAGCATTCTAGGCTGACACTGTTTTCTTCCCGGAACAGAAAGGATCTTCCAGGGTCTTCCTGAGAAGGGGATGGTTTGTGTCCCTTTGCTGGCTGTGTCCCTTTAACAGGAAACTCAGACATAGAGTTCTGCTGCCCTATGAGGATACTGACAGGTCAAGTTCTCGGGTTAAGACAGGGCAAATACGTCAACTCTTCCTCTGTCCTCGTGTGTCTGGCCTGGCGCTGATTCCAACCTCCAGTAACCTCCACAGCCCTAATCAGCTCCTCCCATTCACTGCCACAGGACTGGCTGTGGTTCTGGAATCTGGTCCCTTCCTTGGAGTGAGATTTCTTCTATTTTTATTCAGCATATCTAGGTGTTGCAGTAACAGAATTCTGGGTGAACTTTGCCAGCACAAAGCTGCAACCAGAAGCCCAACACCCTTGAGGTCTCTCTATTGTGTTTCCAATTCACCAGGTAAATTGTATTTCTAAGGACTGAAGAACAGCTAAACATTAGGAATTATGTCAGTCACAGTGTATACATTTCAGAGACAAATACTTGAACTAATCATAGAATAATATTAATTTTGAGAATCTAGGTAGTCAGTGGAGAATGCTTGTATGTCTGCACCAAGTGGTTAGAATAAGGAATGGTCAACCTGTGTCTTTGGTGACAGGATGACAAGGTGTTTCAGTATTCCCCATTGAACTGTCACATGTTCTCCAAGGTTTCTTGCAATAATAAGGGGTACTACAGGGAACAGCAGTGTGAATATGAACTTCATTACATGATTAACTGGGGTGATCCCCAACTGCAAGGGCTCATGGCATCTACAGGGTCTCGTGGCCATATGCAGGGTCTTATGGCTGTCTGCAAGGTCTCGGGGTTGTCAGTTGGTTCCACAGTCATCTGAAGTATCTCAATACTATCTACGAGATCCCACAGCTATATTGAGAGTCTCAGAGTTGCCTGTAGGTCTCATCACAGTCTGCAGGGTCTCACCTCCTCTGCAGTGTTCTGTGGCTGTCTGAGGTATCTTGCTGTCATGCAGAGGATCTCAAGACTGTTGACTACAGGGTCCCAAAATCATCCGTCATTCTTTCTCTCATTCTCAACTCTCGCCATTGACTCCCGGAACTGAACTAATCTGATAATGATTTGCAGTTGTCATTAGTTATCAATGCATGCTAGTTCTGTCTTCAAAACAGACTTGTGTAAAAATAAACCAACCTCTTTATCCCAAGGAAATGATGGTCCTGAATAAATGAATCAAAAAAGAAAACTGAAAAAGAAAATCCACCACAAAGCCATGTGTGTTTGTGATAATAATTAGAAAGGCTTTCTGAATATCAAAGTGTAGCTGGGCATTGAGGTTCAGGCCTGTGATGCCAGCATTTGATAAACTGAGACAAGAGGATTTCTGGGATCTTGAAGCCAACCTGGGGCTACATAGTGAATTCCAGAAGAGCCTAGATGCTGTCCTCCAATGATAATAGTGAACTCTAAAGGTGTTTCCCTTGGGTTAAGGAAGAGCGTCATAGGAAAGGAGAGTGGGGACCTGAGAGGCACTGGGGAGGATAGCATGAGACACAGAATAAGAAATGAAGTAAGAGAGAGGCCATGACATCACAATCTAGTAAGTCACCACACTAGACAGGCAATTATATTCATACATGAGTACTAGACACTCAAGTTGTTCATTAACAAAGGGCCGGCCCACTCTTTGGAAGAACATGAGATCCAGAGGGATGGTGGTGTGGGAGCTCTTCTGCCAGACACATCCTACCCTGCACTGTAGATGCCTAGACCTGTTAGATGTTTGAGCACCTGACTTGCATCCATAAACAGTGCACACAGAGACTGGTATCTCCCCAGGAGACCAAGGGCTGGAAATGGTACATGGGGTTCACATTTCCTGTTCTGCTCCCTTCAATCCATCCATCACATTCTCATTTGCATGTCCCATTTGCCCCCCAACAAACTGCCCCCAGCTCCTTCACCAAGTACCCCAAGCCCACCCCATGCTGAGATGTAGGCCCTGCCTATAGTGCCTTAGCATTTTTTTTCTTTCTCTCATTTGCTTAATTTCTGGTAAACCACAAGAAACATTACAACACAAAACAAAACCTGCAGCACTAAAATAAAAGGGCTTTCACGATGTGGTCCTGAAACACAAGCAAAATACATGAGTTCCTCTGTCCCCAAAATTACCCTGAAAATGAGACCCTCAACTTCTGTCATGTTTCCCACATTTCATATTTCTTTCTGAATTTTTTTCAAGTTTGTTGAGAGTCACAGGCAGAGTCTCTTCAATATGAGCAGATGAAACTTGTGGGGAATTTCCCTTGTAGATTAAAATCTACATTTGTTCTAATTCCATTTCTGTAATAAAACTTTGTGATAAGATTCCCTGACAAAAGTAGGAAAATTAGAGAAAGGGGTGTATTTCAGCTCACACTTCCAGGGGACAGCTCATCACTGTGGGGAAGTCAAGGCAGGAGCCTTGACTAATAATCCTATTTCATCTAGTCAAGAGCAGAGAAATTCATGCATGCAAACTTAAGCACATGCTTGCTTACTCAGCTCAGTTTCTCTACTTGTACAGCTAGAAGCCCCTGCCTAGGGAATGGTAACACCCACAGTGGTATGAACTAACCTAGGTATCAACTATCCTAAGACATGCACAGGCCGAGCCAATGTAGACACCCCTCACTGAGGCTCTTTTTTGATTATTCTAGGTTATGTGAAGTTGGCATAATCACCATTCTAAAGCACCAAACAGACTCGATGGCTCCTCAGTTGTGCAGATACTGACACAATAGCCTGACAGATAAATTCTCCAACATGATGGGATACCTCAAGGTGTAAAGGGGAGAGCAAAGGTTACCTTGGAGCCTATGCGAGAGTTCAGATTTAAAGCAAAGTGTTCCTGTTTAACCACTTTGCCAAGCTGTGAGACTAAGGTCTTGGTCACTGGGAACTGTGGTAGAGTCTCACACCATGATCATCTCAGTAGAGTCCAGGATTCTGCCAATAGCTCAGCTAACAGCCATGTGTTTAATGCTTTCCTATCTACTGTTTGCTGGGGAGTACAGCACTTAACGCCACATCCCCGCAGTGTGGGGTTACACTTTGGGGACCACCAGCATGGAGCATGCATTCTGTGCTCTGAGGACCTTCAGAAGACATGAGTTGTTTGCTGTCATAAACTTCCACTTTCTGCCCATAGTCCACTCCCAGTTCTTTCCATCAGAGAGGTCAGAGCTCTTATAAACTGTAGAGGCTGCATGGTATGACCAGCATTCTGGCTTCTCACCATGTTGGCAAGTCATTAAATGTCAAGGACACATTTCTGCCATCTTTAAAATTCAGCCTTGCAGTGAGCTCACAGCTAACACAGTGTTGCTGCATGTAAACCTTTCACAGTCATGTTATATGCACACACAGCACTTTTACATGCCAGGGGTTCTGATAAATCTAAATGCTGGGCTCATCAGGCCTCCAGTCCCTCCAGATTTCCTGCTTCCTCTCTCTAACAAAGGTTTAATTATTGCCCATTTGCAGATCGAATAACTGAGGCACAAAGGTTAAATGTCTGACTTCAATTTCCTGCATGTTAACTGAGAAAGCCACACTCAGTGTAGACTCCTGGAGCCGACAGCCCAGAAGACATCGGGTTGCCTCGACTACAAATGAGAAACGTGCACAAAAATCAATTTTATTATGGAGATGAATAAATCATTATTTCCCATGGAAGCCCTGTCTCCTGAAAGATAATCAAATGGACTAATACTTAATTAGTCAGAAGTCTCATAATCAAAACAGAAGCGTGCAGCAGGCACAGGACATCACAACGAGGAACTAAGGCGATTGTAGTTTCAAAGACACAGCCTTGCTATCTCCATCCTTCCAGCCTGTGTCTTCCACCTGGCAATGTTGTGAGCTAGCTCGCTTCCACAGAAATGTGTTGGGCTGCCTTACCTACAGGACAACGATTTGTGTCATCTTTGAGCATGTTTCAAAGAGAATAAGATATTTTCATGAGCAAGTCCAGAGCTGTTCATGAGAATGGCTCACAGAAAGGAACCATAGTTTAAGTTACCAAAGTTGCTTTGCGTGATTTTGTAGATTAGAAATACTCCCCACATTTTGGAAACTAGAGGAAGTGCACTATGTGTAAATTCCATGAGGCATTAATTTATCATGTATAAAACGTAGGATGTACAGAGGCAAGGCAAGTGACAAACAAGGGGGACCTCTGTTCCCACCTTGGCAAGCAGCCTGTGTGAGGGCAGTCCTCTATGGCACAAAAGCTTAGTCATGGTGGCCAGTGTAAAGGCTATACCAAGAGAAAATACTGAAGAGTAAGCTTCCAGGAAGAGGGCTGAAGCACTGAAGGAAACTCGATTCTTTCCAGGCCTTCAATCCCAGTTCATATGACTGCTCAAGATTCAAAGAGCAGCAGGAACCAGGGAAATCTTGAAGATGCAATGTCAGAGATGGTGGGACTGACAGGCATTGAAAAGAGTCACCCAAACCCATGCCCACCTAGGACTTCAGAATGTGATCTCATGCCTGAACACCATCTTAACAAATGTGTGGGTGCTCTTCTTCATTTCCTGGAATGAGGCCTAAGTCCAGAACCTTCAGAACTAGAGTTCATGGGGAGGGACTACTTCCAGGGTATGGACAGATGCAGGAGCCTCAATGCAAAGGAGCTGGGTGCCTGGTATCATCCTGTTTCAGCACTGGCAGATCCTGAACAGCAGCTCAGCCTGACCTCAGATGTGCTGTGGTCTGCTCCCATCTTCAAGGTTACCTGAGTTCTGAGTTTCTCCCAGTGCCTCTGACCAAGAGAAACTGTCCCCCTCCCAACATGTCTCACCCTCATCGACTTGCCCTCCTCTGGAACTGCTTTACCCCACCCCATAGAGATGCAAAGGAAGACACAAGAGTCATCCAGGTCAGCCAGCCAGGAAGCAGAGGGGGCAAACAGGAAGCCCAGGGTCCTGTTCCATCTGGCTCCACTTCCACAACGCCACACTATCAACACTACTTGCACATTTTGGTCTCACACATAGCAAGTGTTAAACACTCTTTAGAGAGTCACTCTTTGGTGATTCCACTAATGTAAACCCCTGTATCGTCCTACATCCTGAGCAGGGAACTAGGTATGTATGAATGCCACCCCAAGTCCTTTTTTATGCCAGATCACATTTGATTGCCACTAATTTGATTTGCAGTAGCAGAGCTGACCCTCCACTATATGACCAATGTGTTGCCAGTGACATCCAATATTATTGATTTCAAAGTTGACCTGGTATCTGCAAGGGCTCTCTCACTCTAATGGCTCATTTCAATTTATAGATTGATTATTTTGAGAGATTTAGCTGTGCTAGTAAACTTCCTCCATTGAGTGAAAATGGCATTGCTATAACTCCATTGCTAGGTGAACTGGAGCGTGCTCCATAGGCCACCGTGACCTTTACACAGTCTGCATCAGTCAGTGCTGATGGTTGTTCAGAGGCTGTGCATAGGATTGTTTGACAGTTATAATGTTCCTGGTGGTTGAACACAAAGCCAAAATTGACAAGTACAACATGCACATACACCAACCTTGTCAGTAATGGGGAAGATGGTTCCTGGACTACATCAACCCTGACACACTGGTTCTCACTGTGGGCATGTCTGGTGTTCTTACTCAGGTGTAAGGTAAAGCCAGTAGTCCCAAGAAGCTGTCTCTCTAGCTAGCCTGCCTTTCTCGCCCTTTATCAAAGGTTTGCCAACACTTCCTTGCGACTTACTGACCTCAAGCTTTTGAGTTCCAAAGTAGGGCTTTTTTTGAGTGAGTTTTCCTGTGAAGACAGAACAATTATTGTCATTTTAAAATATGCATCTGGACTGTCTCCTGGGGTTGTATTTTGCTCTGTTTCCCACTTCTTTTCCTGGGACTCCTTGGGATTGTCTGTTTATAACACTGGTTTTATTCTCAATGTCCCCTTCTTAAGTTATAACTTGAATCAGCTAGTTCAGAGTAAGAAAATAGGGTTGGGTTGTACCTCACTGGTAGGGTTTACCTAGCACTCAGGAAACTTTGGGTTCAATTCCAAACACTGTGCAAGCCTGGTGACTCCCTTCTGTGCTCAGGAGGTTATTGTCATTTATGCAGCCTGGTCAAGGCCGGCTTGGGTTATGTGAAATCCTGTTTGAAAACGAGGAAACCATTTGACTTCAGGAATACTTATTATATGTGGGCAAAGCACTGCCCAGTGTTCACTACTGGACTTGTGGGGAGCACAAATCTCCTGGGCCAGCAAGATGGCTCAGTGAGTAAAAGCACTTGCCCCGCAGACCTGACAGTCTGAGCTTAGTCACCAGAACTGCTACAGAAAGCCAGATTCGGAAGCACCCATCTGTAACTGTGGCCCTCCACTGAAAATGAGAAACAAAGACAAAAGGCTCCCAGGGAAGCTTGCAGACCAACCAGCCTACCCTTCACAACAGCGATAAACAATAGAGACCTAGGTAGACATCTCTCCCCAGCCACAGACTGGCAGTGCTGTAAGCATCTCCACAAGGTGCTGGTTTTGAAGACATGAACAATACAAGACTAATGACTCCATGGGCAGCAACTAAGGCAAGGCACTGTTGGAGTCTCTGCAGAGATGCCCCAAGAAGCCAACTCATGAGGCTATAAAGGTGAAGCCACCGCTGCAGTAGAGGACCTGGGACAGAGGAGATATCGGGGCTGGATGTTCAGAGCTGGAGGTGAGATGTTCACAGCTGGAGGGCTCAAGCCCTTTGGAGCCCAGAACACTGTTATAAACCCCAGATGGTAGACATAGATCTGTGGTAGTTTGGGTTTTCTGCTGGGTTTGAGGACTGCACAGCACTTTGCTGTGTGGCCTTCGGGAATAAAAATGCCTGTTCTGTGCTATTGTGGGTTATAAGCATACACATTGTTTCATCATACGGGAACTCATAGATAAGAGACTATGGGCTTCTAAGCAGATAGAATCATTGAAGATTTGGGAGCTTTTAAAGTTTGGGCTGTGTTTTCACTCTAAGGTAAGCCTGGGACTTCAGGACACACATCATGATCAGGACTCTGCATGGAAGCTTGAGGTGAAAGGCATTGTGGGAAAGAGCTTGAGGTCTGGCCTGGAAGTTTCTAAACACCATGCCATTGGGCTGGAAGTCAACAGGACGTAAAAATGCTAAACTTATATTTTAGAGTAGTGCCCCAAAAAGATGATGCTTTGATCTTCATTAGAACTTTTTTCCACTTCTAGAAGGTATTTTTTTGATCATTGGAAAAGGAAAAATTTGCATACAAACACAGCTTGCAGAAGCTCACTTCAGTCCTTGCCTAACTGTCAAATGCTACAAAGAAAGATAGCTGCTGGCTTCTCCTGTGTCCTGTGAAGTCCAGCCTGATAACAAGGGTAGTCTCTCCATAAGAACCCAGGGCATCAGTGTTCCTAAGGAAGTCCTTACACTGGCAACCAGGCCTCCAGATAGTGAAGTTTTTGATGCTGGAGGAGCACAGGGCCCTCCTTCAGGAAGGCAGGAGGAAAGAAACAGACAGTGGCTCTGGGTGAGCACCAGGTACCAGTGAAGAGTGAAACAACATTGCCAACTCCAGGGTCACACAGTCCCATTTCGAGTAGTAGCTCCTCATTCTCTTCCAATCCTGGCCCCAGATCTAATTTCTGTGCAAAGTTCCACCTCTCACTGCCTTGCATGTTGGACCCTGGCCATATTTCCCTGACAAATACAGAAACACCATTCAAGGGAGATGTCTCAGCCTTGACTCCAGCTATGCCTATAGCTCCCAGAATAGTGCTTGGATCAAGGTAACCATGGCAACACCCCCAAACTACAAAGCTCTCATCAACTAGAGATTTTTTGTTTTCAGAGTCTGACCTTGCTAGCTGGGAGGAATTTCATGGCACATAGACCGGCGTCTTCATCATGTGATTCTTCACCTTCCTTGGATATGATTATTTCCATTTCTGCTCAGAGTGACCAGAAATATCCCACCTGCCAAAATCTCCAGCCAAGTGGGCTGTCCTCTCTGCTTCTGTTGATGAGACTCCCAGCATGCCTTTCTGTCCTCACCTCCCATCTTCCCAGGCTATATTCTCTTGTCCATAATGTCACTTTCCCTCCTCCCAAGAGTTTACTCTCTCTGTTGAGTCCCCAGCCACAAGTCCTACATAGAAAATAATCACATGCATAATGAATTGAAACACCTATCTCATTTCTACCTGTACCTGAGATTCTGTGGAAGAGTGTAGAACCAGACACACTGGGCTCCTGAGAATCATGATCAGGGCAAAGTTCACCAAAACAAAACATGCCTTGTGTGCAGGACAACACATGCCTACTCCATGCCTCCAGTTATCTCTACTGTCTACAGAACAGCACATGTGTAGCCTGTCCCTTTAGTCAGTTCCACTATCTATAAGACAGCACATGCCTCCCTGATGTTTTTAGTCAGCTCCACTGTCTACAGGATAGCACATGCCTTCCCAATGTCTTTAGTCAGCTCCACTGTCTACAGAATAACACATGCCTAACTCATGCCTTTAGTCAGCTCCACTGTCTACAGGATAACACATGCCTAACCTGTCCCTTTAGTCAGCTCCACTGTCTACAGGATAACACATGCCTACTCCATGCCTTTAGTCAGCTCCACTTTCATCACTAAGTCAAGCACTTACCACTGAAACATCACTTAGCTGGAATCCACTCCTGCATCTTCCTGTTCATTCCTAAGCTATAGGTGCCTGTTTGAAATAAAGGACAGGCCTTCCGGTCTGGGCCAGAGCACTGAGCAGACCTTGGGTGGCAGCTCTGCCCCCAACATCCAAGAACCCAGAGGAAGCAGGGATCCCAGGTGCTCGAACTCAGGCAGTATCCTAGGTAAGCAGACAGCAGGGCCCGCCCTCAACAGGGAGTAACTGGGAACCAAAAGAACCCAGGAAGTCACTCCCGGCCTGGAACACTGGTTCCTTCCGGTCTGGGCCAGAGCACTGAGCAGATCTTGGGTGGCAGCTCTGTCCCCAACATCCAAGAACCCAGAGGAAGCAGGGATCCCAGGCGCTCTAACTTGGACAGTGTCTTAGAAACTAGTTCTCAGATCTGAGGCCTAGATCAGACCTCTGCCAGGTCTGCTATTGTGTGGACCCCGGATTCCACCTGAGACATACTGGAAGGTCCACTCAATCCAGAGCCACAGAGGAACAAATGAACTCAGAGCTTCAGACAACATATCCTGAGATATTCTAGAGGAGACACTGCACCCAGAACAGCAGACATCTAGCTGGACTACTACCTTGGAGACACCATATCCTGAGGCATCCTAGAGGTACCACTGTAATCAGTGCAGCTGGAAAAGATCACAGAGACATCTGGACCCCTAGGAGATCAGACACAAGCTAGATAACTAGAAAGACAGGCTTCAGTCAGAGACAGCGAGTACAGGCAGCACTAGAGATAACCAGATGGCAAAAGGCAAGAGCAAGAATGTAAGCAACAGAAACCAGAGTTACATGGCATCATCAGAACCCAGCTCCCCCATCAGAGCAAGCCCTGAACACCCCATCACACCAGAAAAGCAGGAACCAGAATTAAAATCACTTCTCATGATGATGATAGAGGGCTTTCAGAAAGACATAAATAACACTCTCAAAGAACTTAAGGAGAGCACTGGTAGACAGATAGAAACCCTTAAAGAGGAAACACAAAAATCCCTTAAGGAATTTCAAGAAAATGCAACCAAACAGGAAAAGGAATTAAACAGAACCATGCAGGATCTAAAAATGGAAGTAGAAACAATAAAGAAATCACAAAGGGACAATACCCTGGAGATAGAAAACCAAAAAAAAAAAAAAAAAGATCAGGAGTCATAGACACAAGTATCACCAACAGAATACAAGAGATGGAAGAGAGAATCTCATGTGCAGAAGATACCATGGAAAACATTGACACAACTGTCAAAGAAAATGCAAAATACAAAAAGCTACTAACCCAAAATATACAAGAAATCCAAGACACAATAAGAAGGCCAAACCTAAGGATAATAGGTATAGATGAGGGGGAAGACTCCCAACTAAAAGGACCAGTAAATATCCTCAACAAAATTATAGAGGAAAACTTCCCTAACCTAAAGAAAGAGATGTCCATAAATATACAAGAAGCTTACAGAACTCCAAATAATTTAGACCAGAAAAGAAATACTTCCCGCCATATAATAGTCAAAACATCAAATGTACAAAACAAAGAAAAAATACTAAAAGCAGTAAGGGAAAAAGGCAAAGTAACATATAAAGGCAGACCTATAAGAATTACACCAGACTTCTCACCAGAGACCATAAAAGCCAGAAGATCCTGGACCGATATCATACAGACCCTAAGAGAACACAAATGCCAGCCCAGACTACTATACCCAGCAAAACTGTCAATCATTATTGATGGAGAAACCAAAATATTCCATGACAAATCCAAATTTACACAGTATCTCAACACAAATCCAGCACTTCAAAGAATAATTGGTGGAAAACTCCAACACAAGGAGGGAAACTACAACCTAGAAAAAGCAAGAAAGTAATCTTCCAAAAACCCCAAAAGAAGATAGTTACACAAACATATCTCCATGGATGTTAGCCCAAAAGCTTGGATTAGCGAAGACTCAACCCACAGACCACATGAAGCTCAAGAAGAAGGAAGACCAAGAGGGGATGCCTCAGTTCTACTTAGAACGAGAAATAAAAATGCTCAAGGGAGCAAATAGGGAAACAAAACATGGAACAGAAACTGAAGGAGGGGCCATCAGGAGACCTTTCCACCTGGGTATTCACCCCATGTACAGCCACCTAATCTAAACACTGTTGTGGATGGCTGGAAGTACATAATGTGAGGAACATGATATAGCTGTCTCCTTAGAGGTCAGCCAAAGACTAAAACACTCAGAGGACAATGTTCACAATTAACCAATGATATGATCAGGGGTTTCCCAATGGAGAACTTAGTGAGAGGACTGAAGGAGCAGAAAGGGTTATTGACCCCAGGTGGAAAGCAACAATACCAAACAACCAGAGCCCCCCCCCCCCCAGGGTCTAAACCACCAGCCTGGGAACACATAGGGAGGGACCCAAGACTCCAGAGGTATATGTAGGGGAGGATGGCCCTGTCGGACATAGGTGGGAGAGGAGTTTCTTGGTCCCATAAAAAAAAAAAAGAATGAAAAATGAATGAATGAACACACAGTGGGGGGGGGGATGTGAGGGGGTAGGTGTGGTCACTCCCTCATAGAAGCATGAGGAGGGGGATGGGATAGGTTTCTGGGTGGTGGGAGGAAGTAGGCTAAGGGGATAAAATCTGAAACGTAAATACTACAACCAATTTTAAGAAGCGGAGGGGAAAAAGTCTTCAGAACCAACATCTTTAAAAAAAAAATGTCAGCCCCCTGGGGGTGGGAAATTTTTTTTTCTTGATACTAAAACTTGTTCTGAGAATTGTATATTGCAGAATACACAGCCTTGGTGTATCTACTCATCAAGCAAACTGAGCAGACCTGCCCAAACCTCTGATGTCCTGGAATTCCATCTGGATTCAGTGAAGACACAGCATCAGAGGCTTAACAACTTACTCTCCCCCCCACCCCTCTTCTAAAATCTCAATGCCCTTAATCAGCTTGAAGAAGTTAAAGAAGAGTCAGCGCCCCTATTCCCTGAGCTTGGGGACTAATGTGGTTAATAATGGTCTGTCTTTCTAGGGACAAGTAGTGGTTTTGTTGGAACAGGGGGGATTACCTAGGACTTACTGCATAGCCATAACCTACTGGTAGAAATCTATATACTTATTATCAAGATGAAGTTATAAATTCTTAAATGGTACAAAATTTACTTTGATCTCAAATTTAAGGTTTTCATTGGTACGAGCTCCTTATTAATATAAAAGTGAGATGAATATTGATACGCTCATGGGCATTGTGCCTGTATAACACATTTAGAATACAATGCCTAGACCCAGCCCTTTTTTAACTTTTTTAACTGATTTGGGACGGTTAACCTATGAGTTAAGGGACTATAGCAAATTCATATTTTTGAGTTTATTGTTAGGGTGCTTTCCATATTTTACTTAGAAATAGCTGAGAGGAGTTAACAGAAAACAGTCCAGGTTACCTTACATGGATAGTTGGTTTTCAAAACATCAGAAGTCCATAGAGCTGATGCTACAAATATTTATATATTAATATTCATATTGATTAGAGACCTGTCTGCTCCTGACAGCTTCCTGTCGTGGATTCTAAGAAGAAATTGAGCATCCTTGGAGTTACTCCAGTTGTGTGGTAACAGCCACTAGGCAAGAATTGCCTCTCTCCATCTACAGACAAATTACTGTCCAGAAAAGGACACACATGCAGAATAGTCGACTGATTATATCTGCCTAGACAGAGTAATCAGTCCTTAATAATCCTGTATCACCAAGGTCTGTCAGATGATTCTGGGCCAGAAGGCTGAAGATTTGATGCTCCAACGTTCGGTAGTATAGGGGCTTTTCAGGTGTTCAGAGGTCTCTATAAATTGGCTAAGTTTTAGAAGCTATGCTTTGTGCTTCCCACAATTATAGTTAACTCAGTCATTCTGGATTTCTGACGGGGTTGAAAACTTATAGCTATTTACCGTAAGAGAAAAGATTTGAGTGGATGGTCAGCAGCTGACATTCATCCTAAAGCCAGGTTCAGAACTAAATGTTTTAGTTAGGATAGATGACAGAGGTGCTGGTTAGTCAACAAAAGGATGGACTGGGTATTAGGACTATCTTGTACCTCACTGGTACAAATAGGCATAATTATGCTCTAATTGTATTTTGAGAGAAAAGTTTCATTTTAACAGGAAGGGTGATGTGTAGGAGAAGCTAAGGTAGGAGGAGTACTGAGAGGAAGAAAAGGAGTAAGAAGAGGAGGAGAAGGATAGGAGAAGCTAGGTGATGAAAGAGAGAAAGAGGGGGGAGACAGGGAGGCAGATATTCATGTATCTCCATCAGTCAAAGATAGTTGTTATATCTAGGTCGGTCAGTGGGTTACACCTCTGATTGAACAATTCCAAACTTATAACGCTTATGATTAACATTATTTAAAAAAAATGTATAAATGCAAAAAGGGAAAGGGGGCATGAGATAGGGGTTTTCTAAGGGGGGGGGGAATGGGGAAAGGGGATGGCATCTGAAGTGTAAATAAAATATCTAATAAAAAAAAAGAAAGAAAGAAAGAAAGAAAGAAAGAAAGAAAGGACAGGCTGTTTGCAGCCATATTGTGTGAACCTTCATCGAGCTGACAAATTCCAAACCTGATTTTGCCCCCTCAGCCCTGCGGATTCACACCACTGTCTTTGCTCCTCTGTGCCTCAGGTCTCAATATCTTAAAGCTGAGCCATACACAGACCAGACGTAGAAGGGTGTGTGACTATCCCTCCCGACAGATGCCCTTTCTGAGTCAGCCTACTACTTCCTGACCTCTCACCCTTTCAACACCTCCCTCAATTTCCTTCCTTAGGAATGGCTATTTGCCAAGTGCCCCTGCTGCTGGTGGTCTCTCCATTATGCACTCCCAGTGGTTTAACCCCTGACTTTCAACTGTACAGTAAGCCTTCAAATTCTATGTCCTGTCTCCTCTTCTGTTCCCTGGACCTCAGTACCATCAGCTCACGGAAGAACAGCAAGGGTAGAAGCTGCTCAAGCTCAGGGTCCAGCTTCTAAAATCACATGACATCTGTAAGGGGACCCATGGGCATGCTGTCTTCACCTGGGAAACCAAATATAGAAGTTCCTTAGTCCAAGGGTGCTCCTAGCCCTTCAGCATGTATCTCAGAAACTAATGACCACTGAACCATCACTCACTCAATGGACCATGTTACACGTGACTCTTGCTCCTGGAGGTTTGACCGGAGCAAGTTCAAACCCAAGAGCACACTCACAGTGAAAGGAGTGTGATGTACAGCATAGCACTCATGTCTACATGGATCTATTCCACAGGGCTAGTGCCAGCATAGGACTTAAGCGATGCACAGGTCTCATACATTTTTAATATTCCAGACCACAGGAATGTATCCAGGAGAATGTGTTGGCAACTGTAGTGTGTTCCCTTAGGTTTATCACAACCTTGTCATTTTAACCCCGATCCACAAAGTTCCAGGGAACTGATGCTAACACCCAAGCACTCAGTTCACTGAGGATGGACAGGCAGGAAGTGAAAGCTGACACTTTGCATTTACAATAAGACACCAACAATTCTCCATTAGAAATTCTCCACCTCATCTGGTGATGCGCACGCAGCATTGGGGGTGGTGACATGAAGCTGCAGGCTAGGCTGTTCAGCCATGCCGTTCAACCATGACAGAGAAGGCCTGGGAAGCCAGGGCATGAGCCATACCTTGTGTCAGTTTTATCTTCGATTCTCTGGAGGTAATAGAAATAGAAGATGCAGTCGGCTTCCCCAGCATCAAGAACCCAGTGCCCTTTGTCAGTGAGATGTATGTTGGGGAAGAAGGGTGGATGCTCCCAGACTTAGACAGCAGAGGCTGAGAAAGCCAGGGCAGTGCAGAGGCCAGGGAGGTGAGGGGCCCTACAGCAAAGACAGGAATGGGCAAACCCAAGTGCTGTCAGACTTCATTGAGGAAGCTGGGATAAGAATTTACTAGCAAGCTGCAAAACTTGCAAGAAAGGGGAGGGAACACGTATTAGGAGACATGGTTGCTTGTTCTGTGATTGACTGAACTCCCAGGAGGCCTTTCCTAAGACCTATAGTTAATACTGCTGACCATTGAATTTCTTGAGGTGAGAGAAAGTGAAGGAAGGGGGAGAGAAAAGATGGGGGAAGGGAGTGGAGGAAAGCAAGAAAGAGGGGAGGAAGGACAGGGAAAGGAAGATCTGAACAGGATGAGTCTTTTCTTCAAATAAGATTATAAGGTTAAAAAAAAAACATTTAGGTTACAGTTGAATCTACACAAAGCATCTGAATCAGACTATGGTCCAGCAGTCATGCAGACCCCCAACCACTGTCATTGGTACCATTACAGAAACACACAAGATGATGAACAGTGTGATGCAGTCAATCTTATGATGAGGGAGAGAGAACTGGCCTTAAGTACAGTGGCAATCACCGACGGTGGGGACAGTCCCCAGCATTTCATCATGTCCAATGGCCAAATGCTTCTCACTTCATTAAAGCTGTGTGATGATCAGGAAAAGCTTTGGCCAATGCATCTGGGAATGCTTCCAGCTTAGGGTCACAAGACGACTGCAACCTGTCCTCCACGCAAAGACAGGGGTGCCAAAAAAATGTAAGATCCAGAGTTAGCAAGGAATACTAGGCAACAGTGTCTTCTGGACATGACAAGCCGTGCACTCATGAACCCACTGCAGATATGGCCTATCTCCGTGTTATTATGCATGGGGAAGGGACTCGTAAGACTGTACCTTTACTGTGGGACTATAGACAGTAGGTAGTGCTGGGCAAGGGGATGTCATTTCATGCAGTGCCATCACTGCTGATAAGTCTGATGTCATATAGTTAATAAGCTCCCCACCCATGTTCATGGAAGCAACCTTTGCTAAACTCAGTCAATCGCAAATGTATCACAGTAGAAGTGAGATTGCTAAAGAAGTTACCTCAGCAGAAGGAAGGGTGGACATGAGAGGGTGCTGGAGGGAGTAAAACTTAGCATATTCATAGATGATAATGCCAGAGAATGAAATAAAATATTGACGAATATAAAGCTGTCTTCCGTTTTCTGCTTTCTAACAGCTAAGAGAACAGCAGGCTGCCCAATTCCCCTCACATACTCTCAGTGCCACAGACACTGTAGGTCTAAGTTTCTCTGCATCATGTAGGCATTTTTCCTGTTGAGAGGTGTGTCTGCTGATTAGAGCAATCTATATATCCACCATCAGGCCTGTGGCCACAGGCTCCTCTGTTCCCCCTACATCACTACCTGAACCATCTTTGGGCCTAAGGGAAGGCATGGCTTCCCTCAGAGAGAGCTTTGTCTCCAGCCAACCCCTTCTCTAGTCCACTCTAAGCCCTAAAGACAAAGGTGAGGTCACAGTAAACGGTTGTGTCCCCAGTCGCATGGTGATGCCCAGGATCCCGGTGTGACTAATCTTGAAAAGAGGTTCTCTGGGAAGAAATTCAGGGCAACTGAGCACTTAAGAATCAGGCCCCGCTCCAGCAGGACTGATGTCCTCGTAAGAAGATAGCAGGAGGAGATATGCACAGGACAGAAACACTTGAGGTCACAGAAGGAGGCTGCCCACCAAGAGAAAAGACCTCCCAGAAAGGGATTTACTGGCACTTGGTCTCAAACCTGTGAAGAGACAATGTTCTATTATCTATGCCAGAAGCCTGGGGTGTCCTGCTATGGTAGTCTCAAGGACTACATAGGAACCACCACACCCTTTCTGTTGCATGCATTGGTCTCCCACATCACACTGTGTGGACATAGTCAGTGCACAGGTGCTTCAAGATAAACAATGTCACTACAGGCTGCTTACGACCAGGTGAAGAAACAACTGGAAATGTCATGTTTCTCCTAACTCAGTCACCAAGTCTTTTTTCTAGCATTGTATAGGATGTAACCACAGACACCGATTTCTCTTGGTTTTGTGTAAGCACACATGCATGCAGACACACATGCACAACGCATAGACTCGGAGAGAGAGTGCAAGCATCTTAGTGTTCCTTCTTCTCTGGTTTCATTCCTTCTTTCAGGTGGAAACAGATCAAAGTGTGATGTTGACTGACTGACTGGTCTGGTCCAGCTAATCTTTGAAGATCATAAAGCCCATGACCATAGTGAGCCCCTCACTACCCAACTGTGAATTTGTTTCGTATTCATGGTGAAGTAGACGTGTAGGACGTCCAGTGGGTGTAGGACGTGTCTTCTGTCCATTTTGAAATGACAAGTTATTTCCCTGACCTCTGACCCCTGACCCTGAGTCACGTCACACTAATCTCCACGTCTTGTGTCTCTGCCTCACCATTGGGGTTTCCTCTTCTCCCTGTGATACAGACCCTGCCTCTCCTTCCTAAACTCATTCTACCTTCACTGGTTTGGTCCTATGTGCCTAGAAAAAAATCACTAAAAAAGACATAATGGTCGTGCCTTTCTCTGGAAGACACTGAGAGAAGCGCCCATTTTTCAGCTGGTCATGAGTTTACACTGAACAGTTTACCTTCTGCCTCATTCTCTGCACAGCCCACCATGGAGCCCTCAACACACATTTTACCTTGTCTACAACTTTTCCCAGCTCACCCCAACCTTGGCCATTGTTAGCATCAGTCCATGCCTTTTCCCCATGAGGGTTTTCTGGATCAAGCACCACCCACTGCGTCTCCCTCATCTGGATTCCCACAGCAGCTCTCTCTGAATAATTCATCTCCTAGTTAATCATGCGTGCCTTGCATTGAGATAATTGCCTGTTTCAAGTCTGTCTTTAACTTCTCCTGTGATTACGGCTACACTGTCCAATGAAAGCCGCACAGACCGGAGTTTGCATGGCTTTGTTTCTCTTACAACTCTTAGGGATAAGTGGGTTACATCTCCAGAAGTGGCTCTTTGTGGTCCTGGCAGTGTTCTACTGTCCTTTCTGAGGCCCATATGAGCATGGCGCACTGGCAGAGTCACCATGCTTCGCAGTAGTTATCCCATAAAAAGCATTTGCCATCATGACTATTGAACCTAGGGATGCTGTCTGATCAGCAGTAAGCAGGGGGCAGGGCAGATTTCTTGGCCAAAGTTAAAATTCGTACAGACAAATAAGACGGCAATATGTTGGGAAAATACACCAAATGATTATTTTTCCATTGTTTTTTTTCCTTTGAGTCTGTTTTAAAGGGCTTTTATAAAAAATAAATGCTGTCATTCATTTAGCATGTATTTAAAATCACTAAATTGATGTGTGTGTACATGTGTGTACGTGTGCATGTACATATGCATGTGTGCTCATGTGTGTGTGCATGCGCATGTGTGTGTACATATGTGTGCATGTGCATGTGTGTATGCCTGTCTGTACATGTGTGTGTTTGTGTGTGTGTGCATGTATATGTGCATGTGTGTGCCTGTGTGTATGTGTGTATATGCACATGTGTGTGCCTGTGTGTGTGCATGTGTGTATATGTGTGTATATGCACATGTGTGTGCATGTGTCTGTGTGTGCATGTGCATGTGTGTGTGAGTGCATGTGGGTATATGTGTGTGTTGTTTGGGGGTTGTATTTATTTTTTTCTTACACAATTTTGGAAGCCATGAACAACTAATTGGTCCACTCCAGGTAGTGAGAAAGAAAGGGAGCTTCCTTTCTTTAACATATGAAGGCTGAGGTGAAAGGGTAGAAGAGGTGACAGTTGGCAGAAGGCAGACTAGGGTTTGCATTTCTTTTCTCCTCACCCTGCAACTGAGGACAGGGCAGCTTTTGCTCACTTCTGCTCCCAAACTCCCAGGACAGTTGTAAGCATTGGGCATCGTGGCTGTCCAACTGTAAGATGTGTCAGTCATACAACTTCAGGAAAGGGACCTTGAGCTGGCCTAGATCTCCTGTGTAGTCTGTCACCCTGTCGTACATCTCTTACTGTGCAAAAACTGTGTGTTCCTCTGAGTGGTGTAGAGTCAATTGTTTCTCCTGCCTGATGGACTCTCACAATGGGGACATGTGGGCTTCAAGGAAACCCATTCAAGTGGGGTGCTGTCGACCACCACAGGTCAGACAGGCTGAGCTGCCTGTGCCCCCTCCCCCAAGAGGCTGTGGCTTCCAGAGTCTGGGTTCCTGGGGGTGTGATGACAAAAGGCAGCTGTGATCCTTTGGGTTTCTGAAAGTGTTCCTTCCTGGTAGAGAAAAACAAGGACATATTGACAGACTAGTTCTTTTCATAGCCTGATACCAGTCTGTGCTGTTCGAACTCAAAAGAAACACAGGGTACCAACTCACTGTACTCCACATTTGTGTTCCCAGGAGTTCTGTTCCCTTGGAAGGGAGTGCTCAGACTGGCCAAGGCTGGGGGTTGGGAGGCTAGAGACACGGCTTCCCTCCATGATTTAATAATGTCAACCACCCACGTGTTTTGCTTATTTTGTTTTGTTTCTTGTCTATTGTTGACCTGGACTTCTTTTCCCCACAATGTCTTTCGTGTTTCTTTTTCCCCTGTGTGTAAGCTCTTAGGTTTGTAATCTTGGAAGCATCATTTATTTTTCCAGACACTTTGGGAGGAGTAAGGCCAGGTGGAGTCAGGAGCTTGTTTACTGTATGACCTCCCCTCCCCTGTCCTCCCTCAGCTCTACCCTGGCTGGTTCCCTGCCCCCGCCCCCCAGTGGGATTTTAGCTACTGGTTGCAAGGTCAGCGCAATGAATTGGGATTGCGCAATAGGTCCCCACAAACACAGAAAAAGCAATGGTCTGACATGTTTGTTTGTTTGGTACAGGAGTCTTGATTACGTAACTGCCGGCTGCAGTGTACTGGGATTCTGTTTTCTCTGTGCACTGGTGTCCCTACCCAAGTCTCCAGGAACAGGACAACAGCCCTTCCAGGTAGCAGGGGGAATGGAGCTTCCTCACTTTCTGATGTTTTTATGCTCTTCTGTCTTTGGGGAAAGTGTCAGGCTAAGGAAGATGGGGAAGCCACACAGACCTCTGCCTGTAACATAGCACGGGGGCTGGTGTCTGACAACTGACAGAGGGAACATTCCTGCTGGTGTGAAGAAAGTCGTCAGAGATTGGGGAAAGATAATGGTAAATACAGTGAGTTTTGTTTGGTTTTAATTATAGCTGATTGGTGGTCTGTTTCTAGGAAAAAAATAAATCAGTCTGTTAATGATTACTAACTTCTCTTATTGACTCCCACAAGAATGTAGACAGAGTATGGCAGTCAAGCAAGAAGGGATGGGAGGTGACCAAGGCCACAGAGGTGAGAGAGCTAACAGGGAGAGCGCCCACCTCAATCAGGCCACAGCAGGTTCTGAGCCACATCTCCTGAGTTCATTTACTCTGTGGAAGTTAATCTTAACTGTCAATTTGATGAGATTTTAATCGCCATGGAAACAGACCTCTGAGCATGTCACTGAGACAGTTTCTATATCAGGTTAATCAAGGTGAGAAGATCCATGCTTAGCATGGGTCCCAGACCAAAAAAAAAAAAAAAGTCCCTGCTTTCTTACTGTGCATGTGGTGTGGCCAACGAGCTTTTTACCAGCATGGACTGACCCTCAAACTGTGAGCCAAAACAAATCTTTCCTTCCTAAAATTGCTTTGCCAGGCAGTTTGTCCAAGTATCAAGACAACAACCTGATAAACCCTACCAGAAAGGTTCTTCTGTGAGGTCTGGAAAGTACCATGTACAGCTGGTGAAACTTCTGAAATAACCAGAAAGGCAACTCAAAGAAAACTTCCTTGAGACACAAAACTGAAAGAAATAAAGTCAAATGAACCATGGGCTGTGATAAAGGGTTAGGTGCGGACACATGTGCTTCCAAGTTCCTTGTGGGAAGTCAAAAGCTCTGAGCATTGGGGAGAGTGCACACAAAGCAGTCTCACATTATTAGGTGGTAGAGGGGTGAGAGGCCATAGCTACCCTGGTAGGGGGAAAGGAAGCTGTATCACAAACTCTGGAGAGCTCAAGACAACTTGGGTCCCCTAAATTAAATGCCTACTTCCTATCAGGGGACCCGTGGGCTCATGAGATGCCCACTCACAGCTGAGAGTATTGAGTGGCTGCCTCTGTAGTGAGAAAGACAAAAAGACTGCCTCAGCCCAGAAAGCCACACTTAATCCTAAGCTGCCTGTGGGCTCCGTTGTATATCTTGCTTCACATTCAACCCCTGCCTCTCAACAGGGACATCTGAGGCCATCTGCAAAGTCTACCTCATAGTTACCTTTGACAGTCCAAAGCATGAGCAGTCACTGCCAGGACAGCCCCACTGTCTGCCAGAGCCCTCTCTGTTCTGCATACAGCTCTCTCATGCCAGAAGAATCACCTAAGCATGTAGGTGACTACCTCTGCTCAGCTCCCGTCAGTTCCCAGGTGTAACGTGAAGGGTAATGTCCTGGTGTCTCTAAGACAGTCATCACCTACTTCACAGTTCTGGGAGCCTGGCATCTGAGACCAAGGCATAAGCAGGGTCCTACACTTGAACAGCTCTAGGAGAGAATTCTTCCTGCCTCTCCCAGCCACTGGTGGAAGTTACAGTTTGATCCTCTGAATGTGGACACAGTGCCCCAGCATCTACTCCTATCTTCACATGCAGGCAGTTGTGCTCAAGCAGTCTCCTTATGTAAGTGCTATTCACTCCCCCAACCTATATGCTGTCACCTGACCGCCTTGGCAGAGTCACTCTTCACAATGAGACCACACGGCATACATACTCGAGAGTTCCTTGGGGAGGCTACGCAAGCCCACACTGCTACCCAACCTCAGATCCCATGCTGACCCATCGCTCACAGCCCTTCACTGGGTGTGTTAAGTTCAGCTGGCCAGCTGCAGCCTCGGGGTCTCAGGTCTTCACCCTTCCCACATCCTATTCATCTTAGAAGTTCCTGTTGGCTCCCTCAAGCGATTATTAGACTCTTCTAATGCACACTGTGTTAGTAAACAGCTGTGCGCTCTTCAAGCCCACTGGGAATCTTGTTATGGAAGTAGGGTTTGCCCCCACATTTCAGACCAAAGTATGCTTATGTCAAGTGTCTTCCAAGACCCCATGTCCACAAATAAAACAAAACAAAACCTATGCTAGCTTAGACTGAGGACCTCCTGCTCTGTAGCAAGCAGCCGGACTCTCAGAGTATTAAGAACATTGTATAGTATTAAAAACATTGTATAGCTGGGAACAGCTATAAAGAAAACTGTTTCCAGCAGAGATTACCACAGTTTGGCATATGATACAAAATGTCTTCAGTGGAAAAAAGAACCTGGGAGCTGAGGGTGAAAAGGACCCTCAGTCGGGAGTTCCACTGTCTGTTTCACTGGTTGGTTTCAGCTGGACATACTAAACTCTCGATTTGATGATGTCACTTTTCTGTTCCTTGTTCTTTTACTTGGACGCCCCACCAAGGGAATGCTCGGCCCGAATCTGGACTCTATATCAATCAGTGCAGCCAGTTGCCTCAGTGGAACCACCCTGGTCAGTATTTGTTCTGTGTTTTCCCACCCCACTTAACAATCTCTCTCTTTCTCTCTCTCTCTCTCTCTCTCTCTCTCTCTCTCTCTCTCTCTCTCCCTCCCTCCCTCCCTCCAGATCAGGATGTAACTCTCTCCAGAACCATACCTACCTGCCACCACAATTCCCCCCATGAATATCACAGACTGACCCTTTGAAGCTGTAAGCAAGCCCCCCAATAAAAGGTTTTCTTCTATAAGTTGCCTTGGCCATGGTGTCTGTAAGCAAGTAAGACACCCTGCTCACAATCATCTTAATAAACTCACTCATTCAAAACCAAAATCATAGCTATCATAAACCGTTCTCTGAACTGTACAGAACAACTCCTTAAGGCAAACACATGTCTGTGGATTCTACATGTGGTCAAGCAGGTGAGTGTCTCCTTAGATGACTTAGAAGTCAGGAAATGATGACAGACATAACAGAACAAATGTCTCTGGTTCTGGGTTAACCCTTTTATGGCACGAGGCATATTTGCACTGAGTCTGCTTTAATCAAAGCAACATGCCTGGGTTTGGGGTTGCTAATTCTCTAGAAAACACCAAAGATTTCTGCCCTAACTCATAGACTATATAGGTGTGGACACACAGCAGTCATCTGAAGACCTGCAAACTATGGCATACTGTAAGAGCTCTGCCTCCTGAGGACATCAGCCCTTCCCAAAGGGTGCTTGCTACTTGAGTAACTCTTCCCCTATGCTGTGTTTGTGGGCAGGGGCCTAGAGAGCAGCTCCATCTTTCAGAGTTTGTTTTCCTTTAATCCAAGGAAGCATGTCTTAGCCAATAATGCTCCTGGTGTGAAATCTGATGGGGTTCTGGGGATCATAGAAGCATATCAGTGAGGATTGGGGGCTTTGAAAGGTCACGAGATGATCCTTTTGACTTTGTTGGGTACTGGGAGGCAAGAAAGACAGGCAAATGAGCCACTGAATAGGTGTGAGAATGGAATCATCTTAGGCATTGTACATCAAACACCCAACACTGACAGAAAGTATTTAGAACCTGGAATGGTGGCCAGTGCCTTTAATTCCTGCACTGGAGGAAGCATACGCAGGTGAATCTTTGAGTTCAAGGACAGACTGACCTGGGACAGAGCAAGTTCCAGGACAGCTAGAGCTACACCAAAAAACCCTGTCTCAAAATCCAAAAGGAAAAAAAAGTGAAAAATATTAAAGTATTTAAGGGTCCAAGGTGTCGTGAGCTAATAGATACAGTGTGTATTCACTTGAACACAAAGGTTCTTAGTGTCTCAGTAGCCCTCAACTGCGTCCCTGGATATTTGTAGAAGGTAGCAGGCCCTGCTTGGTCTCTCTCTGCAAACAAGCCAACATAACCAGGGTAGATATTTCCCCACTGACACACCAACCAGTCTGTGTATCCTCGGTTGATACCTCCACAGTGTTTGGCACTTCGAGTCTGTGTGTGGCTGAATGCCAGGCCCACAGATGTCTGTAAAGATAGCTCATGTCCAGGAGCAGATATGTACACTAGTCTTGACCACTAATCAAAACCAGTCTGCCCTTTGTGAGTAACAGCTCTGGTTCTTGAAACTTATCCTTTCCTGAGGAGAAACAGAGGGTGCAGTCTCAGCCTGTGCTCCATGTGGGCTGAGCTCTGCAGAAGTCAAGACACAAAGCCTTCCAGCTGCAGCTCTGACACACCTGGCTGAGATGAAGCAAACCTTCATGCATCTTCATGGTGAGCTGCTCTTCACAGTAGACCCTGTCCCAGCTTCTAGCAACCAGCACTGCTCCCCCTGAACTCCCACCAGGGCATCCTCCTGTAGCTGTGAAGCTTTGGGCAATCCAGGGCTCTCTGGAAATGTTGTTTATCCTTCTCACCACAGCGGGAAATCCTGTCACATGATAGGAGCACCCATGAGCATGGAGACTGTGTTTACTTTTTATATTGGCTTTTCCCATTTCAACAATGAGTAAATGCTTAAGAACTGATTCTGAAAAAGACAATCCACTCTCCAATCACAGAATTTCAGAGTATTGGGCTTTCCTTCTCTCATGGATGAGAGGGAAGCCAGTCTTGACTAAGGTCAAGAGACAAAGTTGTATGATGAGCCCCTAGGCCGAGAGTAGAATCTAGCCTCTGCCAATGACCTCTGACCTCCTACCATTCTTCCTTTGACTCCTGTTTGCTGTGTGAAGTTGTCCAAGGAATCCTTGAATAACGAGTCAATGAAACTCTTGGTTGGAATTCTTTTATGTATAATTTACTATATTTTATAGAGAGAGATGTTTTACCAGCACATATACTTATGCATCACATATGTGCCTGGTACCTGCAAAGCCAGAAGAGGGTGTCAGATCCTTTGGTACTGGGGTTGCAGACAGTTGTGAGTTGTCACTGGGTGCTAGGAACTGGGTGAATGTGGGTTCTCTGTAAAAGCAGCCCTTAACCACCAATCCCACTTTTCATCCTCTCAATGAAATGGAAAACCACCGGATATCATCTTCTCATGATCTCAGGAAATACAAAGGGAAGCACTTGCTGGGATGATAGCCAGATCAAAGACACGTTCTCTCACTGGACTCTTCCAGTGATCATGTAAGAAAGGGAGCTTCATGCCACCCGTCAATGGCAAATAAAGTGGCTTCATCCACTCTGGTTCTCAATGACTACTTGCTAGCCATCACACAGCAGGCTCTGTTTAAAGAATAGGGAATGCAGGAACCACCCAGATGGGCCAGACACCTGCTCCCACGAGCAAGGCCCCAGCACAGATCTGAGGCTCGTGGAGTGTGCGTTGATGTGAGGAGGGCTTACCACACTCTGTTGAGCCTCTCCGATGAGACACATGTGGAAGGAGGCTGGAGTGATCTTGACTGCCATTTTAAAATGTCAGCATCACTCAGGAGAAACCATCAGACCTATAGAGCACGACACTATGAAGTCAGAGAGTTGTGAGGATGGGAATGAGCAGGCTGGACAGCCAGTAATGGAGAACCTGCCTGCTGCAGAGAAGAATGGAGGGTCCCAGTGACCAAACAGAAGGAAGGAGTGGGCCACACTCAGGGAGGTCCCACTTCCTCTCCATCCCTCCACAGTCACTCTCATGGCTGTGGGCAATGACCTCTTACTTACAGAAGCAGGTCCCTGGCCTCACTGAACCCACAGGCCATAGTTTACTGACAGGCTCTGGTCTTTGACATCAGTAGAAAAACATTATGGTTTCGAAGAGTACACACCTCTGTAATGTGCTTTTGGTATGTGTGGCGATATGTCTTTCAGAAAAGAGACTTCCCAATTAGGTTTTTGATGGGTAGGCTCATGGAAATTCAGGAGGTCTGTGACGCCTTTAAAATTATAAGCAAACCTTTATGCAACTGTTTTCCAGAGATTTCTAACCCATAATGGCCTGGTGCCCAGAAGGTTAAGGGCAAAAGCAAAAAAAAAGAAAAAGAAAAGAAAAAAAAGAAAGAAAGAAAAAAAAAAAACCCACTCGTAAATATCAGTCTGAAATTCCTCATTCTTTCTCATGATGGCAACATCAGTCACCCTACAAAACTCCCCAGTAATAATGTTATCAGGGTTCTAGGTCCTTCATCACATCCTGAGCCCCCAACACCTTCACTGGTGAGCCAAGGCAGCAGCCTTCAGGCCCCCACTATGGCACACTTAGCTCCTCCCTCGGATCTTCTCATCATATGCCCCATTCCCAAGCCCAAGGATCCTGCTCTGCCCAGGAGGATCAGTAGCTCTCGGCAGGAAGAAGAGTGGGATTACTCATAAGTTGAGATGTTCTCAGAAATTCCTTTTTAGAGTTGTTTTGTTTTTCACTGAGGGCGCCAAAAGCCACACCTTATAAACGCTTTGCAGCTCAGCGCCTCTGACTGTCAGGCTCTAAACACAAAGTGGGTTGTATACATGATCTAACCAGGGCATCGATGACTTCCAGGACTTAACAAAAACAAAAGGCATCATGCACACAGTCGAACCAGAAGGGAAATAGAAACAACAGCAAAGAGGCGTGACATGCCAGGGGCATTTAAAGAGAAGAAAAAACCCAAAACCTGTCGGTAAACACCTTCAGAGAAAGAACGGTGTTGAACAATCATATCCCTAAACCTTCTAGACTCTTAAGGAATTCAACAAACAATAAACAACTAACACTGTGTTGAAGAAGACAGAAACGGGAACCCTGAAAGCCCCCAAACTGAGGGCCTACAATGGAGTTACAATACTGAGGACACAGAAACACCAGCAATGACAGGGCTGATGATCCAGAGAGAGACCCTCACCAGAATAGTCAGTGATCCCTAAGGAAGACCCAGGAGCTCCACAGTAACGAAGGCATTAACAGTAAATGCCAGCAAGACAGGACTGCATGTTTTTAAAAACAAATCTAGAAAGGTTTCATGAAAATTAACTCTACCTGGTTCACATACCGGCAAGCACAGACCCACAGAACACTCAGCAAAAAGTCTATGGGCTTGGTGAAGAGTCCTTAGGCAAAATATGTGGCAAGATTCAAGATCCCTGGGGAATAATTGCTAAGGGATCCTCATTAAATTTAAAACTTCTGTTGTAAGAAGGAAAATGTCACATCCTGGGAGAAAACGTACTTGCAACTATAACAAAAGACTGTGAGGCAAATATGAAAGGCTCGAAACTAAAGAAGGAGCCATCTTTATGAAACAATGTGAAGACCTCGGGCGCCCCTCACAAAGATGAGAATCGGCAAGTCTGTGAAGATGGTTCACCTGTGCCAGCAAGGAGCTGAATTTTTTTTTAAATAAAAAAAGGTAAAGATGGTCTATGCCTACTAAACAGGTAAAGTCCACAACACTGGCTAGAGCCAGCGCTGGCACAGATGTGGCCGCGGTAGCCTCCATGTATCGCTGGGGCAGATTCAGGATGGTTTGCCACATTGGCTGTTTCTTACAAAACTGCATACACTCCCACCTATGATCCTGCAATCGGATCCTTTGGTTACTTACCTAAATGCGTTGAAAACTTAGTGTCTGCACAAATACCTACAACGTGGAAAGAGCAGCTTTATTTGTAATTGCAGTTGAGTACCATCGGGTGCTAAAGAAAGACCAGTGAACTTTCTAGCCAAAAGAAGCAGTTGAGGGAAACAGAATCCATGTTACCAAGAGAAAGAAGTCTGCCTGAAAGGGATCATAAGAGTCTATCTATAAGATAATCTGTCGTAGCCAAAACTATGGGGACAGTAACCCACGGTAGTCATGGGTTTTGAGGGATGAGGAGAAAGGAACGGGAGAGCACGAAGCATTCCACAAGCAGGAGGAGGTCCGCTTAGATCCATCAGCACAAAATGCATCCTATGCACAGCTGTCTTTATAAATAAAGTTTTATTGAAACCTGGGCTTACACATCACTTCTATAGTGTCATTGTCCTTACTGAGGTGTCAGGATTAAGTAGCTACATGTAGCAGAGATCAGATGGAACACAAAATCTAAAATACTATCACATTCTTTACAGAATAATTCCACCAAGCTCTTATGAATCCATTTGATCGTTATTTTTCTAAAGAAGTTTTATTCTTAGAATTTCACAGGAAAAAAAAAAAATTCCCAGCTTGATGTGAATACAATGTGGTATCCTGAAACGGACCCTGAAACAGATGAAAGAATATCGATTTAACAACCTGGTGACCTCCAAGTAGACCTGCATTGAGTAGAAATTAGTCTGTGTTCATTTCTGGGTTCTGACAAGAGCCCCGCCATTGTACAAGACATTAACACTGACTCTCCGGTCTGGCTCTGGGAACCATTCCTGTCAATCCAGTTCATCTCAAGAGTTTTAAAAAGTTTATTCAAAGGAGGAAAATCTCAGGAAATCACCACCTGAGGGCTGGAGAGATGGCTCAGTCGACATACTGCTGACTCCTGAGGCATGAATTTGGATCCCAGCCCCGTGTAAAAGCTACGCATGATGGCAAGTAACTGAAGATCCACCTTGTAAGGGTGGAGACAAGATCACTAGAGAGCACTGAACAGCCAATCTGGACGCATCAATAAGCTCTTAGTTCAATGTCTTAAAAAATGAGAAGAGCAATTAAGAGAGATACCAGGTAAGGTTGACCTCCACATGCATGCCCAAGTGCCCATGTGAGCACACACACACACATGTGCACACATGGCACACACACTTACAGGCACACACACATACATATACATAGACACACAAGCACACACACATACAGGCACACACACAGGTACACACAGGCATACACACACACACATATACAGGTGCACACACATACAGGCATATGCACATACACATCCACAGGCATATACACACAGGTGCACACACACACATACAGGCACACACAAAGGCACACACACATACACAGGCACACACATATATAGGCACATGCACACACACACAGAGCCACACATATACACTCATGTGCACACACATGCACATTGAAACAAGTATTTAAAGTGTGAAATAACCCTGTTTCCAGTGGAAGGTCATAATATGATCCTTGAGTCATTTTTTCATATATTAAACACACATTTATTAAGAACAAGATATATATATATATATATATATATATATATATATATATATATATGAATATGGAAAAGCATCCCATTGATTTCCCATTCTGGGTAATCTTTGAATGTCACAAACTGTTAAAACAAAACAAAATGATAACAATAAGAACCACAACGGCATTGCTGTCGTGGATAGAGACATAGGAAGTGAGAGGAACAGAAGGACCCAGGTGCACAGCCAAGACAAGGCAGAATGACAGCTTGCACCTGGAATGTCCTGGCAGCAAGATGATGTGGCTTCTCCATACAACAAAACCCTCTGCACAATGTCACATCCCTTGCCTGCCTTCCAGAACCAAGTGTGCGGCTAGCTTTGAGCTGCACCTCTGGAGTCCTGAGGCCCGGGGTCCATCTGAGTTTGCTTTGCTAGGAGACAGCAGCTGAGAGAGAACTGTCTAGATCCTCACAGGAAGGTAGGGCAGTGTCCAATCTGATTTTAGGGGACCAGAAGGGAGGCCAGTTCCTCTAAGTGCAAAAATAGACTAAAGCTGTGCCCAGCAAGCCAAGGGTCAGTGAGAGCTCCCCATCAAGTGACAGTGAGAGCAAGCACCGTGAGACCAGAGAGCATGTGATGGATCAGAGCCCACCGTGGGAGAGGGGGTCTGCAAGTTTTCTTACCGGGGAGTCTCCCTACCCTTTTCTGCCTAATGATGAAAATCCACACACATAGTGTGGGCATGTAGGGTAAAGTAGGAGCTCAGTACTTCACAGGATGCAACGTTAGGAGCTGTATGGCCCTCTGGTAGGAAACCATACCACTGTCTATACACAAGGATGCATAACTTGACAGTTTCCAGGAAATGACAGCCCATAGTGCTCTCCTGCCTGTGTCCATTTCTTCTGAAGTAGGAAGAACATACTGACTGTCTTAGTCACGGTTTGTATTCCTGCACAAAACATCATGACCAAGAAGCAAGTTGGGGAGGAAAGGGTTTATTCAGCTTACACTTCCACATTGCTGTTTGTCACCAAAGGAAGTCAGGACTGGAACTTAAGCAGGTCAGGAAGCAGAAGCTGATGCAGAGGCCATGGAGGGATGTTACTTACTGGCTTGCTTCCCCTGGCTTGCTCAGCTTTCTTTTTTATAGAACCCAGGACTACCAGCCCAGGGATGGCACCACCCACAAGGGGCCCTCCCACCCTTGATCACTAATTGAGAAAATGCCTTACGGCTGGATCTCAAAGAGACATTTCCTCAAGAGAGGCTCCTTCCTTCTACGTTGTGTCAAGTTGACACACAGAACCAGCCAGCACACTGACTGTCCACTTGAACCTGGACTCTGTGGTGCTGTGTGTATGGCCAGCAAGCTTAGCACCCACCAAGAATTCATATTCACAGGAAAAGAGGGAGACTGTAGAGTCGGGGCCTCAAGTTGGGTTACTTTGATAAAGTCCTGGAAAGCCCCAGCCATCTGAGGAATCTGGCTTCTGGAAGCCATTCTTTCAGCAACAGACAGCTCAGGCCAGGCCACGCCAAAGGTCACTGAGAAGAAACGAGAGTCTGGGGGGTTGTGGCTGTCAGAATTGTTATTTCCTGTCATAATCTTGCAGCAACAGCTTTCTCTCTTGCAGGCTGGAAATGAAGTGTTTCCTTATTGTGAAGGACCTGAGATGGAAAGTTAAACGTCCCAGAATGGGAAGTCATCCAGGGGCACAGACTTCCCTAGAGAACTCTCTTCAGAGTCAGCATGTGGCCCCCAAGAATAGGGAGAAATGCTTCACATGAATCCTCACCGGAGTTCCTCCTCAGTCAAGAGACTAAACCCTACAGTAAGTAGCCCACCAAGTTCACAACCACTAACAAGAAGCCCAGACTCAATTGTTCACACAGGAATGTCTGCCTTCCTCACCTCTGACCACCTGGAAAACCTGAAGGCTTGGGGACTGTGTGTACAGAATGGCTGCCATGCAGGGCCCTCAGCCAGACAGACACTGGTCAGCTGTGTGGGGACAGCACGGATCCTTCTGTTTCCAGGGAGCCATGATGAAGAGAGCAGTGTCACAGCTGGACTCACTTGGAGCAAGGTGTTCTGCTAGTGACAGTTCCTGTAAATCTAAATGGAGTGTTTGCAGTAGAGGAAGAGAGGGGCTGCGACCTAAAGAAGCAAGTAGTGAGGGAAAAGCTAAAGATGGCGACAGTGGCTTTTCAAAGAACAGCAGGATATACGCTTGGGAAGAAGTGGTTGTGCCATGTTGGACAGAACCTTGGGCCTCTGTTCACAATGCGTGTGCATGTGAGCACAGGGTTGTGGGGTTGGGGTGGTGGCAGGGTTTCTAAACCCTTAGAAGATGAGCCAGAAAGCACACATGGATTTGAACTGAAATGGCTTGAACTTGGACACACTGGAATTGTGTCAAAGGTCTCCCTTGAGGTTTTGGAGAAGCTGAGCCAAAGGTTCTGCATCCCATCCATACAGAATGAACTCGGTGACAGCCTGGCTGGCTGGAGAGCTGAGAACGGTGATAGGCAGAGGGCAGGGAGCTAAGCCAGGCTGGAGTTTAGACCAACCCCACAGTCTTGTTTCCAGTATTGGAGGCTGACTTCAGTTCTAAACCAAGAGTTCCTCTTTCATCTCTGAGCAATGTGGTGGCTTTGAGGGGTATTTGTGTGTGTGTGTGTGTGTGTGTGTGTGTGTGTGTGTGTGTGTGTGTGTGTGAGTGTGTGTGTGTGTCTGTGTGTGTCTGTATGTGTGTATGTCTGTGTGTCTTTCTGTGTGTCTGTGTGTGTCTGTCTGTGTGTATGTCTGTGTGTGTGTCTGTGTGTGTCTGTGTGTGTGTGTGTGTGTGTCTGTATGTGTGTCTGTCTGTCTGTCTGTGTGTCTGTGTGTGTATGTGTGTATGTCTGTCTGTGTGTCTGTGTGTGTATGTGTGTATGTCTGTCTGTGTGTCTGTGTGTGTATGTGTGTATGTCTGTCTGTGTGTCTGTGTGTGTGTTTGTGTGTGTGTCTGTCTGTGTGTGTGTGTGTGTGTGTGTGTGTGTGTGTGTGCCTTACTTATTAAGCTGCAACGAGACATGTACTACCTGAGACTACTCCAAATCAGAGCTCTGGAGTCCAGTGGGTGTGGACTGTGAAACTCACATAGATTTTCAAAGCTTTTGTTTGTTTGTTTGTTTGTTTGTTTTGTTGGTTTTTTTCTTATTTTTTATTAGATATTTTATTTACACTTCAGATGCCATCCCCTTTCCCCATTCCCTCCCTTAGAAAACCCCTATCCCATGCCCCCTTTTTCTTTTTGCACATATACATTTTTTTAAAATGTTAATCATAGGCTTCATAAGTTTGGTATTGCTCAATCAGAGGTGTAACTTCTACACATGAAGGCACCAGTTTTAAAAATTTGAATTGCTTTAAAAAAAAAGTATATATACAGAGATAAGTATATACTTATCTCAAAAGACTTCTTCTTCTTCTTCTTCTTCTTCTTCTTCTTCTTCTTCTTCTTCTTCTTCTTCTTCCCCTTTCTCTTCCCCTTTCTCTTCCTCCTCCTCTTCTTCCCCTGCCTCCTCCTCTTCTTGGAAATGACTCCTCCATCAGCTGTGAATTCTGCTCCGTGACTCTTCATAAACAGGAAAACTGTGCTGTGGAAACTTCAGTGCAGACAACAGAGGCAGGGGATTGTATGGACTCATCACACAGCCTGGTCCTCAGTCTCCAAAAATGCTTGCCCACAAAGTGCATCTAGAGATTCACTTGTGTGTGACTGTCAGGTCTCCTGTCTCTTCGGCTTTCAGAGCCTTGGTCATTGATGCTGCTGAGCTGGGCCTGTCTGTCACTTCCTGTGACTGGTCTACGTGGAGCACCTTTGGCTGCAGAAGTCCAGGGTTGATCTCATGGTCCCTTGTTCAGGCCCACAAATAAACAGCACTGTGACTAATCTGAGTTACTCAGCTGGGCCTGGGGTTTCTCATTCCTTTCCTCTTCAGCCGGTATTGCAAGTGTGATCTGCTTTGAAAGATTTGTTTCTTATTTTATGTGCATGAGTGTCTGCATGTGTGTATACTCAGTGTGTGCACATCCTTTCCATCATGGAAGGACCAGAACTATGCTTCCCAAAAAACACTTCCAGGGCATCGATGGGTAACAGCTATCTAATCTGAACAGAGGGAAGAATCCAGTCCAGACTGGCCTCACAGCAGTGACAGAGTTCATGTTAGTTCATGTCCAAAAGCCTGGATCCCATGAGAAGTAATGGTGCACAACTATAATCTCAGAATTCAGAAAGCTGAGACAGGAGGATTCCTACAAGCATAAGCCTAACCCAGGCTAAACAGTGGAACCTTGTCTGAGAAACAATATCTTCATGTTCATAGATCATCAGGAAAGCCTACAAGAGGTACGGTAGGCCTTCTTCTAAGAAGGCAGGTCACTCAGGAATGTCAGAGCTGGGTAAGCTTCAAGGTGGTGTGGACAGCGGGAACATCTTCCTGTGACAGACTGAGTTTCCTGGTTTCCCAGGATGCCACTCTGACTGAGGGATGTCCTCCCTGAGGCAACACCTGCTCAGCAGAAGGCTGGAGGCTGCTGCTGGGTCTGGAGCACTCTGGGTTTCCCAGGCTAGACTCTTTATTATGGCTTCCTAACTGAAGCACCAGGCAAACTCTGAGCTGTCCGGAGGACATTCTCCATGTCTCATCTCAGAAGGCAACCATGTGAAAACCACATGAAAAACATGTGAAATACAGGTCAGTAGTTCTCTGGCCAGCAAAGAAAACATCTATTAAATGCAAGGTATGTGTTATGGCTAAGAGACCCAGAGTCCAGAAGCATGAGATGCTAGACATCTTCAGTGCCTTTATAAGCATCAGTGTCTCCTCAAGACTTCAGCTCCCCAGAGGAGACCACCAGCCAGCTACTTGCCCTACTCTCACGCTGCTTTTCTACATCTCTGTGCACTGAGGTGATCACAACATGTCTGGACACTGTGACAGAGCAAAGAGGGTCACGTGCTAGGTCTAGCAGCAGTATCAAGATAGCAGGACTCCATTTGCTTCAGGCACTTCTGTGTTTGATAATTTTAATCTGTTCTCCCATGTGAGCTCAACCAGCAGACACCCCATGACCCTCTTTTGCCTGGCACTCACCTCCTGGACTCTGTGCCTCTCCTACTGGCTGCTATTTTCCCACTTTGGCCTCTGTCACTTCTTTGTAGAGATGCATATTAGAGAAAAGAGCTGTCTGCTTTCACTGGTGACATCAGAAGCAAGTGGTCTTTAGAGTGGTCATCCATGAGACAGCGGGGCTGTGGGATGGTGGCTCAGGTTGGAGGTCACACTGTGGGATCTAAATACTACACTTCCAAAGATTCCTGGATCTAGTGCAAATCTTTGGTTTATGTTATAGAAGAGATCCCACGTCTGTTTAATGAGAGAGGGACAGACAGAGAAGAGCATGGTTCATGTGGATTCTCTCTGTTCTGAAACCACGTGTTAAATGATATGAACGAAAGTTTTTCTTTCTTATCTATGTGTGTCTGAATTAGCAGCATCAGAACACTGCATACCCCAGAGTATGTTTGTTTTCAGATTTACTAAGCTAAAAACTGTTCGTTTTAATACATGGGCGTTTCTAAATTGCAAGTCTTAGTAAGCAACAGTATCCCTTTTCTCCTAGCAAAATTGGGTGGAGTCAAGAGCACAGCCCTACACTGAAGCTAGAACTTGAAAAAAAAAAAAAAAAAACAGAGCATAGTCAAACTATGGACTCCTCAGGCTGTCGACTCGTTCACTGCAAGTTGGTTGTAAGGCTGGTATAGGTCTTACACCGATAGAGGGTTTTATTTTTTTCACAAACAATCATTCTATCTGGAGTGTGTATGTAGCTATTCAAATTCATTTCTATGAATTGAAACAGTCTCTATGGAAGGAAGAGGAAGGCTCATGGGACAGCTGACAAAGCTAAGGAAGCTCCTAGAGCTTAGAAGACCCAAGACCTCTCCCTGGAGAGGTGACTGCAGCAGGCAGAGCAGTCTGTGAGGTGTGAAGAAGTTCCAGGGATGCAGTTTCGATGTGTTCTCATCTGATCTAGGATATACATCTTTGGTGATGTGCCTGACTTTCAGTCAACATGCTCCTGTAGGTAATCCTTCACCCATGCCCTTGTAGGTAACCCCCACATGTGCTCCTGTAGGCAAAACCAGCTCACTGGCTTACCAAGCTTAACCCAGGTGGAGCTGTTTCTTTGGTCTGCCATTGGTAGCCTTTCTGGGATGAAAAGACGTTTGTTGATGTCTGCTTCCAAAAGGTCACAGAACAGCAACATTGTAACCTTATAGGTTTCAAAGTGAGCAATGTAGCATTGGCAACCACAAGACTGCCATTTGGACTGCCATCTACACAGTCAGCTTTGAAAGGGAGGGAGCCACTACCCCAGCAGGCATCCACTCTGCTCAGTAACCAACCTAAGCAAGGAATCTTACATCAGATTGTCTCGTGTGAAACCAGAAGAATAAATTAAAATGAACAGAGGTGGAGAGCAAAGCTAGGGTCATTAGAGATCAGAGGAAATGGGGATATATGAGTTGTGGATCTGGGGCACAAAACAGGAGGTATATGAGGGGGAGAAATCTATAGATTTAGTGTGATTTATGACTCTAGGGCTTCAAGCATTGTATATGGAACTCCAATTCAATGTGTGTGTATATGAGTGTGTGTACGTGTGTGTGTGTGTATTGTGCATGTATGCATATGTGTGAATGTATGTATGTGTATGCATGTGTGTATATATGTGTGTTCATATGTGTGTATATGTGTTTATATATGTCTATGCATATGTGTGTATGTATTTATATGGTGTATATGTGTATGTATGCATGTGTGTGAGTGTATGTATGTGTATGCATGTGTATATATATATGTGTGTTCATATGTGTGTATGTATATTTGTTTATGTATGTGTATGCATGTGTGTATATGTGTTTATGTGTGTATATGTGTATTTGTATATGTGTGTATGTATGTACACATATGTGTGTATGTATATGTTTATATGTATATATGTGTATATGTGTATGTATGTATATGTGCATGTGTGTGTATGTGTGTATGTATACATTTGTGTGTGTGTATGTATACATTTGTGTGTGTGTGTGTGTACATGCTTTCATTAGCCTACCACAGAAACCTTTTTACCATCAGCGTGTATAAATATGAACCCATCTCTTAGAAAGGTTTCCCAGCACTGCTCCTACCAGGCAGTCCTTGCCCTGGGGTAGCAGCCCTTCAGGCAGAGGTCAGCCCAGGCTTTCACTATTTTCCTTCTAGAAGCTGTGGTGGCTGAGAACTGTTTGCACAGCCAAAAAAAAAAAAACCTTCCTGGAAGAGGCACTTAGCACAACAGACAAACAATCCAAGTGCCCTCCTTGATGGAAAACACTTCAGGGCAGAAAGGAACATCATCACCACTGGAAGCCTTGCCCTTCTGGGTGCCCCGCCATGACCCTCCCTCCACCATGACACCCCACCAGGGAACCGCCCCCTCCTGCCGTGACCTGAGGTAATGGTAACCAGGTGATGTCACTCATTTCTCCACAGCCACCTTAATTCTTCTCACTAAAAATAAGTGACCCCAGCATTCTCCAAGTCACATGTCCACTCCCCAACCTTTCAAACCTCAGTGACCATCTTTGTCTAGGCATATGCCCTGCTTATTTTTATGTCTTTACCCAATAGTAAAAATGCAGACATAAATGCTACCCCTTCCTGCTTTCAAGGAACGTGAGCAAGCACAGAGAGATGGTTATCATGAAGTCTCATTTATGAAACCCAAATTTCGTGTCCGTGACAGCAGGGGTCAGGGATATGAGTGGTAAAGAAATGAGAAGCAAGAGGGGTGGAGTGAGAGCGCCTCCATCCCTTCCTCCCTGTCATTTCATTTAAAAAGAGTGTTTTGAATATGTTTTAAAGGTTGAAGATGAAAGGATATATGTAACTTTAGGAAGAAAAACATCTAGTCCCTCAAAATAAGGAGAATTAAAAACACTGCTCAGACCAAATGCCATGCCCTCGCCTCGTCATCCTGAGGGTCACACAGTCATCAACCCTTCACATCATGGCACTAATAACTCAGATAGTTGTGGGGGCCAGGCAGGATGGCATTGCGGAACAGTGACATTATCTCTGCTAGAGTGGGTTCCCAAGCTCATGTCCATGCATGACCTCGGAATGAGGCCTAACTTGGGAAATAATTGCCACAAATAAAATTGGTTATAATGATATCTTTTGGGATCAGTGTAAGTTAAGAGAAAAGCAAACAGAACCTCAGAGAAGCAGAGAGAAGCTGTGTGGAGGAGGAGAAGCAGAGAGAATTCATGTGTGGAGGAGAAGGAGAGCAAAGCCACATGTGGAGGAGAAGCAGAGAGAAGCCATGTACAGAAGACAGCATAGGTCAGAGTAAGGCATCTGCAGGCTAATTCATGCGGACTGCTGACAGAGCCAAATAAGAGAAGAGGCAGGAACAGCCTCCTGTGGAGGAGCAGCCCTGCCACAGGTGACTGCATCTCTCCCACCCAGAGCCATGAGCTGATGAAAGCCTGCTGTGTTGACACCCAAATATGCCACTTTGCTGAGTGGCCCAGGAAAGTAATCTCAGACCCCAGGGTGAAGATGAGAGCCTCAGAGTGAAGGGTAGCCCACAGAAAATCTTTGGAAGGTGTGATGTTTGATACATACTCAGAAAGAGATGCCCTTCAAACGGCCGTCTTGTGAGCGAGGGAGGTCTAGTCTAGCACATGCTAGACCCAGAGCTATGCAGCAGCAGAGGGGCTGAGGGGCTGAGAGCAGAGAGGCCCAGCCAATGACTCTGACTCCATCTCATGAGGTTCCTGGAAGCCTTTAGCTTGCCAGTCCAACACTATGGTGCCTGTGCGTTCTAAAACCAGGAGGGTGTGCTTAGTAAAGTCATAAGTCTCCTGCTCCTGACAGAGAAGCTATCAGATCATACCGGAGACTCCTCTTTTAAAAGCGGTTAGTGTTTCGGATTTTTCCAATTGTTTGTATTATCTTTCTTGAATAAACCAACAAGTACATCTTTTCACAGTGGGCCAGACCCTGGAGTCCCAGACTTATGCATGTCAGCCTGGCTTCTGCCAGGGCTGGGGGTTAAATGAGCTAGAAATCAGATCTTCAAAGGTGCAGGGGGGTGCCTAAAAAGGACAGCTCAAGCCTAAGTCAGCCTCCGCTAGAGCAAGTGTCTTTTGGAAAGGCCAGAATAAATACTCTAAGCTTGAAAGTAGTAAAATTCAAAAAAAATAAACTGAAAGAAAAAGCGGTTTGTTCTAACATATTCTCTATTTCTTTCCCACCTTGGAGGGTTTTTGGTGGTGGTGGTGGTGGTGGTGGTGGTGGTGGTGGTGGTGGTGGTCAAGTACAACACCCCTTTCCTAAATCACAATGTTCCTTCTTAAACCAAGACAATCATGTAGGCTGTCTAGTGATCCAGGGAGACTCTTGATTGGCCCAGTGAGTTCTAGAACTGGGTAGCAGCTGATGTGCCAAGAGCTCCTGACATTGAAACTTGGGTGTTTGGGAACCTGAGCTGTGCCAGTGGCACACCTGAGGTATTTGTGTCAATCACCTATTCCCCATTCCCCTTCACAAGATGAGGACAAGGATGACGGTGATTATAGCGATGCTGGTTACAATGGCGGTGATGATAATGACAGTAACGTTGGTGATGATGGCGGTGACAGTGATGATGATGATGATGGTGATAATGATGGTGATGATGGTGATGGTGATGATGGTGATGGTGATGTTGGCATTGATAGTGGTGATGGAGATGACCTTGTTGACAGTGGTGGTAGTCACGACAGTGATGATAATGGTTGATGATAGTGATGATATTGGTGAGAACGTAATGATGGCAGTGATGATTCTCACATTGAATTCAGCCATTGCGATGACCACACACAATGGACACACAGTGCTGTGGGTAGATTTATAGAGAGTGTCTGGTAGCATCACTCTTTAGATCCTCGGTCAAGTTCATGACCATTTATAGTTGTGTTTTTATTATTCTTGTGTTTGGAAATCTCATTTGGAGTAGTCACTCTTTTTCTGAGGTGGTAAAATCAACCAAGGCCCACTAAGGATCTATAGGGCCTCTAAACATTTGTCAACAAAATATTGAAATTATTTAATATTTTCTGGCTGTCTTTTAATTTTTGTTCATGTTTTTATTTTTTGTTAATTTAGAACTTTTTAATTTTGGTTTGACATATTTGAAACTACAGACTTCTATAGTTTCTTTGGTGGGTTTAATATTTAAAAAATATGTTCTCTAGTTGTCTTAGTTTGGGTTTTACTCCTATGAACAGACACCATGACCAAGGCAACTCTTATAAAGACAACATTTAATTGGGGCTGGCTTACAGGTTCAGAGGTTCAGTCCATTATCATCAAGGCAGGAGCATGGCAGCGTCCAGGCAGGCATGGTGCAGGAGGAGCTGAGAGTTCTACATCTTCATCTGAAAGCTGCTAGCAAAATACTGGCTTACAGGCAGCTAGAATGAGGGTCTTAAAGCCCATGCCCACAGTGATACACCTATTCCAACAAGGCCACACCTCCCAATAGTGCCACTCCCTGGGCCAAGCATACACAAACCAGCATACTAGATTAGGCAGTATTTTAACAAAGATATTTGTATTTACGTATTTGATTTCTTAATTTAACCGGACTCTGGGTAGCCGTGTGTGTGTGTATCTGTGTGTGTGTGTGTGTGTGTGTGTGTGTGTGTGTGTGTGTCTATGTGTCTGTGTGTGTCTGTGTGTGTGTGCGTGTGTGTGTGTGTGTCTGTCTGTCTGTCTGTCTGTGTCTACATGTATCTTCACATGAGGCCAGGTGTCAACCTCAAGAATTTTCCTAAGGTGATTTCCACCTTGATTTTTTGATGCACACTGTTTCTTTTTCCATGTTTTAATTTCTTCTTAGAAATTTTTATATAATATATTTTGATCACTTTTCTCTCCTCTCCCCCATTCCTCCCAGATTCTGCCTGCTTTCTAAAAACAGTCTCTCACTGGCCCAGAGCTCACCTTTAGGCTAGGCTAGCAAGCCAGTGAGCCCAGGGATTGCTTGTGTCTGTTTTCCCAGAATTACAAACACAAGCATGTGTCACAAAATGGATTCTTAAAGTCGGTCTCAGATCCCCATGCTTGCCTGGCCAGCATTTAACTGACTGAGCCATCTCCTGGCCCTATCTGGATGATCTTAATATAAAGTAAAAGATCATCCAGATTTGGGGGTTTGTACTTTTGTTTTGTTGTTTGTTTGTTTGTTTGTTTTTTCATAAATATTTGATGGTGTCTTGATGTTGGCTAAGGTAAAACAGCATAAATGTAAAGGCAGGCCCTGAGCAAATTGGGCATTGAGCCTATAGACACTGTCATGCAGGTCACGCAGTGGGCGTAGGGGGGCGGGCTTCAACACATTAGCAGAAGAGTAATTGACTCTGTGGTTTCCCATTCTCAGGTGAGTTTTCAGAGCACCAGAGGAGACATCTGAATGCCATTGTCTTCTCAAGGGACCAGTTCTCCTTGGAGAACCCACTGGGTGGGTTCCAAAAGGAGGGCTCAAGATGACCCTAGACACATAGGAGAAGAGTGAGAGCTCAGGTAGATAAGGAGGAAAAGCTGCCGTTCTCAGGTTCTCCCAAACCTAAACATTGCAAGTAGTAGAGCAAGTTGAAAAGAGGAAGAGAATTATCATGAGTAGGAGGGACAGGAGAGGGTAAGATGAGCACATGTGCTCAAAAGACATTGTGAACATGTATGAAGAGGTTGTAATGACACCATCATCATACTTAATCAGTATATACTAAAAGAAGAAAGAAAAAAGGAAAGGAAGAACAAAGACAGACAGACAGACAGACAGACAGACAGACAGAGAAAGAAGGAAAGAAAGAAAGAAAGAAAGAAAGAAAGAAAGAAAGAAAGAAAGAAAGGAAGGAAGGAAGCACACCAGCCCTGAGAGAAATAATGAGGGCATCGTGTCCTCCCCTGAAAAAATAGAAAGTGCCAAATCCATCCACACAAACACACATACACAAACACACATAACTCATACACAGAGGACGTGATAGCAGCGGAACCTTAAGACGGTGTGGCTGGAGAGAGGACTCAGCAGTTAAGAGCACTTGCTGCTCTTGCAGAAAGTTTGGGTTACTTGTTAGCACCCCCATTGCCCCTCACAACCATTGCTACTCCAGTTCTAAAGCATCTGACACCCTCCCTCCTCTGGCTTCCACAGACTCTGCGTGCACACACTGCGTATACACACGTGTAGACACTTGTTTACATAAAATAAGAAACAAGTCTTTAAAAGCAGATCACCCTTGCAATACTGACTGAAGAGGAAAAGGATGAGAAGGCCCAGGCCCAGCTGAGTAACACAGGACTGATCCAAAAACCAGGCAGATTAGTCACAGTGCTGTTTATATGTGGGCCTGAACAAGGGACCATGAGATCAACCCTGGACTTCTGCAGCCAAAGGTGCTCCACGTAGACCAGTCACAGGAAGTGACAGACAGGCCCAGCTCAGCAGCATCAATGACCAAGGCTCTGAAAGCCGAAGAGACAGGAGACCTGACAGCCACACACAAGTGAGTCCCTAGATGCACTTTGTGGGCAAGCATTTTTGGAGACTGAGGACCAGGCTGTGTAATGAGTCCATACAATCCCCTGCCTCTGTTGTCTGCACTGAAGTTTCCACAGCACAGTTTTCCTGTTTATGAAGAGTCACGGAGCAGAATTCACAGCTGATGGAGAAGTCATTTCCAAGAAGAGGAGGAAGAGGAGGAGGAGGAGGAAGAAGGAGAAGGAGAAGGAGAGGGAGAGGGAGAGGGAGAGGGAGAGGGAGAGGGAGAGGGAGAGGGAGAGGGAGAGGGAGAAGGAGAAGGAGAAGGAGAAGGAGAAGGAGAAGGAGAAGGAGAAGGAGAAGGAGAAGGAGAAGGAGAAGGAGAAGGAGAAGGAGAAGGAGAAGGAGAAGGAGAAGTCTCTTGTTTAGAACTTGAGATTTCTCTGCAGTATATACATTTTTTAAAGCAATTCAAATTCTCCAAAACTGGTGTCTTCATGTGTAGAACATAAAAGCTTTGAAAATCTATGTGAGTTTCACAGTCCACACCCACTGGGCTCCACAGTTCTGATTTAGAGTTGTCCCAGGTAGTACAGACATGTCTTGTCACAGCTTTATAAGGAAGGCACACACACACACACACACACACACACACACACACACACACACATCGCTCAGAGATGAAATCCCTCATAGCTTTGCACCATCCTAAATAAAGATCAGTGACACCCATGGATGATCCCCATCAGCTGCCAACCCCAAAGACTGGAAACAACGAGCAGGCTCTACCAGAAAGGGTCCAGAAACTTCTGTCCTTGGACTCTCATCAAATGAACATCCAGCCAGGAGTGATGAGATCATGCTGGCTCCAGGGATGATGGCAGCTACCATGTATGCCTCGTGCTAAGTCCCCCTGCATACCCTCTCACGTGACCCCACAAGAACATAGCCAGCACCTGCCCACAGCAGTCACAGTGACCCTGAGAAGGAGGAGAGAGTGTTGTCTTTTACAGAGGCAGAGCCCAACAGCCAAACTTCACTTGCCACCAAGTGACTCATTAGGGGACACAGGAATTCTCAGTTATGAGCTACTGTCAATGGTTCCTCTTGGTTGTTGTGTATTTTACTTTATTTTATATTTTATTTTATTTTTTCCCTTTGGTACTGGGATTGAACCTGGGTCCTGTGCTTGCTGAGCAGGCGCTGTGCTTTCTGGGTAGGCACTGTGCTGGGCAGGCGCTGTGCCACTAAGCTGTGTTCTCAGTCCTCTCTTTACTCACCAAATTATCCAGGATAGTCTTGAACTTGCAATCCTCCGGCTTTTTCCTCCTTAAGTAGCAAGGTTATAGACTTCTGTGCCACTCTTTCTCTTTTTTATGTCTTAGTGTTTCTATTACTGTGATAAAACACCTTGACCAAAAACAACCTGGGGAGGAAATGATTTGTTTCACCTTACAGCTTATAAATCCATCATCCAGGGGCAGGAACTTAAGGCAGCAACCTGGAGGCAGGAGCTGATGCAGAGGCCATAGAGAGGTGCTGCTTCCATGGCTTGCTCAGTCTGCTTTCTGATAGAACCCAGGACCACCAGCCCAGGGATGGCCCCACCCACAATGAGCTGGGCCATTCCCCAGTCAATCATCAGTCAGGAAAATGGCTCACAGGCTACTTACTTAGTGGAGCACTTTCTTAACTGAGCTTTCCTCTTCTTAAGTGGCTTTAGTTTATGTCAACTTGACATAAAACTAGCCAGCACACTGACGTAACTGTGCATGCTCCTGGGTGCAGGGTGACGCTCCAGCATCTGTGCAGTTCAGTGATCAACACCGGCAGATTACTATTCCTGTCCTCTCAAACTGGGTGTTTTGTAGAGCTGGGGACACTCAAACCCTTTCTTTTAGGTATTTGAAATGTGCAACAAATGACTCCTGACAGATGCAACCTCACTGTGGTATAGACCAGGGGAACTGATTCCTCCTCACTGTTCTGTCTGTTCCTCTGTACTCCCTCAACACACACTCACACACATGCACTCTCACATACGCTCACACATATGCACTCTCACATACACTCACAAACATGCACACTCATACACTCACATAAACACACTCATATAAACACACTCACACACATACACACTCATATAAACACATTCACATACACTCACACACATACACACTCATATATACACACTTACACTCACACACATACACACTCAAATAAACACACTCACATACATATACTCACATACACTCACGTACATACACATACCCACATAAACACATATACTCACATACACTCACACACATACACACATACATACACACATAAACATACTCATATATACACACATACACTCACACACATATACGTTCAAATAAACACACACATGCACACTCACATAAACACACACATACACACTCACATAAACACATACACACATACACACACATACACACACACTCATCCACATACACTCTCGTACTCTCACATACACTAATACACATATACACTCACACATGCACATATAAACACACTCACATACACACACTCAAGTACACTCTCACTTACATACACACTCACTCACATACACTCACACACATGCTCACACACGCATACATGCTCACACACACATACACACACATTCACATACATACATGCACACATTCACACACACACATAACACACACATACACACTTATTCACATACTTCCTGCCTCTGGGAAGACTTAGCAGCATTTGTTTTTATTTTACAGGCATGGTCTTGAATATCAAAGACCAAAAGCCCTGTGAGTACATTCAATCCAGCTTATTCACAAGGAGCCTAAGGCCATGAAAGTCTCCTGATCAGCCCACAACACCTGTAGGTTTTGATTTCCTCCTCACCTTCTGGAAACCAACCCCTAAATCCTACGATTTGAACTCACTCTTTGGAATAGTTCTACTTGGGGAGGTGAAGCAGCAGATTCTCTTGTAACCCAAACCTCATCCGTAACACATAACATAAAGGGCTGGTGGGGTGGGAGCTCTCCATCCATTATTCCTGGCTTGAGGGGGCTTTTCTTTCACATATTTGGGCAATGACAGCATCCAGAGCTAAGCACAAAGCTATTCCATTCATCTCGACTATTTCAGCAATTGTGTCTGGAAGCACACAGGAAATATCGCCATGGATACGGAGCTCCATGCAATGCTGCCCGAGTCATGAATCTGCCTGCTTTGCACTTGGTTGTTAATAGTCTGTCACCTCTTCTTTCCAATGGTCACAGATGTCTTCTAGACAACTATCCCACCCAGGCTAGCCCTTCTGGGTGGCAGAGAGAGCTGAGGGAGGAGAGAAAGGGTCCAGGAGGGTATGAAGTCTAGGGTACAAGCCCAGGTCTCTCCATGGGTCTGCTCTGCAGCTCATCTTGCCAGCTTGTGGCTGTGATACTGCATGCTTCATGCAAGGCCCCATGTTTGCTCGGTACTGTATAGGGAAAGAAAGGCATCTGCAAACCAGGCAGGAGATGGCTGGTGTGGAAACGCCAGCACAGAGGAATGCAACAAGGGGTCACCCTGCATGTGCATCTTTCAGCACCTTCAAAGGAGGTCCCCACGCAGGTCTTAGGGCAGAAAGGGACAGAGTAAGGGAAGAGCAAACAGGTCTGAGTGCAGCTTCAAGTAATGAGCTGTGACTTAGCAGAGGCCTCTCTTATCAGAGAACCTCACCCAAGCTGTGACTTGGATCTTGCCACTTGAGATAGCCCACCTGGCCCCCTGCTCTCCTCTCTTTCCTTCTCTCTCTCTCTCTTTCTCTTTCTCTCTCTCCCTCCCTCCCTCTCTCTCTCTCTCTTTCTTTCTCTCTCTTTCTCTCTCTTTCCTCTCTCTCTCTCCCCCTCCCTCCCTCCTCTCTCTTTCTTTCTCTTTCTCTCTCTCTTCTCTCTCTCTTCTCTCTCTTCTCTCTCTCTCTCTCTCTCTCTCTCTCTCTCTCTCTCTCTCTCTCTCTCTCTCTCCAGCCATTAGGAACAGTTCAGGCCACCTGGCGTGAGAACAGCCCCTTCAGTTCACTCCTGACTCCTGCCTAAGCCCCAAATGCATAAAAGAGACAGCACAGAAAGAAGCCTGCTCACAACAGCCTGGGGAGGCCTGTACACCTGAGCTCGGTGAGTTTTAGGATGGTGAGGAAGAGGAGCCATCAAATGACACCGGGGTAAACCCCTTCCCGATTTTCCCTGGCAGACACTTCCAACAATCCTCACTTGGCTGCTCCTTCCCACTGCAGACTCTCCGGCCCCTCCCATGCAGGCCTTCATCTATGTCTACCCTTCAAAGACGCCGCTTAAATCACACGACACAGCTACTGATGATTATCACTGAGAACAGCACGTCGGCCACTCGTTGGCATGAAGAATCTTTGGGGTGATTTTTTTTTTGGTACCAGTAACGTGACATATATGTTCATTACCTTCTCCTTGTGATTCCACCAGCTGGGCATCAATGATGGAGAGATGGCAGGGGTTAGGGCAGCCATTCTTTCTGATTCAAGCCTATTCCACAGCAGCCAGCCCTGCCAGTCAACTTTGCAGACCACAGGAGCCTGAAGCCCCAAGAAACCACACATTTTGGGGGGTAACGCAGTCCTTTCCCATCTCTGACGCAAACGCCGATCACACTCCATAGAACTTTTGAGAAATCCTGACACCGGGCCACAGTGTGGACTTGTAAGCCTCTAGATGTTACTTGCTGGGCTCAAAGTCTCCAGAAGCACGCCTTTCTAAGCCTCTATAAGACTATCTTCATCTTGTGATCCTGATGATGGTTTCAACTTTTCTGAAGATTCCATCTCTGCATTATCAGGCCCGTTATAACTCCAGAACAAAATAAACAGGGAGTGGATGCAGTTCACAGGAAGATCAATGTGGACATGATGCTAGGGAGCCAGTGAAGCCCTGGGGAGCTTCGTGTGAGGCTGTGAGGAGTGGGGGGAGCCCAGCTGGGGAGGTGGCAGGGGGCTTGTCAGAGAGTCTTTTTCTCATCTCAGCGGTTTGTAGTGTTTGTACGTCTGAAAAGGTACCAAAGCCTGAGAAGCTGGGTTCAGATCTCCTGCACCCATCTGAAAGCTGGGTGGAGAGGGGCACCCAGGTGACCTCCGGCCTGAGGAGGCAGAAACAGGAGGCTAGCTGGAGCTGCCTGACAAACCAGTAGAGCCACCTGGGGAGCTCCAGGCTCTGTCTCCAAAAAAATGTGGAGAGAGATAAAAGAGGAATAGCTCAGCACTCACAGGAATGTGCACCCACAGGCGGGCAAGCACATGCCCCTGCCCCCACCAGACACACACACACACACACACACACACACACACACACACTGGTAAGTTTACACATCTGTTACCTTGACTTTTGTCAGTATCCTCCATTTTAATCCAAGCCACCTCAGCCTGGTTGTGGAATTACCCCTCTACCCAAAAGAAAAGTTTTTCTCTTTTTCTTCTCTTTTCCTCTTCCTTCTCCTCCCCCCTCCCCCTCCTCTTCTCTCCTCCTCCCCCTTCTCCCCTCTTGACCCTTCACCTCTTTTCTTCCAGTACTCCCCTCCCCCTCCCTTCCTCCCTCCCTCCTTCCCTCCCTCCCTCCCTCCCAGTTACGGAATGCATTTGACTTTGAAATGAGAACATCTTTCATTAGCTCGTTACAGAATTTAGTCCTATGTGAATATTTTTTTTTCCTTAATCACAAAGCAGGTTCCCCGTTTCTCATCAAAGACTTTGGTGACATGATGTTGGTGGGTGGCCCCTGTCTCCCTCCCTAAACTCGGGGTGGTTGTGTCTCCCCAGCACGTTTCTACGCCCGCCTCCCTCTCTGGTTTGGAATTGAAACCACTGCGGTAGGCGGGGTTGGAGGACTGCTTTTTATTTTCTCTTCTTAAGTGCAGGGCAGCCAAACCAGGAACCTAATTATACAGAGAGTCAGTTAAGAGCGGCAGCCCCTATCAGATCTTGCTGGGCTCAGCACTGTTTCCCGGGAACTGCCGGGGAGCCCATCCGCCACCAAACCCATTTGGCTCTACTTAGGAAGTAAGTACAGGAAGGTAGTTATTGTACAAGATTAGTTTCCTGTAGGCCATAAATTGGCAGTAGCAGAAAAATACAGGATGAGCGTATTACTCTGCAAGGTCAGCTCAGAGGAAGGCGAGGCCAAGGGAAAGGCCTGGCTTCCTTTCACTGAACCCATCTCCCTGCCCAACCTCAGCTCGGCTGAAAAAGACCCTTTAACTGCTTAATTACTTCTTAATAGTTTTAAGCAAATTCAAAAGGCGTCGTGTTGCTAAGTGCCTAGAGGTAGGGGCGGCCTGCACTATTTCAGGAATGCCCCGCTGAAGCCTGGCTGAAACCTGACCGGAGGGCTTGACAAACCCCGGCTTTGTGAGGGTTCTTGCCTTATTTGGCACTGACTGGAGGAGGATTTGCTTTGAAGCTTGGATTTTACATTTGGGAATAAAGGAGCAGATTCTAGGGGGGAGAGAGAGAGAGAGAGAGAGAGAGAGAGAGAGAGAGAGAGAGAGAGAGAGAGAGAGAATTCAGCCAGTCAAAATAAAATTGTTTCCCACCCGAGGCAGGGGAAGGGGGCCGGCTTAAGCAGACACTTTCTTCACAGAGAATGGGGTTTAGAAACAAAAGTGAAGGCTCCTTTGATAACTGGCATTCAAGGAAAGGGAGCCCCTAGGTGGGCTGCACAGGAGGCTTGTTTGACACTGGAGGAGGTCACCTGAGCCTCTTTGCCTGGTTGAAAACTTAACCTTTCTTCTTCTGTTCTTTTGATTTTTTTTTTTTCAAATGGCTTCAAGTTGCCAGGGAAAACTAACTCCCCACTGGAAACGGATGGAGTGTTTAGATCCGGTTCTCTGGCCTTCTGGCCTGAAAGGCTCTGATTTAAAGTCTTATGATGTAGAAGTCTGTGGTGACTCACTCCCCCGAGGACCCACTACACCATCTGGTCCCTGCAGGCACGGTCTTGTGAGTCCTCCCAGCACAGGTGGAACAGGGAGAGTGGTGGGTAAATTGTTGCTTCTCAAGAGGGGACCAGTCCTACTTCCTGTCTGCTCTCTGCAGACTAATCCTCTGCGGTGTGTGAGCAAGCAAGCTCATACTCCTGACACTCTAAGAACCCTTACAGCTGAATCCTTTCCGTCACAGCCCTCTATACCCCACACTGCACCAAAATCAACCTTTCCTGCCTTGAGCTGCTTCTGGCGGGGTATTCGATCACCTTGGAAAGATAACTGGTGGGGCTTTTGGCAGGAGCCGGGGAGCTTTCTGATGTCTTAGTAGACTGCAGCTACAGCTACAATGAAACAAATAGCTTGCTGTCAATCAAGCATGAGCTCCACAATATCCTGTGCAGAAAGGACAAGGAGCTATTAACTACCGACTCCGCCATGGCCCCTCCAGCTTAGCTGCCTGGGAACCTGGAAGACGTATCTGGAGAAAGCACACTGAGGCGGAGAGGGCTTTGAAGTGACCCACCTCTCCCAGACTCTGCTTATGGGAGCCTGCAGGATGTTAGTGCTTCCTCAGCGGGACCTCTTGTGCAAACTGAGCAGCCCTGAGAACACAGACCAAGACTCCTCCTCCTTAGAGATGGTCTGCAACTTGTTCCAAAGCACCCACTACAGAGAGGAGGGAGAGGGTCCCGCCGAAACAGGCACACCAAGTTAATTAGTCCTGTGGCAGGGATGAAGTGGGGGGGGGGGGCAAGAAGGACATCATATCCCCCACCAACCGAAGGATTTAACAATGACCACTGGGTGGCTCTTCAAATAACATTATTCTTCAGAGGAGGCAGACTCTACCCTCAGCTTCAGCCTCACCCTCAGTCCCATGTTCCTCTGGCCATGACCGGAGCTTCGTTTTCAGGCCAGACTTAGCCTCCTGTAACCTTTCCACAGCCCATTATCCCAAAATAAATCCAGGAATTGAGGGGGAAGTTCACAGCCCACATGGTGCCAGGAGTAGCCTCTGCCAACCAACGGAGGCCAGGCAGCATTTGTCAGCCTGTCCATTTACTCAAAGGAGACAGCACAGACCATCCACCACTCCCACCATCAGGCGAATTTCCATCCCAGGCTGCTCTGTGTTGTCTTCTCTATCCCAGCACACCTGATCACCTCACACAGATCTGGGGGTGACGTGCTTCGTGAATGGTTAACTGTCGATTTAGAGATAGTTCAATCCACGGCCAAACACCTGGATGTCTTGGTTCAGGTTTCCCAGAAGCAAGCTCAGTGATTATCCCTGTTTCTGTAGCAAGAAAGGCAACAACAGCTCTGAGAGCAGGGAACACAGTACTCGGAGGCTGCAAACTTCCTGCAGACTTCATCAGAAAATGTAAGGCTATTGCAACAAGGATTCAGTGCACCCCAGTCTCCTGACCCGGTGAGACACAAAGGCTGGGCATCCTGTGCTGAGGGCTCCACACACTCTCCTTATATTCTGTGCAGACCCCTGCAGCCCAACACCTGGTAGAAAGTGAGGTTGTGTTAGTTCCTCTGAGACTCCCAAGAGTCTCACTTCAAGGTGTGCAGTACCTTTGCCACCCAAGGAATCCACTGGGACTCACAGGGACTTGGCTGCCTCTGCCTGTTCTCCACCTGGCTCGCTGATACTGTGCTTTGACTGAGCCCATGGGAAGCCTCACTGGGAGGTAGTACTGGTTCAGTATTACTCTTGTCATGTCCAAGTGGAACCCTTCCTTGTCACCTGCATGGTTTGCCAGTGGCATGGAGCCACCATCTACTCAGCTCAGTCCCTCAGGTAACAGGACTGCAGCTGTATTCAGGGAGAACATAGATACATTCTCTCAACAAATATCTGAAACTAAAGATCAAGTATTGTAGGAGTGATATTTAGAAAACATCACCCGGTCCGTCTTGTTCCCAGGCAACTACCATGTTCCTGCTGCTCCTTGGCTCTGATGGGGGCTCTGGCTAGCTAGATGCACAGGCCCTGGCACCCATGAGACCCCAGTGTGGGGGATGGCTCTAAAGGATTTATATATTTAGAAATGCTCAATCAACAAGATGCCCACACAATTAGAGTTGTTACCCAATATCTAACCTTTTGATAGAAGTTGCTACCCAGGACAGCTTTCAACCCATCTGTGGTTCTCCATGGCTGATAGCCTCCTTCTCCTCCCCTTCCTCTTTTTCTTCCCCCACCCTTTTTCTCTCCGAGCTCCACCTCCTCTTCTACTGCCTAATCACGGAGCTCCACAGCTAATACAATGTAGCAGACTAAGTATCCTGCTACAGTCTTCTCACACTGAATCCACAGCCACACAGAGTCAACCTCTCACTGGAAAACGTTACGAACTGCCCAAGACCCAGAACACATGCTCCCAACCCCCTGTCAGTGAGTTCAGAAACTCTGTTTCCTATTCTAAAGACATACCTGATAAAGCAGACCTGTAGCAGACACCCAATCCAGGGTGCTAGCCAAGCACACTCAAGCAGCAGAAGAGTGATCCCCAGATGCAGCATAAATACATAAAGGGGTACTTAGCAAAGCCACAAAAAGGACTGTGACCAATAGTTAGGCATTGTTACGTCAGGGCTGGCATTGTCAAGGACAGCATCTTTTGTTCAATTGTTTGTTGTTTGTTTGTATTTCTGATTTTAAAAACGAAGGCCCAAAATTATTATGCTGTCACAAAAACACTAGAGCATGCAGCAAGCATGAATCACCCATAAGGAATCGAATCCAGGAACCTACACATCCATGGATGTAAAGCATCCCGGTGTTAGCTGGAGTGTGGATGGGACTGTGGGTGACTTCATGAATGCTGGGTTTCCTTCTAGCCTAATAAAAGAAAATGTTCTGAAACTAAATTGCAGTGTCAACTACACAGCTCTCTGAACAGTCTGAAAACAATCATGATGGTTGCTACCACATCACATGATTACCTCCTAACAAAAGTAATGAAACCTATAGAGGGGCATTAGATCAGGGATTCTTGCCTGGCTTCTTCGTCATGCTGCACAAATGACCTCTATCCAGCGTCACCAGTAAGCCATGATCTCCTCTGGGACAAAGGGCCCTGGGATTTGGATGGATGCCCAGTGTTACAATCAAATGTTCTGGGGGGACTTGGTTCGACTCATTTCCTGGCTCACTCACATGTTCCCCTTTGAGGGCTTATCCCAACGAAACAGCTTATTCTGGTGGAGCGAGAGACTTCCAAAAGGCAGGGCCAACTTGGTCAACATCTCAGCGGTTTGAATCCCGTTGGCCTGGAAACAGTGCAAGTTTATCTATTTTGTAACCAAACCCCGACTCAATGAAATGTACTTTCACTGGCTCCTCTCAGGGGCTTTGCCTTTCGCTGTCTATAGGGGAGGGAGCGTTGCCAGGGGGATCTGGCTCTGTGGACAAGCTGATTTCCCAACCCGGGTAAGCTGGCTTCACATCCCAGGGTGCACACGTCTGTCCAGCCCTGATGACGGCAGAGTCCTCGGCTCACTTCCCAGATGTCCACCTCCGTAAACGATGAGAAAAAAGCCAAAGAATCTCCTTGTTGCTTGGAAACCTAGACCAGACCTAGAGGGAGATGGTTTGACAGCCCGTTGAGTTCGACCCTGAGTCATGAAGAAAGCCTGAAGGAAAGGGGGCGCAAGTAGACGATGGAGTCTTGGCCCTCCCCAAGCTCAGTCAGTCCCCCCCGGGCTGTTCTCAAGGCGTCCAAGCTGCCCTGACAAGCAAGAGACAAAGCATTTCCCAGGGCAGCGGGAACCCTGCCAGAAAACCTCCAGCTCCCTGACTTTCCCATTTTCATTTGCCAACGCCTTTGCCTGTTGGGTCCTCGGTGACCTGTGCACTCAATCTGAAAGAGAACTTTGGATACCCTGGAACTGGGCTTACAAGTAGCTGTGATCCCCAATGTGGGATCTGGGAACTGAACCCTGATCCTCTGTAAGAGCAGCACACCATGCTTAATCGTTTAGCCGCTAAGACTTTTCTCTAGACCCATCTCGGTTTCTATTTTTAAAATGAAACCATTTTAGAAGTGTAAGATGTATTATTATACTTTCCAGGACTGAAGGATGGAGGGAGGGAAGAGGATGTGGCATGGCTTGATGTTATCAGAGCACTGGCTATGTGGACCCACACAGGAAGGGTACGGGGTATAGGTACCCACAGTGTGGCCCCTTTTCACAACCTCTGTTCTATCTGTGTGCCATGGTTTTCCAAAACCTCCCCCTCAGGAGAAACTTGGCACAGGGTCCATTCCTATTATTCCTACAACTGCACATGAATCCAACTATGTAATGGCCTTATGTGCTTTTAACTCTATTTGTTTTGAAAACAAACACGTTATGCTTTGTAACTACAGTGCTGTGTTGGTGAGCAGTACACTGCATTACAAATGTCTTAGCACATTCATCAGTCACAATCAAGACACTGGGCAAAGTTAGAAGGATCCGTCAAAGAGATTGACCAAAGTCAAGAGCCAAACACCACCTCAGTGGGTGAGACAGGGGCTAAGTACAGAGGGTCCATCCAAACATGTTTGTTAAGTTAATACTAGGACTCTGGTTCTTAGGTGAAAGTTAAGATGGAGTCTCCACAAGATCACTGCCATCATGGACAGGAGTTGCGTGCAGCTCATCAGGCTGGCTAGGGTAACCAGAGTGTTGGGCAGGACCGGTTTGCAGGGACAGTGCACACAGGTGAGAGTGGAATTTATGGATGACACCAGCTGCTCTATCATCTGAAACATCAAAGGCCGGGTTCAAGAAGGTGATGTGTTCACCCTATTGGAGTCAGAAAGAGAAGCGCAAAGGTTGTGCTGATCTTGCTGCTGGGTCCTGGATATTCACCACTTAGCCCATGGGATGACCTGCAACTGTTAAATAATTTGTGTTGAGAGAGAGAGAGAGAGAGAGAGAGAGAGAGAATTAAGATGGATTCAAAGCTATCTACTGTGGGCTTATGAATGAATGAATCAATATGAATAAATGTGGGCTTTGTAATAAATACTCTGTCATATTCTTCAATTAATTTTGCCATTATCCATAGAAGTGTTATAATATAGAGCCAAGAAAAAATAGTTAGTTACATTCAAAACTCACACAAATGTCATGTATAAATTACATTTCAAATATATCCTTTTTCTCCGTGCCCCCGAGCACTCACAACATAAAATATGAGTTCTCCTGATCTGTCAGGTTGTTCGCACAAGCCTTGCCTGACAGCTCCATCTAAGTTTCCATGTCCTAGGACTGCAGGACACAATCCCTTACATGGCCTCATCCTCTTGCTGATCTGACCTGTGTAGTTTCACTATTTAGAATGATCTGACCTGTCTTTCTACTCCAGGTTACATCATTCTGGAGGACAAGGCCCTGGAGAGCCCAGGAAGGCATGTCAACACATGATACTTAGAACATGCCTGGCATTTGATAAACATCTGTTCATTGAGTTGATGAATTTTTATGGCTGTAGCCTCCTGCACTTCAGACATTTTAGGCAGAGATAAACACAGCGCATGGCTCCTGGATTTTGTTAATATCAGTGCACAGATGCTATAACCACATATGAACCTGCACTGCGGCACAGACAGCACAGTGGGCTCTGTGAGCCCCCAGGCTATCAGACTATTATTCTTACACATCTGGAGTGGGAAGGGTGTTGCTATGAAGCAACAGCGATGAATGTAGAGCTGTTGAGTGTAGAGCCCAGGAGTAGCAAAGCCTATGTATACACAGGGATTCCACCAGCTAGAAAGGGGCACTGATGCCAGGGAAGGTAGATGATTCTACAAAACACCAAAGCTCTCCCTAGAGTAGAGAGCAAACCTGTAGGGTGTCATGAACAGATGAAAGTAGGCAGCTGGGCAGTGGTGGCACACGCCTTTAATCCCAGCACTTGGGAGGCAGAGGCAGGTGGATTTCTGAGTTCAAGGCCAGCCTGGTCTACAGAGTGAGTCCAGGACAGCCAGGGCTACACAGAGAAACCATGTCACGAAAAAAAAAACAAAAAAAGAAAAAAAAAGAAAAAAGAAAGTAGGCTCTCCCCACAAAGAAAAAGCCCTAAGAGCAGTTATGGTCAGTGGGTGAGGTTTGGGAAGATACAGGAAGCTGAGGTGGGGAGTGGAGATGGGGGAGGGCAATACTGGCAAGAGACAATGAAGGGACAGATCTAAATAATAGCTTCATGTAGTAAACACACATATACCATCATCCATCATAAGGCAGAAACAGTAATGGCGGCCTCCCCTAACCCCACCAGAGCAAACCAGCTAACTTGTATTTGTAACCACAATGATAGGCAGAGTTATGTTGCCCTGAGGCCTCCCTCCAAGCTCCTCATCCTGACTCTAAGGACTAAAAGCCTCCCAGAACCTGGAATGAAACTTTGTAGTATGGTCCAGGCACTCACTGGATCATGCAGTCACTATCTTGTCTCCTTGGCTACCAGATGCAAATGCATGGACTTTTTGCTTTAAAATATGACATGCAAAAACTGAGGAATATTCTATTGTATTTCAGAGTACAGATTTGGCTGTTTGTCATCCACTTGTCATCTCTAAGTTCCACTGCAACACTTGAACCACTCCTGGCAAATTCTAATGCTAATCACAGCACATACATGTGACGTCTGAGCAACCAAGGCTCGGGGAATTATATATATGCATACATGTGCATATATATGCATATAATAACAATTACTGATGGAGAGCAGAGAAGAACATATGAGAGGAGTTTGGATGAAGAAATGGAAAAGGATGCACATAATTAAATTATAATCTCAGAAATAAAAAATAATAGGAAAAGAACTGGGAAAACAGCTTTAATTTGGGGGACATCAGAGGCCATGTCTCTGGGACAGGGAAGGGGTCTTTTGGGAACATTACCTCCTCCACCAAACTTAACTCACCATATCAGAATTATTTTATTGAGTCACAGATATCTGGGCAGGTAGAGGATCAGTTTTATGTTGCACATCCAAGAACAACCCAGGTTACAAAGCTGACAAGACTCAGACTCTGAGCCTTGGTCTCCTTGCAGAACATTACCCAGAGTTCAACACAGACCATGCTGAAGAACAATGTGCCCCAGCCCCTCCAGTGCTGCAGAAAATAAGATCCAGAGTTCTCAAGGGCTCACTGGCACTCAGAAGTGACCAGTTCCTGTGGAGTCCCTGTAAATACTCAGGGAAGGATGAAGACTCCAGTGCAGAACCCCGTTAACCAGCCCTAGACCTGGGAACCCATCAGGAAAAATCAAGAGAGAATGAGAAAGCAACAGAAGGTGAGGCCAGTAGCCATGAGCAGAGCTTAGAGAAGGCCCTCCCTCACTGTGGGCCGGCTCTGTGAAACTGTATATCCTGAAGACCCATTACTTGCCTCTCACACAGCTGTGGCCTGCTTTTGAAGAAACCAGAAGGATGAACAGCATGTAATGCAGAGTCAGTAAACAGAAGTCTGGATCATTCTGACATCACCTTCGGGGGACTGTCGGTGTGGCTGGAACTTCTGTCTTCCCGTCTCCACCACTGATACTCCTGTTTGAATTTTACTATCCCTGATCTGGCTTATTGATCCAATTCTGGCTCCCAGAACATAGGGACTAGATTCAAATGCTAGAAGTGGGGAGAGAGGAAGACTTCAGAACTGTCTTGTTCCATGTTCCCTGGCCTACTCTGGGCTCTCATAGATGCCAGTTTTAGCATCTCATCCTCTGCTTCCTACCATCTCAAAACCACCACCCTCCCTTAAGGGCCATGCTAGGTGCCTCTGCCTTCCATAACTCCATGCCACTAAGTCCCCGAGATCCTTGTGGACTTTCCGGTGAGACTCCCACCCCCTCCAGCAAGGATTCTCTGTTCCCCATGATCCCCTCTTCTTCTCCCTTGCAACAGGTCAAGAAAATATGACACCATTGGGCAAAGAGTGGACTATGTGGGTTACAAATAAATTCAATTAATAGTGTGCTTGTGCAGAGTGAAGATGTCCTGGGTTCCAGCCCAGCACTGCGTGAACCAGGCATGGTGGACACAGCTGTAATCTCAGCATTCACAGAGTAGAAGTGCATCAGAACTTTAAGATCACCATCAGCTACATACTGGGTTCTAGAACATCCGGGGATACATGCTATGTGACACTCAATCTCAGAGAAAGAAGTAGCTGTCTTCTGAATAATGGGCTTTTTTTCTTTCTTTCTTTTTAAAGTGTTTTATTTATTTCTAATTTGTTGTGTGTACTCAAGTGCACTCATGTATGCATGCATGTGTGTGCGTTTGTATGTGGGTGCATGCATGGATGCATATGTGTGTATGTGTGTGTATTCATGTTTGTGCATGTGTTCATGTATGTATGTGCATGTGTGTTTGTATGCCTGTGTGTGTTCGTGTACTTGCATGCATCCGTGCATTTGTGTGTGTTCGTATATTTGTGTGTATGTGTGTGTATGCCCGTATGTGTACATGTGTGTGTGTTTGTCTGCATGCATGCGTGTGTGTGTGTGTGTGTGTGTGTGTGTGCACATGTGCACCATTCTCTCCCTCCATCTTGTATTTGAAGCAGGATCTCTCTTGTTTCTGACATGCCATGTATTCCAGGTCAACCATCCCGCTGAGCTTCTGTGCAGTTCTCCTTCTCCACCTCTCAACTCTCCGTAGGAGGATTGGAATGGCAGGTGCACACCACTACCTCTTTTAGTGTGTGCCTCAGGCCTTGAACTCGGGTCTTCAAGCCATCTCATTGACCCACCTCTTGTTCGTCTCTTCCACAAGGTCCAACCCAGTTTCTAACACAAACAACAAACTCAATAAACCTATTGGATGGTGACAATGCTGTGTGACAGCGATAGAGGGTTCAATGCTGGGAGCACACAGCAAGCTGTGGAAGAGAAACAAAGAGAGGGAGAAGATGAGACCCTGAGAGATCTTAATTCTGGGGGGTGTCAGGGCAGTGTTGGTTGACATGTCTCTAAAGAGAGTAGCCTAAAAAGACTGAAGAGTCACAGAAAGGAGCTGGTACGAAGCAATGGGCTATGTACCCTGATAGGGGAGAGGAGAGAATTCACCTGAGCACTGGTTCTGCACACTCAGGGCTTTGCCTGGATGTGCCTGAATCCCCCTTAAGAATCTGTGTGCACATGGAGGCAGGTGGATAGCTAGGTGCTCAGACTCTAGCTGGGGAGGGAATTGGAAGGAAACATACATGAGTGTGCTAGGGCTCACCCCGGGAATGGAAGGGAGAATCCCCCACACACAGACCTCAGTGACATCGATGCTGGACACACACCTGACATGACAACCCCACATGCAGATGTCACATCTTTCCAGGGAACGGTCTCTACACTTGAGATCCAGTGCATGGAAAAAAAAAGATGCCCTGTCCTAGGCAGGCTCAACACATCTAACAGGGTCAGAGGCAGAAGACAAATCCCCACAGGGCCAGTGGCCTCACAAAATGATCGCTGAGTCCATATAAGGGTGCAATCTGAAAGTTCTGCTTCACAAAGGGAACATTCACTCATGTAAAGTTCATAGATTTGGGCAAACACAGAGGTAACTGGAGCCTGGATGCAGAAGAAGGGCATCCCACCCAGTGCTGTTTCAGATTTGAGGGGTTTGTCACATGTCAACATCTCCCAACTGGATGATGTCACTAATCTTCAAGTTACAATTCCAGATTCAAGACTACCCACCTGTACTCCAGGACATCCTGTGATTGCCTCTAGTGTTGAACCCCCAAAGGGCATATGGCTCCCCAAGATCAAACAAGACATTAAACAAATTGACGTCAGACCCCATCCTACATGACTAGAAAGAAGCTTGGACAGGCAGCCGGCCGACACATCTTTTAGAATGTTGCACATTCGAAATGGCCTTCCAGATGCTTGTGCCATACTAAATACCAGCAAAATAATACTAAATTCAGCAAAATAAATACTCCCCAGTTAGGTGCAGCTCGGAGAACAGAAGGCCCAAGTTGCGTCCAAGCGGTTCGCCCATGGCCCCTCCTGTGTAAAACCCAGCAAGAAGCAGAAAACAAGCAACTTGGCTCAAGGTCAAGTCTAAACTTGTAATCTGAGCGAGCGGCAAGGGTGGGTGTGTTCTCAACATGAGCAGGTCAACTAGGGGAAAGGTGATGTTTACCCCACTTTGTAGGAATTCACTGCGTCCCAGCTGACCCAGCAGAGGCCTCCTCCTGAAGGCCCAGAGACTTCTGACTTTGGCTCCATTGAGTCTGGGCTAAAGGAAAAGTTAAGCAATGGTCAGTCAGGGGGACTGAAAATCCACAGTTAGCTGTGACTGGCTCAGCAGGCCAGAATGCAAGCAAATGCAGAGGAAAGGGGCAGGTGAGGGGGGCTGAGGCCAGGGAAGCCCAAATCTGTGGGCTCGGTGTGTCAAGCACAAGTCCACTGTGGATGGCCTTGATAAGGGACGGAGTGAGAGAGAAGGCCTCTGTGAGGTCCCACACCCTGCAGCTCCTGGGCACTTGTGTCCCCCGAATCTGCCCTTTGCAAAGTTGTTGGGACTAAATCTCTGTGAATCTCTTCCTGGCAACTGTTTTGGAAGCACATCCAGGTTTGCAGCCCAAATCCACACTTGCTAGGTGAAGACAAGAACAAATCCGGACTTCTGCATTAAAGTCCATGCTGTGACTGATATCTGTGATGATGTTTGGACTGGGGTGGGGTGGGGGAACCAGAGACCACAAACACACACAGTCTTGCAAGTTACCCTGACAAGTTTCACCAGTGGAAAGGGCTCATAGTCTACAAACATGAGCACCTAGCTTCTGTGGGTACATCGACTGGGGATGATTCTCTGCTGATGTTTAAGAGGGTCCAGGGGTGTCACTGTGGCTGTAAGGAGACTCTTGGTTATCTAGTAAATCAGAAAGTTAGACCTTAATAGAGCCTCCTCTTGTGAGACTAAACTGTTTTCTCTTTGTGCTGCAAGAACTCAGTCAGTCATTTTGAAAGCCTGGTCCCAGGAGCACAGCTGCCCAGGAGCTGTCTCAGCAACTTCATGGAAAAGGCTGAGATTGCTTCTTACTTTTTCCTATCAGTTTAAGTGTTCCTCGACAGATAAGCTGTGGGATGTTCCAATGATTTAAGGAAAAGGTAACCCACTGAGGAGTTTTTTACACTGAGAAAGGTTTTTCCAGGCTGGAGAGACGGCTCAGTGGTTAAGAGCACCAACTGCTCTTCCAGAGGTGCTGAGTTCAATTCCCAGCAACAACATGGTGGCTCACAACCGTCTGTAATGGGATCTGATGCCCTCTTCTGGTGTGTCTGAAGACAGCGACAGTGTACTCATATTCATAAAATAAATAAATCTTTAAAAAAGAAAAAAAAAGGTTTTTCCATGTTCTTAACCTTGAAAGTACCCTTGAGAAGTGTTATAGCTGTCAGGGTAAAACCCTTGGTGTAATCAGAGCACATGGTGATGTCTGAGGAACCATTGTCTGTGGTGCGTTCCATTTCCTGTGTTCTGTCTTGGAATACACCAGAAGAGGTACTTTTTTAAAATATGTCTTTCCTGTCTATAAGAATCAAGCTGCCCCGTTCTTCTCTGTCCTCTTGTCTTCGTGTTTATTTTTATTTTATTGCACGTACATTTTGCAAGACACCCTATGTTCTTTTTGGAAGGGGCATGAATATGTTACTTGAATGCAGCACAAGTCAAAACAAACGCCAGGCCTCCCAAGACCAAGTCCAGGAATACAGAGCTTTAGAGTTTCTGAGTAGTCATTTACTCAATCACTTATTTGTTAGGTAAATAATTAACCCACGAGAGCCTGTCCTAAGCCGGCCACACTGCTCCAGGTTGGGCTGCTGAAGTACTCGGGAGAACTGATATCCTCAAAGGGAAACTGATTTAAGGTGAATCTACTGAGGTAGGAAGCCAGCGGTGCCAAGAAGAGAGGAGAGCGGGTGTTACCCTTGCTTAGGAATGCCCTGTAGAAGCAGTAAGGCTAACCAGGGAACAGGGAAGAATACAAGAAATGTGTGGGGACCTCTATACATGTGGACAGGAAAAGGCAGGTCTCTTTCTCTCTCTGTCTCTGTCTCTCTCTGTCTCTCTCTCTCTCTGTCTCTCTGTCTCTCTTTATCTCTCTGTCTCCCTCTCTGCTCTCTGTCTCTCTCTCTGTCTGTCTCTCTCTCTGTCTCTCTCTGTCTCTCTCTCTCTTTATCTCTCTCTGTCTTTCTGTCTCTCTCTGTCTTTCTGTCTCTCAGTCTCTCTTTATCTCTCTGTCTCTGTCTCTGTCTCTCTCTTTATCTCTCTCTGTCTTTCTGTCTCTCTCTGTCTTTCTGTCTCTCTCTCTGTCTCTCTTTATCTCTCTCTGTCTCTCTCTCTGTCTCTGTCTCTCTGTCTCTCTCTCTGTCTGTCTGTCCCTCTCTCTGTCTCTCTCTGTCCATCTCTCTCTCTCTCTCTCTCTCTCTCTCTCTCTCTATCTCTCTCTCTCTCTCTCTCTCACACACACACACACACACACACACACACACACACACACCTGACCACCAGGCCCCTATAACTTTGATGTTTAAGTTGCTGCAACTGCTTTCATGAGACAGGTACAAAGTCACAGTGCTCTGGGCTAAACGTCTTTGTCTCTGAGGAGTCCTGACACTGTTTCCAGCAGATACTCCCATGAGCGTGGCCTTAGACAAAGCATTCTTCACAGCCTCCTGTATCTGGGCTCCGCTTTCTTTCCTCCAACTTTGTGATAGACAATCCACCATTAATGGGGACACAACCACAACCTTGACAAAGCCCCCAGCCTTGCTCAGATCTATCACTCTACTTTAATGAACAGCAGTGGAGAGGCTCCTCCTGGGACCCAACTTTCTGAAATCAACAGCCAGGCCTCCTGGCCTCACCTGCCCAAGAGTACAAAGCAGCTGCTCTGAGCTCAGGCTGGGGCTTCTCTACCTTGCATGGCCCTGAGGCTGTGGAAGATCGGGACCATGACTATCTTAAAGTGAAACTCGAAGTCCCTAACAGCTGTTTCCGAATTAGCCTTGTACCATGACATTCACTGGACATTCAGAGTAACATTTCCCAGGATGCCTTGAGCCTCTTCTCCCAACAATGGGAAGACTTCCAGCTTCCCCCAAGTCTCAGCCTTCATTTTTTCTTTTCTTGCAGTCAGGGTGAGGGTTTGATGCTAACAAACTGGGGCAGAAGCAGGAATCAGAGGAGGTGACTTTCCACTCTACATGGCCACGCTTAGTTCAGTGGTTATTACCAGAGTCACATTTTTATGGAAAGCTGAAGACATGGAGTCGAATGTGTGTGCAGCAATGTTGAAGTCCAGCTTTAAGCTTAGCATGTGGAAATCTGCCTAACTGCCTTTATAGATCCGACCACCTGAATGGTTTCATTCCACCATCATACCTTCTGGCAAACCCTGTGGGAAGTTCCCTGCCAGGGCAGAGTATGTGTCAATAGTCACTTGTGGATCTCATGAACCACACAACAAGCTCTAGGGCTGAAGCAGGAAAGACAAGACCTGATCCCATCTCATGGCGCCACAGCCCATATAGGCAAGAGGAGCTTTTACCTCTGTTGTTCTCCGGGAGGCAAAACAGCTGCCAGGCAGCAGTGTATTCAGGAGTTCAACTTTATCATTACATCAGTAAGAATTATTATTTAAAACATTTGACAAGGGAGAGGCAGAGATTGCCTCAGTGGGCAGACATTTTTGCCTATAATCCTGATGCCCTAAGTTTGATCTCTGAAAGCCATGATGAAAAGAAAGACACACCCCCTTTCCTAAACATATCTGCATGTGTAACATTGCCAAGCAATGCCCACAACCCTCCCTTGTCCCCCAAAGGCAAGCAACATGATTGCTTCACGTTACAGAATCTACTTCATGTTAATTGACAATATTATAAGAGAGTGCAATTAGAAACTTCGGCATGCTGTGCCCTGCAGCTATGTCAAGACATCTCTTCCACCTTGCTAAGACTCCATAGAATAGACATTTGACGTGACCCATGACATCAGCTGATACGGTGACCTTTGGATTCCTAGGAGTACCCTGTGGCCTCCTACACAGGCTTAAGTGTTCCCTCCACCTGCTGGCAGACACCCTGTGCCAGGACTTGGGTACCAGGAGGTGGACACTGACCCATAACCTGAGGCTTCCCCCTCTTCCCATTCTTATTAGCGCTGTTCCAGAGCCACTCTCTTAAAGAGACTGCATCAGGCTGAACCACAGCAGGATATTTTGAACACACTGCTGTGCACATGGCACCTTGCAAGGAGCAAAAGCAGCCTCAGCATTCAGATGGTTGCATGGGTGGAGGCTTTTTTGTCTTTAGTGCTGACACCTGTGGCTGCTACCCACGTGTATTTTCACTCTGGGCTGGCCTTTCCTAGCCCCATTAGTGTAACACATTTCCACACTCACAGCATCCTAACCTGTGTGTGAATGAAAGGGGTGTCCATCCATTAGCTCTCTGGGCCCTTACTTCAGGAGAGCAGGGTCTGCCATCAGGTTAGAGCTATAACCTGGCCCTATTGTGGCTTCCCCAGGACCCCTTTTGAGAAGAAAAATACTATAAGTGAAGCCTTCCTGCCTGGCCTCATCAGTACCACCCAGTCTAAGCCTAGGGATGGAGGACATGATTTCTTCCTTTCACACACAGCACAGTTTGTATCTTGACAAGGTACAAGAGGTAAAGTGGGAAAATGTAAGATCCAAATCACCTGCCATTAGAGACAAAGAGGACAGAGGAGCTGGAAAACAGACCATGCCACTGTGTCAAAGTCATTCTTGCCTTTACCCTAGTTCACAGATGAGGGTAGAGCTACCACCACCCATGCAAGAGGGACTTATTGGATGTCAGGGAGGGATGATGGAAACCTAGAACTAACTAACACTCTCTCTCTCTCTCTCTCTCTCTCTCTCTCTCTCTCTCTCTGTGTGTGTGTGTGTGTGTGTGTGTGTGTGTGTGTGTGTGTGTGTGTATTAGGGTTTCTATTGCTGTGATAAAACACCATGACTAAAAGCAGCTTGAGGAGGAAAAAAGGTTTATTCTACCTTATAGCTTGGAGTCCATCACTCAGGGAAGTCAGAGCAGCAAGTTGGAAGAGGCAAGAGTTGAATCAGAGGCCATGGAGGAAACGCTAATTACTGGCTTTCTTCCCATGGCTTGCTTGCTCAGCCTGCTGCTTTATAGAGCCCAGGACCTCCCAGCCACGGATGGCACCCAGGATGGCTGGGTGCTCCCATATCAATCATCAATCGTGAAAATGCACCACAGGCTTGCTCACAGGGCAGTTCAGTGGGGGATTCTCTCAAATTAGGAATCCCTCTTCTCAAATGACTCTAGCTTGTGTAAAGCTGACGTAAAACTGGCCAGCATGTGTCACCTCATGCTCCTTAGGGATCATTCAAGCCTGAAGTCCTTATGACTCATGCTCTATGTCCCTCAGAGAGGGACTTTGCTAAAGGGTGATCCTCTGTCTGGAGACCACTGTCTGTTTCTTTCCTTTTCACATTAATAACACCTTTATTGCCTATTTCTTGAAGCTGTTGGGATGATGTTGATTTCCATGAATCACTTGGGAAGCAATCTCGATGCAAAATCTTTCTGGGTTGTTTTCACTCTTTGCTTTTTCACAATTGCCCCAATATATACCTGAAGTTTAAAGTGCAGTGACCCGACTATATTCACTCAAACGTTTTGTCTTTTCAGACGCAGCTTCTTGCCCCCTGGTAGTTACTTATTACTAAGTATGGCATCCTTAGGTACACAGATGTTCACGTGCACACTGAGAATTCAGAAAACACTGTGTGTCCTGACAGATGCCCTTGTAATTCGTCATTCTTGCCTAACTTGGCCAACGGGTCTGTTTTCTTAAGTGCAGGTCATGACCCATTGACTTGATTTAGTGACCTTCAGGTCAGGATCCGCAGTTAATACAGTTAATAGAGAGGAGGCGGTCACTCTCAGGCACCCCACCACCCACATCAAAGTCAAGCTCACGTCCTACCACCTCAAGATGATTCAACAGCAAACACTTGAAGACAACAGAGACCGGTCATATAAACTGTGACTTCGATTCAGTTTCCTGTGTTTTGCCAAACTACAAAAGCCTTGTATTGCCCATTGAGACAGAGAGTGAAAACACAAGCAAGCTCAGTACTGGGGCCCCTTTGCACTCAGTGCTTAATGGTGCTTTCCATGGAATTGAATGCTCATCCTTCTGAGGAAGGGCTGGCAGCATGCAGCCTTTTCTATCATCACACAGTGCACTCCTGCATGTGTGCTGCCCAGAGCAGGACAGAGAAATGGGGCTAAGGGCTACCATTAACTGGCTCCTACATAAAACAAGGCCACCCCTGCCCTGGTCCACCCTCATGCTCCCTTTAAAGAATAGAGACACACCTTCATGCTGGCAGAATAGGCATGGCATGCACAATTTCACTCAAGAGAGGCAGAGGGTGCGTCTTTACCACCGTCTATTGTGCATCACAGAGAGGCGGAACAAAGTCATACTAAGAACTTTTCCATGTCATATCTGCTTTTAAGGACCATTCTGCTACATCAGTTTGTTGACATAACAGCGGAAGGAAACTTGAGAGCCTTGATAACTGTAGTCATCTTTCATCACAACATACTAATTCTCTGATGTCTATGAGGAGCCTGGAGATGTAGCCAGCAGGTAAGGCACTTGCTACGGAGCCTGAATTCATACACTGGGACATTCATGAGAGAAGAGAACTAGCTTGTGCAAGTTGTCCTCACTCCTTCATGGGTGTTCCATTGCACACACATACACACACACACACACACAAATAAATGAATAATTAAATTAATATACTATAAAATTCTTAAAGGTATTTGTGGTTTGCATACTATTTAATGCTATAGCTAAATGTATTTCAAGAGATGCTTTGAACTGATTGCCACGGTAAAGTTCAAAGTCTGTCCCAGAGCCTGGAGGATAGGAAATGTCAGTAGCTGGTCTTGAAGCTTTTGTCTGTGATTAAAAGTCAAAATAGGGTCTAACTCAGAGGTTCAGGGTTCGCCTAACATGCATTATTTTCTAGTCTTGAATGCCAGCCTAGCAAAAACAATAAACAAGTAAGTGAATAAATAAAATATCTTTTTTTAAAAAAAAAAAAAATGAGCCTCAGAATAAACGACAAGACGTAATATTTTGTGAAACCTAATTGCACGGCACCTGGGTGTTTGCTTGCCCTAGAGAAATAGAACCAGGTCTCCAGAGGAGAACCCACTCTGGAATGTGTGAGTTACCTTGAGTCATAATTGCCCCATGCTTGACCAACCAAAGTATCTCTCCTCAGGTGAATGAATGAACAAGCTATGGACCTCATGGCCATTGACAACAACTCAGCCATGAAAGGGGGTGAGCTCACAGCCACAGCTTAGAGGAATCTTAAAGGCACCATAGTGAGTAAAAGAAAGTAAGCCAGTCTTAAAAAGCCCTGTACTCAATGACATCATTGAGAAGACAAACAGACAGTGTCACTCCCTCAATTCATAGTTGCCAAGAGCAGGAGTGTGCAGAGGATGTATCATTAAGGGTGACGTGAGGGAACTTGGGATGACGGAATTGTCTAGAACAAGGATTGTGGTAGAGAACACACACCTGTGTATGCATCCAGACTGAGACGAGTGCATGACACCTTCCTGTGTTGGCTGAAGAAGGTGGGCTTCAAAGTGCTGCTATAGAGAGCTTTCAAATAACCCCCAGCACAATGAGAAGAGCAGAGAGTTATAACCAGGTGAGACTGTGATTAGATTTGGGTTTTAGTGGGATCGCTCCATGGCCGAGGGAAGATGGATTGGAGGGGGTGGCTTCAGAAGTAAGGAAATCAGAATTCTATCACAAGGGTTATAAAGAAAGGTCTCAGGTTCAGCTCGAACATTTGGAGTGAGAGGAGAGATGTTGGAACAATGGTTCCTGCGGGGGCTGAATAGACGGCTCTCCAGAAAGACATCTGACCTAGTAATAATAACAATTTGATAGTTGGTGTTTGATGAACTGCGTGTAGGCCCGGAGAGGGGACTATATGTTGGGTTTGAACTGAGGGTGATAAGAATATCTAAAGAGAAAAGAGAACAGAGATGTGCAGCTAGAGAACAGGGCAAAGCGGGTGGCTGCCATGTTCCTAGGACTCGTGGAGAGTAAGAAGGAGGCTGCAGGGTCCACCACCATCATGAAAACTCTGGAATGCCTTCAGCTAGCAGCATCCATGAGTCACGGAACTTACAAGGGATCCCACAGGCGGGATTTTTGTCTACCACAAAGGCCTGTACGGCTGCTCAGGCCAGATTCTCAGTTCTCAGCTGAGGAACCAAGATGGCAGACTGCAGGGAAAGCTGCCCAACTGCAGCCGGAAACACAGCCTGTGCACCTCATTGTTGGAGCCCACATCAAACCTTCTTGCTGTCTACGAGCTTATTTTATCTGCCCACTTCCCTTCCTTACATCTGCTTGCTGCAGAAAATCACCCTGTTCTAACACAGGTACCTCAGAATGTAATGAATCCAGTTTGGTTTTCTATTACTTAAAAGTGGCTTTCAACCCGATTATATCCTTAGGTTTTTCTCCGCAACCAGCAGAACTAAAGCATTGCCCTTGACCTAGTTCAGCAAAGGCCCTGAGTTGGGTCCCAGACAGACTTCTTCCCCTGGCCTTAACCTTCCTGTCTTCTTTCTCCAAGGATTTCCTTCCATCAGCGCAGCTCAAACAGGCTTCCCAGCAGCCTGAGAGCTAGACCAGGTAACTTTTATTAATACCATGCACATTTCAAAAGCTTATAACCAGTCCAATGACATGGCTGACACTGGTTTTTTTGTTTTTTGTTTTTTGTTTTTTTTTTTTTTGTTTTTTTTCAGAAAAATATGCAGATGTCATGTGTCTTGGTCCTAAGTTCACAGTGTGTCTTCTGAGTAAATTCCAAGAATGAGAAATTGGGTACCACAAGTGCAGGAGCCTTGCTCCTTGATCCAAAGATACACTAGGACTTCAGAGGGGGAATTTAGTGAAGTGGATAAACTATCTAGAACTGAAGCTTGAAACACTGAGTGGAGAATGAAGCCCATTTTGGAATAAGGTGAAGCAGGAATGCTTGTTTCTGGAGTCAAGAGCAGACTGGATCCTAATAGTGTCATGGAAACCCACTCCAGACAGCCTGTGCATCTGCAGCCACAGCCAGAAACCTCTCTAGCCTTCCTACCAGGGGTTGGGATGTTTCTCTAAACGTACTGGGAGCATCTGAGGCTGCAGGGAAGACAGCTCCTTCTGCAGAGCTTCTCAGATGGAGATTAGGCTGCCATGACTCTGGAGAGTCTTCATATGTGAGACTTGCAGTAAAAGCTGGACCTCAGGCAGGGGGGTACCAGGCAGGGTGGTACCAGGCAGGGGGCTACCAGGCAGGGTGGTACCAGTGAGGGAAAAAAAGAGAGAAGGACAATAAATGGTAGGGGTGAGCACACAAGGTCAAGCATTGGTAATATGGAGGGGAGAGACTGGCACTGCAGGAACAAGCACAGCTGCCCACCAAGGCCAGGCCTATGTGAGCTTAGATTGCCCTTGCACCCACCCAGGAGGCATCTGGAAGTTTAGACACACACACACACACACACACACACACACACACACACACACACCTGTTAGCCCTAAGACATTTCCACGCAGCCGAATCCTGGAACTCCAAAGAAGGAAGGGTCGTAAACTTTAGTCCCAAAGCATCACGGATGAGAAAGGAAGACTGCAGATTCTGTGCTAGGATGAGGGAGCTGTACCATTCCATAGTAGATTCCATTTCTCAAAAACGCACACGTGATGGGACTGGGGATTTAGCTCAGTGGTAGAGTGCTTGCCTAGCAATCGCTAAGGCCCTCAGCTCAGAAAGAAAGAAAGAAAGAAAGAAAGAAAGAAAGAAAGAAAGAAAGAAAGAAAGAGAAAGAAAGGGAGGGAGGGAGGAAGGGAGGGAGAAAGGGAGGGAAAGAGAGAGAAAGAGAGAAAGAAAGAAAGAAAGAAAGAAAGAAAGAAAGAAAGGAAGGAAGGAAGGAAGGAAGACAGACAGACACATGTGAGAAGAGAGACAGAGCCCCGTCCTAACAGCCTCTTTTTCCTTGGGACCTAGGATAATATTCTAAGAGACTTTTCTTCCAGGTCCCTCACTTTTCCCAACAGGTGTGCCAGGTTTTTCTTCTTTGAGACCCTGTGGTCCTGCCAGCCCTGACAAAAAATGCCTTCACGTACATAGCCCAAGTAAGTGGATGATTCTGCCCTGCTCTCTTCTGTTTTCACTTAGGCATCAGGTCATCTTAGGGGAGCTGTTCTCCGTGTCTGGCTCAGTCATCCATACCTGGGAGGAGTCATTTCCTTGGCCCCTGTCTCACTGAGTCCTGGGCATAGTACGTAATCAACTCATTTCAAACTTCAAGTTCTCATACTAAACATGCAGAAACCATGACAGCTTGACTCTTTGTGCGTGTGTGGTTCGGGACTCAAGTCGATCAAAACAGAAAACAAGAGAATAAAATAGGGAACTTAATCCACCGCTACCCATCAAACAAAATGCTGGGAATTAACTTGATGTGCTTCGCCCTCAACAGTTCAAGTCCAGAAATCAATGGGTATTCTGAGCAGAGGACGCCATTTTACTTATTCTCCAGCTTTGCTTTTTAAGATAAATACATAAATGAAGTCATCATAGTGCTAGAAAGATCAGGTGGGGGGGGGGTACGGGATGGCAGTGGAGTGGCAGCTCTGAGACTGTCCTCTGAGATGAAACCCAGATTCTGTTTCTTGAATGAGGTAAACTTCCCAGTAGGGTTTGCAAACTTAGGATAAACAGAGCAGCCCTTCCCTTTAGCTGAAGAGGAAGGAGAACCAGACACAGAGGTTGTGGTCCATGCTTGGGTCGACTCCCACAAAGACAAATGCCCCAGGCTCTGCTGTGCACTCAGGGCAGCCATGTGTTTCCAGGGAAACACATCCTTCTCAGACAGCTGTACGGACCTGGATGCGCCCATTACTGATACTGTGCTGTCTTGTATCCTGCCCGTAGGGCTCTATCTTGGCAAAGTACATTTTCAGCAGGTGCCGTAATTAAAAAGTGCACACCACAGAAGAAAACAGTATGGATAGAAAACCCGGCCCGCAGAGGGGTTCGATCCAATCCCCAGGTGTGGTAGTCACTTTTCTTAACTGTAACAAAATGCCTGGTGAACAGAACAGAAGAAGGAAAAGTTTGGGGCTGCGGAGATGGCTCAGTGGCTAAAGTATGTGTGCCAAGGGAGTGGAATGCAATTCAGGTTCCCAGAGAATGACAGATAGGTGTGGTGTCTGCTGTAAGTCCAGCCTGGGAAGGCTGAGGCACAGAGTAGCCAGAGCAAGCTGGCTCCCAACAGCAGATATATGTGCAGGCTCTGGGTTTGAGTGAGAGACCCTGCCTCAATGAAAACAATAACAGAATGATCATCCCCAATATCAATATTGGATATTCCCCAATATCCAGGATAATCCCCAGTATCAATCTCCAGCTTCTACCTGTGCATATGTAATACAAGCACATGCACATGCACACACACACTCACACAAACACACATGTGCACGCACACACGCACACACACAGAGGTGGAAGATGAAAAAGGACACGTGTACTGGATTTACTTTCTCGTGATTTCAGTCTATGGTCCCTGGACTCTGTCACTCCTAGGCTGAGCATCATGACAGGATCGTGGAGCAGGGTAGAGCTGCCCAGCCCATGGTGGCCATCGAACAGGGAGAGAGGGTCAGAGACAAGAGATACCCATTTCCTCCAAGAAGAACCCATCTCCTTTCCATAGCCTCTCAACAATGCCACCAAGCTATGTGGCCACCAGTGAGGCCACAGCCCTGAAGATCCAGTCATCTTTCCAAATTGCAAAGGCTGGCAGCTGAGTCTGAGGGACATCTTAGTCCTAAACCATACACAAAGCTTGAAAAACCAGCACACAAAACGCCCTTTGGTAAGCACCAGTGTTTCAGAGATTTAGAGATGGGGGTTGGGGAACTGTTTCCCTTTCAATTTTCATGAATGGGTTCTGCAAACAGCAGCTAAACCGCCAATCACAAGGTGACTGAGGGGAGTTGCAGCTAAATGCCTCTGCACAGCACAGCCGAGGAAGCGCTCTCTTGGCCTGGGCTGTTGTGAACCTTTACTGAGGCCACGAGGCCGCCCTGAACCAAGAAAGCCAGGAAGTCTCTGTAATGCACTTATCAGCTCCAGGGAAAACCCTCCCTGGCTTGGCAGCTGGCCCAGGCAGGCGTGGGGAGGTGGCCCAGGCCTTCCTGCTGCCTCGCCCACTGCGGAGCAGAAGCAGCAGTTGCCATTCAAGGAAGAGGCTGCACAGGAAACAGATGTGTACACGGCAGAGAAACCAGCACCAGCCCTGCGCAAAGCAGCCCGGCCCTCCATTCATAAAAACCGAAGCCAGGGCCATCCCAGACCGAGGAACTCGCCAAGCTGATAGTGACTGCAAGGAGCAAGTGAAAGGGCCGGCCCAGGAGGAAACAAATAAAAATCAAACACCCCATTTGAGCCAGAGAGATAGCTGAGGAAATTGCACCCATAAAGAATAGCAGCTACGGGGGGGGGGGGGGGGGGGGGAGGGGGAGAGAAGGGAAAACAGCAAAAGCCAAGGGGAGTGAGCAAAATAAAACTTCGTTAGCACGGGCCGCCCAGAAGAGTGGCCTCCGCTGTGGCAAACAGAAGTAAAAACCTACGTTTAAAAACAAAATAAATCAAAGAAATAGGTAAAAAGTGTCCTCTGAGGTGTACAAAGAGGATCAGCATACAACGCATCAGACAAACCCGGAGGATGGGGAGGTTAGTGAGGATCAAAGCGATGACTAAAGGCCAGGACTGGGAAGAGAAAAGGGTGCCTGTGTGGTCCCTGGGGGTCAGCAAGACAGGGAGATTCTCTCTATGGAGCCCTCGCTAAGTAAACCAAGTCTCAAACTCCTGCCTGGGGCCACTGGGCCAAAAATAGCAGGGAGTTAGGGCACAGGTTAATTCCTTGCCCGGTTTTAAAGAGAACAAAACAGGCTTCCTGCGCATGCGCTGACAAGGAGGGACACACACACACACACACACACACACACACACACACACCACGCCTTAAAACAATAGCATCAAAGCAACAGAGTAACCTCATTCAGCTGAAGCCAGCTGTGCAGTAGAAGGGGAATTGGGGGCGGGGGCTGCAAAGAGACATAAAGAATTTAAACGAGTGAGCCTCAGAACAGGGAGCGATGCTCCACATTCTCTTTTTGTTTTAAACAAGGATTGAAAATTAAATTAATCCCAGCACTCAGAGGCAGGGGCAGGCAGATCTCAGAGTTTCATGACAGCCTGGTCTTCAGAGTGAGGTCCAGGACAGACAAGGCTACATGGAGAAACCATGTCTCGAAAAAACAAAATAATAAAGTAAAATAAAATAAATTACAAAGAAGAAGTTGGGGGGTTGCATTATCTCCGTGAGAAAAGCAGAAACTGGCTGATGGCCCAAAGCAAGCCATCAGCCAGTGGCTGATTCAGTGACCTGACCACTTGTTAAGCAGCTGTCTGGCTCCACTAGCAAGCACTGGCTCCTCCAGGGCTTTACTCTGCTGTCTTCCAGAACCTTTGTATCTTCAAATTCTCTGCTGTTTTTTTTTTGGGCTGCTTGGTTGATTGTTTTTTGTTTGTTTGGGTTTGGGTTTTTTTTTTTCTGTTTTGTTTTGTTTTCTCTCCACACAGGGTCTCTCTGTATAACCTGACTGTCCTGGAACTGGCTGTGTTGACTGAACTGGCCTTGAACTCAGATATCTACCTGCCCCTGCTCCCGCCCCCGTCCCTGTCTCCAGAATGCTAAGATTAAAAGTGTGTACCACCATACAAGACCACTCTCCTGTTTCTTATGTCTTCTTAGTAATTTCTCCTACAAATGCATTCATCTCCACTGACATCAAGCTCAGGCAGCTGGAGACACCGGCCCTGCCACCCAGGAGACACCAGTTTGGGAGATGGCTCTACCAGTCTTCCATGCTGTCTCTACAAGGCTGGGCAGTGCCCAAACCATCCCACCATCCATGCGGGCCTGGTAGGAAATAAGACTCTAAAGCTTAAATATTAATCAAAGGCTTTATATATTTGGTAATGCTCAATAACAGTATGCCTATATAATTATAGATGTTTCCCAATTAACTAACCTAGATAAGTTGTTACCCAGGACTGCTCCCGGTACATGCGTGGTCATCCATGGTGCTACATCCATCTCTCTCTCTCTCTCTCTCTCTCTCTCTCTCTCTCTCTCTCTCTCTCTCTTTCTCTCACCTCACTTGTCCTCTTCCTTTTTCTCTTCCTCTCCTTACTCCTCCCACCTTAGCTCCTCCCACCTTAGCTCCTCCCACCTTAGCTCTGCCTACAGTCTCTTTCCACCTTTTCAGACAGGTCTCTTGGTCAGCCTGAAGCACCTAGGAGCTAGACTGACTGACTGGTCAGGAGGTCTCAGGGCCCACCCAGCTATCTCTGCTGCTCCAACTCTGGAGTTACAGGTACACATGATTATGCTAGCTTTTCTGTGGAATCTGAACTTGGGTCCCCCTGCTTACATAGCAAGCAGTTTCCAGCCCCTTCATTAACTGTTTTCTATAGGCTGTTGTCCCGATGCTTTCTGCTTCTCAGTGGATGGACCTCTCATTTGAGACTCGTGAAGGTTCCCCTGGGACCTACCCTGTCACATCCCTGCATCCCAATACCCTCATCTTCAAAAAAAAAAAAATCTCTTTAATCACTTTCAGTTTCTCCATTATCACACAGAGTGTGAGGAGTGTTTTTAACTTGGGGGGGGGTGGCTGCATTCTCTAGTTAAGGCTGCTGTGTCTTGGCAGGAAGCATACATGGCCTTGGGGTTTATCTTGCTGTGCTATTTCTGACATTATAACAAAGTAACTAGATCACAGGCATTTGAGGGGAGCAGGGTTTTCATCTGTTTGGTTTGCTTTGCTTTTAGCAAATTCTGAGTATACAAAACATGATAATTACACTATTCAATCCTCTTTAAAATACATCTGCTTGATATACACCCAAAACAGAGACAGGCCAGTGTGACGGCTCAGTGGGTAAAAGTGCTTGCTCCCAACCCTGATAGTCGGAGTTCACTCTCCAGAACTCAGAGGGTCAGAGAAAACTAACTTCTGCAAGTGTCCTGAGACCTCCACACACGTGCTGTTGCATGCTCATGCCTAAATACAATTACAAAAGTCTAAATAAAAATTTAAAAGAATGGACCTAGAGAGATGGCTCAGAGGTTAAGAGTACTGACTATTCTTCCAGAGGTCCTGAGTTCAATTCCCAGCAACAACATGGTGGCTCACAACCATCTGTAATGGGATCCAACACACTCTTCTAGTGTGTCTGAAAACAGTAACAGTGTAGTCACACAAAATTTTTAAAAATTAATAATAAATCTTTAAAACAATTAAAAAGAACAAGAGATATTATTAAAGTATCCTAGTCAAATTGTACTTTGCCAATATCTTACTCTCTGACTACTAGTTTTCTATGAGATATTCTGTGCTTTGCCATATTGTTCTTAAACATGCCTGCTTGGTATTATGTTATTTCAAACTGCCCTTTTAAAATTTAATACAGAGTAATTCAATTTAATCTTTATTTTCCCCCTTACATTCTACTCTGATATTAACATTGATTTTTCTTTCCTATTTGCCTTCTGTTTTCATTTGCTTTCCCGTGTGTGTGTGTGTGTGTGTGTGTGTGTGTGTGTGTGTGTGTGTGTCTGTATCCAGGTTAATATGAGAGTCTTTGCATTTTGTTAAGAAAATTTAACCCCATTATATTTATTGCATATAGCAGAGTGCAATCTTAGTTATTTTGTTTTGTAATTTTTTTTCCTTTGGGGCATCATTCACTGTTATTAACACAAGTATACACTGCCTAAAAAATAAGCTTTCTGCTCCAGAGTAATGGCTTAGGGAATGACAACTGTTCCAGGAGTCACCTTCCATTGCATGCAGGGTACTATAGCAGCCACAGAGATGGAGTTGGTGAAAGGATTGTCATGGCTGTGGCTTAACTGTGACTTGTCCCCTCAAGAGGCCCATGTGCTGGAGTCCCTCCCCAGCTGGTGGGCTGATTCATGGAGAGGTGATCGGACTCAAGAACCCCATGATTCATTCATAATACAATGGTCTTATTTCAAGGTAAAAGAAGTAAAAAGTAGGCCCTAGCAAGCCTACTTTTGCTTGCTAGGTTATGGAGGGTTTGTCCAGAAAGAGAAAATGTTTCCCTAATTAGTCTCCTCTTTTGTCTGCTATGAGGGTTCACTGAGCCATGGGCTTTTGGTCATGGTATCCAGCCTGACCTCAGACCTTAGCAACGGAGCCTCTGTCAATGTGGCTGCCATGTTTACAGCTTTACTTGTTGACCTTACTGTACTGTCACAACTGTAAACTGGGTTGACACATGAGCTATTGAAACCACACAACTTGAATAACATCTCTGCTGCCCACTACTTTGTTACAGGTACAAGAGTCAAACACAGACCTGAACGTAGTGGCCATGGCTAACAACAACTACAAGCATGCTCTGTCAGACTCCAGCCTATTGTCCTCCCATGGACTCCCTCAAATTGTCCCTGACTTCCACTGAGTTCCAATTCCAGGCAATCTTTATCTCTGAGATGCCCCTGGGATGCCTTCAGCATGCTTCATTCCCCCGTGAATCTGTGGGAATTTCACAGTACTCTGTGCTGGGCGCTGTCTGCCTGTGTGAGTTGGACCAGCCCTTAGAGCAGAGGCAACTTTCTCACTCATGTAGGTTCAAAGTCCTTCATAGAAAGCATGAGTAACTGGGCAGTGGTGGTATACGCCTTTAATCCCAACACTTGTGAGCCAGAGGCAGGTAGATCTCTGAGTTCAAAGCTAGTCTGATCTACAGAGGTGGTTCCAGGACAGCCAGGGCCAGTCAGAGAAACCCTGTCTCAAAAAGCCAAAAGAAAGAAAAGGGAAAGAAAGCATGGCAAGCCAGAGCCTCTCTCTCTACCCAAGGACTTCTGCAGGGACCCTGTCCATGAGCTCAGTCTTCCCTGGCCACACAGACACAAAGAGTCACTTTGGGAGTGACAGTGTGCTTTACCTCCCTGCTCTGAGCTCTGGTTCCAGTTCAGTGGGCCTTCACAATCTACCTGCTTCTACTGTTAGTGTTATCTGCTGCTTGCTAACTCAGACCTCTGTGATCAAATCCATCTTGCCTAGTTGTGGCTCTGTCTAAAGGAAGACCTTATTTGTCTACAAAGCCTACCCTTTGGGCCTGGATGCTTCTAGGAGTCCTCATCGTAGGCAGCATGGCAGAAGCCTGGTGTTTGCTGGAAGAATAAACTTTTTTTTCCTGCATCCTTTCTGCATCCTTCACCCCAGCAGGTGGCTGCTGTGGTTGAGAGGAGGTAACCATGCTCCAGGAATTGAAAAGCATGGTATCACATCCGCACCTGTCCAAAGTATTTGTCCTGTTCTCTAACAACTGAAAACACACACACGCACACACACACAGTGTGATGGTTCAGTGACATCATCAGGTCCTGTGCCTCACCTAAGAGAGAGAAAGGCTCCCTGAGGTAAAAAGCTCTGAAGGACTCCAGGGCTTTGCCTGGTCAATGAATGGGAGCAGTAGTTTAAGCAAGAGGAAAACACCCACAAACACCCAGAGATGGAGGAGCAGGATAAACCCAGGGGCTGCAGAGTACAGAGAAAAAGCAAGAGTTGTAAGTAGGGGGCCAAGGCAACAGAGAGCCATGAACTGGATCAGCTTGGGTGAGGCCAGGATCTTGAGCCCTCCAAAGCATGCCAAGCTGCAGCTATAGCTGCAGCCGCCCCTCCGAGGAGGCTCACAGCTGGCTCTGCCCATCTCTCCCCACAGCTGGTCCAGGTTGATCTGCTTGCTTGCATGCTTTGTTGGTTTGTTGGCTTGCTTGTTTGTTTGTTTTGAGATAGATTTTTCAAGAAGCCCAGGCTGGACTGGAAGGTGCTACGTAGCAGAGGATGACCGTGATTCTCTAATCCTCCTGCCTCCACCTCCTTTGTGCTGTCATTAGACTGACACATACTGGGGATGGAAAACAGGGATCTGTTTGTGCTAGGTAGGACCTCTGCTTACTTAGGCATCCAAAGCATTGTTAGACCAGGAAATAAACAGCCATCACCTACAATGTGGGAGGCAGTCCCTGCTAGAAACTCCTGGGCTCCCTGGGTCTCCTCTGAGGTCTCTAATGCTTCACTCCCCTGGGTAAGCACTTTGTTTTCTTCCAGCCTTTTGACACCATCTGATGCAACCTGATGCAAAGACACGTACTTCTTGTCACAGGAGAAATGGGGCAGGGTGCCTGGCAGCTGCCGCAGAAACCCTCTTAGAACCTGAAGGGATCCTCTTGGGATGTGAATGGGCACTGCACAGTCTTAAGAAAATAGGAAATTGGTATAAAGACAACACTCACGTCAGCATGTCCTGTGGGCCCTGGGAAGAGAGTACCATGGGAGCCATGCTGATGAACTGTAGCATCCATCCTACATGGAAGCCACAGGCAGGACATGAGCCTGCCCTTCCCTGCTTCCCAGAGAAAGAAGGCCACTCTGTGAGTGTCAGCTACTGAAGGCCGTGCAGCCAGCAGAGGCACAGGAAGTGAGCCCTGTGCCCTCCTGCTTCATTGCAGGTTACTCCTCACTGGTACCCAGCTACCTTTCCCTTCTTGGTTGGTGAGAATGATGTTCAAGATAACACAGCATACCACACAGACACACACATACATGTTCACATACACACACATACATACATACATGCACACCATACACCACACACACACCATGCACAAACTACATGCACAACATGTACCACACACACCACATACACAACATGCACCATACACCCAGTCTACACCACACACACTATACACTGCACACACATATGCATGCACACCACACACATATAATATATACACATACATGTGCACACACTATACACTACACGCACATGTACCCAAGCACATGTGTGCGCACACACACACACATGCGTGCACACATACACACACAATACCGCACACTCCTACAGAGCCAGGCAGGGTGGCTGCTCTGCAGGTGGCACATAAGCCACCCAACACCAGCCCCTGTCCTTAGGTAGCAGGCTTTCTCGATAAATATTCATGAACACCTGAAGGAGAAACAGCTTAGTTAGAATGTGTATTTTATCCTGAGTGAATGAATAAACGGAGTCAAGGGCAGAGCTTGACAAGTAAGATTTCACAGGAAGCTGACTCTCAGTAATTAGCTTGTTATCAAATTCACTTGTATAAAAATAACAGCAAATGCACGCTGCTGGCAACGTGCCAGGCATTCATGCCAGAGCCTTGTGCACCGGGAAGCGCAGCAGGCCACACACCCCATTTCACAGATGAGGAAACATAGCCGGAAGAGGTTGGCTGTGTGCCTGGGACCTAGCGGGAGCTTGGCTTCCAGCAGTCTGAGAGGATTGCCCTCCGCCTCTGTTAGGAGCTTGCTGTCAGCACAGGCTCATTAGAGACCTGTGTCTTCTCCACTGCCTCAGTTGCTCTACTCCTCATCTTGGCTGAATTCTGCAGGTTCTGTTTTTAGGTATCTAGCAGAGAGCTTTCCCCAAAGACACCAGGTCATGCTTTTTCTTTCTCAGTGCAGTGTGGCAAGCATGGATATTACACCCGAGCTACTCATGCTCTGATAACAGAATATCTGAGATTGGAAACTTCCTACCTCAATAACTCTAATGGATAATGTTGAAAAAGAATCATTGCCTCTGCAGACACCTGTTGGGGCCTTGAAACACAAGGCATGTGAAGTCTTAAAGGTGTGTTTTTTTCAAGGGGCTGGAGACATGGCTCCCTACTTAAAGAACACTAGCTGCTCTCTAAGATAATACAAATGCGTCTACACTTAGGACCTGTGTGGCCTTGCGTCACAGGGAGCTGGCTTTGGGGTTTTAAAATCCACACGCCATCCCCAGCTCATACTTTTGGTGTTTTCTGTCTGTGGTTTCAGATGTGAACAATCGGCTCGTGGATGGTCCTACTGCCGAGCCTGCCTGCTGCCGTGCCTGCTTCCAGGTTTCCCTGCCTTCACGGTGATGAACTCTTATTCCTCTGGAACTGTAAGGCCAAATAAACCCTTTTCTATAAATGGCCTTCATCACGGTGTTTCTTCACAGCCTTAGAGAAGTAGCTAAGACAGGGGACCGTCACACATCATCATGTGACCTGCCTCACTCTCCACAGACTGGGAGAGAGGGATGCGCTGGCCTTGTGCCCTCCACAATACCTGATAGGGTCACTACTCAATATGTGCTTAATAAATCAGTGAGCGAACTGGGCTTCAGGAACCAACCTGTAATCCCAGCATGTGCAATACAGAGGCAGGGGGTCTTAAGTTCAAGGACACCCTGAGATATGTAGGGAAACATAGTCTCAAAACAAAAGAGAGAAGGAGGAAAGGAGGGTAAATAATAACCTAAGATAATTGGCTGCGTGACTGGCCTCAGGTGACCCCAGAGTGACCAGCTGTGACGACCAACCACTCTTGAACAATTACTATTTATCCCACACTGACAGCCATCTGGAGATGCTGACTTCCAGAGAATGAGCTACATTTTTCTGTGTGCATGAAGACATTTGACATCTTGGCAATGCACGCATAAAGTCATTCAGCTTAAAAGAAGGACAAAGAATGGGATTTGGGGGACGCACTGCAGATGGCACTGCTTCGGGGAGCTACATGAAGTCCTGCTGGCTAGCAAAGCAAACCCTCCTACAGAACTCTCTCTCTCTCTCTCTCTCTCTCTCTCTCTCTCTCTCTCTCTCTCTGTGTGTGTGTGTGTGTGTGTGTGTATGTGTGTATGTGTGTGTTTGTCTGTCTGTCTCTCTATGTCTGTCTCTGTCTCTCTCTCTGTCATACACACATACACACACACACACACACACACACACACACACACACACACCAAGATTCTTCTCCCAGACACTTTACTTATCTACTCTAACCCCGGGTGGGAGATAACACACCAAACAGGACTGGCAGAGAGCTTGTTATTGCCAATAGTGGGTAATGGTGTGTCTCTTTATACTATGCTACTTGCTTTTGTATGTTTAACTGCTCATTAAAAATGTTTTTAAATCAGAAGCCCAATACCCATTGGGAATGAACATGTGCCTCAAAGTTGGTTTAGAAGACAATGGTCCAGAAATAGGTGAGTTGGGGTCCTAGAAGGGTTTCCCAGAAGGCTGCAAACATGGGCAGGCAACTTGGGGTGTGAACCCTAAACTCCCGTAGGCCCTGCTGCCGTTCTTTCACCAACAGTAAAACATGGCACCAAACAGGTACTCTTTATCACTTCTGGGAAACAGAAGTCTCTTAGATTATAGCACGATGTATTCTTCAGGTGAGAGAGAGAGAAGAAATAAAAATGGAAAGAGAAGAAATACCACCAGTTGGTGGGCACTGGGGAGTCAGAAGCAGGCCAAGAGTTAGAGGCTGGTCTGGCTCTACAACAAGACCCTGACTCAAAAATCAATCAGTTGATAGAGAAAATATCAGGCCAGTTCAATCCCTAGCACTACAGATTGATGGTGGTGGCAGTGATGGTGAGGATGATGGTGGTGGTGATGGTGCTGATGGTGGTAGTGGTAGTTGTGATGATGGTGGTGGTGATGATGGTGGTGATGGTGATGATGGTGATGATGGTGGTGGTGATGGTGGTGATGATGGTGGTGATGATGATTAAATGTTAATGATAGCAAGGATGATGATGACATGTTGATAATAATATTAGTGGTGATGATAGTGCTGCTGCTACAGATGACTATGAAGGAAAGCCTAGTAACCATCAACCATTCACCAAAGTTTTACAAGTTCAAGAGGACTGACACTATGTCTGCTTCCTATCAAACAGACTCTCCCTTAGGGATAAGGATGACTACCAAGAATTAGCAGGGACATTAGCTGCTGTATGTCCCTCCCTTGGGGTAGTCCATAGTCCTACCCATGGGGCCTTTGGATCTATCTTCTTTAGCTAAAACACTGGGCAAAGCTTCCTTCAAAAGAACACGGTCATCACGTTAGCTGTGGTGTTGGCCAAGTCCAAGCCAGATATCACCACCCTGAGAGCAAAAGGATGCTGTACAGAGCCTGCTCCCCACACGGTGTGCTGACACCTGACTGAGACATCATGAATACTGAACTAAGACGAGGCAGGGAAGAGAAACCTCCCTGACTGGAGCTGCTACGTCTCTATATTCCTAGGCGCATGTGCAATATGCAGTGTCGGAAGATTTGAGAAACGATGATCCCAGAAACATTTGAACAATCAATCAATGTGATTACAACCCTCACGACATTAGCCCAGATTAGGATGATTGACAGAACGCGCACACACACACACACACATAGTCATCTGCTGTATAGGTACCACCAACGAAGATTCCAGCAAAATAAACCCACTGGGAGGAAAGGCTGGTATACCTGCCAGTGGCCCCACCCCAAAGCATGTCCAAATACCTGAGCAAACAGGAGACAGATGTTGTAATAGTATTTTAAGCTCAAAGCATGAGATACAGCCTTCTGCTTCTGAAAGCACGGGCTTCCCCGCATGCGCAGTCAGGGAGCCCACAGTTCTTTCCCACGCCCGTTGTTATCAAGGCAGCAAGCAGCGTCAGCCCGGCTCCAAGATTCTGTTCTAGATGAAATCAAGTCTTTTGTAGCCAAGACACAAGTGGATAAGCCAGATTTCGGGCTGGAATTATCATGATGGACTCTGTATGTCCCAGGGAAGGAATAGTACTGAGAACCCTCTAGACAGAAGGAGCCATAATGTCCACAGCGGCAGGCTTTAGAGGCGGGGGAGGGGGACGGGATGGGAATGAAATGGCCTGAAACTTAGCAAGTGAGCAGGTTAAAAAATAACAACGTCCCCTTCCTCCTCCAGCTCCTTTCATGGAAACATTTTCTATCTCAGAGGCCTTTTTGGAAATGCAATCCTCCTGGGAGTCGGCACACTTTAAATTATCAGCTAACACTTTGGGAGAGATTAGCAGGCCTGGGCAGAGGAGAAGAGATGTTTGAGATGCAGCCCAGGCTACTGCAGGGTAGACAGAACAGCCGGTCTACAGCGGCCGTTCAAAGTTCCATATCCTGTGAGCCAGGGCATGACTCCTAGAGCTCTGCTCCATTCTTCAGTACACGGCTCCCACGTCATCTGGGAAACAATTTCCGTCAGCTTGGAAAAACAAATAAAACAATGAGTGCCTATGTATAGCTGAGAAGTGGTGGCTTTGTCCTTAGAACACTTTCAGACAGCCACAGAGCAGTGTTTGTGTAGATGAAGTTTGAATTTTAAAACCATAAATGGGTTATTTTATCAGCGCACGAGGCAGAGCTGATGGGAGGCAGCTCACAATCTCCACGCGGAGGATTCCTCAAATTCTTGAACCCTGCAAGGAAGATGCAGAAGGAACAGGAATGGGGGACTTCTTCCGACTCTGGGCACAACATGCTGTCTGCATCACCTTCAAACCCTGCTTACTGCTAGGTGTGGCTCTAAGAACCTCAGGCACTTAAGACCCTGTGTCACACTGTGTTATCTCAGAGTCTCCTCCCTAAGCTGAAAGACAAAGGATGCCCCCATGCTGTGCAAGCGAGCTATGCTGCATGCTCTGAATTTGGGTTTTACTGTGGTTATTTTTGATGATCCAGTTTTTCAGACTCTCTTCAGACCACAGTTGTCTGGATACATAGGCACTGACTCTGCAGATGACAGCACCCACCATGACTATTGGGACCTCTGAGCCTTCTCCCAGAGGCAGGAGGGCTGAACAAGATTTGCAAAGTTTAGTTGACCTCTTTGGATCTATGACTGTATTATGACTGTATTGGGGGACCTAGTGGCCTTAAGTATCACCCCAATAGGTATCATCTGTTGAGCGAGGATTTCATTAACATAAATTCATACCATGTCACCATGGCTCTCCCCATGATGATGCAAAGGCCTGTATCCTGGAGAGAAGACTCATGAGGATTCTGCAAACTCTATTTTCCTGTAGATTCTCATCCCCTTTGCCATAAAGCTTTACAGTCGTTAGATACAGGTAGCAAAAGACAAGCAAATTCCATGCCTGCCACAGCTTCATGGTTCAAGGGCTGAGGGTATTTATATACTCCTGTGAATATTAAACTCATTTTAAAGTGACCATGAAAACAAAAGATGTTTGTCCCCGGGTGCTTTAAGGACACACACTAGAGCCCTGGGCTCCAGGCTCTGCCCTAGGCCCTTAGGGATCAAGTGATAAGGACAGAAAATGTCTTTCACACAGCAATACTATTCTAATTGACAGGGACAGTACTGCTACCCACTACAAATACTGCTAGCATTTTGGCTTTCTGCTGGTAACATTCAAGTCTACAGCATCAGTGTGGTCTTGGACAAATCCATGTCCCCTCAACTGGAAGTGTCTTCTGAAAACAAAACAAAACAAAACAAAACAAAACAAAACAAAAAAAGAACCCTGTCAACTGGCCACAAGAATGTGAATCCTGTCTGTTCTTAAATCCAGTGGGTCCAGGTTGAGAAAATATAATTGTGTAAGTGAAGAGTATGCACAATAAAGCCAGGCACATTTTTTAGGAAAAAGTGGGGTGAGGTTGTGGGCTCCAAGTTCTTATGCCTAACACTTAGGAAGTCCATATGACAAAGACGTTTATCATGCAGCCTCCGGATGTTTGCTCATCCAGCCATCCAGAATCCCATAGATACACAAGAGCAGCAACTCGGTGGAGGGGATTAGCACAATCGCTGGCCTGAAGATCTACTGCAAAAGCTAGAACCTTACCCTGTGAGTGTGTGGCAAGAGGTCCAACAGTGTAATACAATCCAGCCCTCTTTCCTTTAGAGGCAGGGTCTCACTACGTTACTCAGGCTGACCCTCAACTCATTCTGCAGTCCAGGCTGGCCTCAAACAATTTGTAATATATATATATATATATATATATATATATATATATATATATATATATTAGTCTTTTATGTGAATGGGTTGTTTTGCCTGCATATAGTGTGTGTACCATTTTACCATGTGTGTATGCCTGGTGCCTACAGACGCCAGGGAAAATGTCAGATCTCCTGGGACTGGAGTTATGAATGGCCCAGCCTCCATTTGGGTGCTGAGAATCAAACCTAAGTCTCTTGGAAGAGAAGGCAAGTGTTCTTAACCACTGAGCCATCTCTACAGCCCTGGGTCTTAAACTTTTGACCCATCTACTTCAGCTTCCAGAGTGCTTGGAATTGCAAACCTGAGGTAACAGACTTGGCTAGACCTTTTACTTTCCATAACACTGAGGGGAAACTCTCTTGATTCACTGAGAAACACTAAACACCTATTGTGGTTTCCCTAATAAATTAGTATGGTAATCTGTATACACATCAGCTCAGGGAAAGCAACGTATATCAAATAAAAGAAACAGTAGCTCAGGAAAGCTCACTCCCAAAGACCACTGGATGGATTAGGAGAAGCCATTGCTACAGTACAGGGTCTACAGGATCTTACCTCTCAAAACCACCAGCAAGGGCTGCCACATGGAAAAACCCTTAGTTGCCTACTGCAGGCTGACTGCAGGAAAAAGCTGCAATGTCCCATTCTCACAGAGACCTTCAGACCCAGCCCCCACCAATCTGCTGCCACCACCCTTGACCCACAGGACAAGGAGCCAGGCTGGCGCTGAGGCCACAGTCGGCTGTGCACTATGAACAGAGATCTATTCATAAGAGGACTGCTGCACACAACACCAGGCTGGCTTTGTTCGGATCACACTCCTCTGCTGCCAGAAGTAACAGCGGCATGTGCGTTTCCGATCTGAGGCCGTGGCTTGCCTTGGAGATCACCTTCTCCCTTCAGCACGCTTTGGGCTTTTGGAGACTTCCGCTTCATACCAGGCCCCCTGACTTGGAGCGAGCTTACGTTGTGGTGACGATGCCACTGACATTTGAGACACAAGAACAATTCACAGTGGGGACATGCAGGGCTGGGATCCAGCTGGTTGGTATTTCAAGGAGCCGAACAGGAAGAAAGTAACACACCATGAGAGCAAACCCCAGAGGCCCTTGTGTTTTGGTAGTGGTGCTGCGCCCATCCTGGGCAGGGTCAGTCCCCAAGTCCCAGATTTCTAGGTCCCATTAAAACTGGGGAGGGAAACTCAGATGCTAGTCAAAGCATTTTGCTTTTAAGGGCAGATAGCACAGGGGTACTGTGCTATTTATTGCTGGGTTTATTGCACTCTTTGGAATAACTTCAGAAGCTGCTACAGATTGGGTTCTATTATAGCTCAAGGATCTGCTGAGATCTAAGCTTGGGGTGTCTGGAGTTCTGTCTCCTTCTGAGCACTGAGGATCTACCGCTAGCTGTCTCCCTTCCTTTTGTCTTCCCTCTGTACATCTGCATGTGTAAAAACTTCCCCTTTTCAGTAAGGGCCCCCATTATATTGAATTAGCATCCAGGCAAAGCTTTTTAACCTCAAAGACCCTGTCTCCTAAATACAGAACTGGGGAGGACTTCAATTCAGCACATGAACTTTGAGAAAACAATTCAATAAACCCACAGCACAGTTTCTGAAAACAGTAACACAGTTGTGGCTGTACTTTCTAGTGCAGAGGGCATTCGCTGGGGATCTTTGGAAGTGAGGTTCTGCTTTGTTACCTTGAATGTAATGAACAATGAGAAGCCACACAAAGAAAGGAAGGTGTGAGCTATTGGGAGCCATACCTGAGTCTCAGGAATCTCTACCCAGCCATTGTGGCTTAAAGGGCTGGTAGACCTCCAAACATGTAGGGGGAGCAACAGATGGGAGTGAGGGACCCAGGAAGAATCTGTAATGCTATAACTAATGCAGGAGTGGGAGACACATTCAAAAGTCAGGGCTACCCTTAGCCTCTGTGTGTGTGGTGTGTGTGTGTGTGTGTGTGTGTGTGTGTGTGTGTGTGTGTGTGTCCAAGCTTCTGGACACTTAATTACCTGCAGTCAGCCAGGGCCAGGGCAAAGTGCTAGAGAGGGGACTTCTCTCTCCCTGTGGATGTGGTTGAAGGCATGTAGACACCACAAAGGGGCCCCGTCCTGCATCTCCTTTCCTAGGGACCTCTTGGATGAAGCCACCTGAGAGATGGACACAGAGACATCGATCTGCTGTTAGATTATCCCATAACCTGGTTGACAGGGTCGTGGGAGAAACTGGCTCCCGAAGGAGGATGAAGGCAGAGAGGAATGCTGGTAATATTTGGAGACTTTGACATTTTGTTTTTACTACCAGAGAAAATTAACTTTACTTTGAAGGCCAAACCTTTTCTTAAGAAGGCATGCACCTCTTAATACACACCCACTGGAAAAGCCAAGTTAGAACTCCCAGGTAAGGCATAAGAATGCCCTTTGAATCCTGTGCACACATAGCTCCTCCTAACTCAGTCCTGGCTGACTATGCAGGGCCCCTGTGAGTCCTACCAGGAAATCTCATGTTCTCTCTTTAAAGGAATTCTTGGAATTCCTCTGGGCCGCTGCAGGTCCCGGGAACAGATGAGAACTGGGCTGATTAATGGAAAAGGGCTCCAGGCCAGCAGAGAGAGCTAGGAAAGCCTGGGGGGAGGGGACAGCCATAATTCTCCTCGGGGTGGATGAGTAAAGCAGGCTCCTTGTCCTAGACCTGGGTTGCTGCTGCATCCGGCCTGAGTTACAGACAGAGCAAAACTATAGGCTATGGCTCTTGCCTTGCTTTAGAAGTTGGGCCTTTTGAGTCACCATGCACAGCGGTGCTTGCCTTGTGACGTACATATTCATACATGCTTTACTTCTCTTGATCATATCGCTTCCACCCCCTCTGCTGGTCCCCTCTTCCTCCTAGCGACTTCTCTCCTACATCTATGTCACATCTCTGACTTCACCTGTGAGACCTCCTTTTCCCTTCTCACGGTCTCTTTTATAGTTTCATGACCTACACACATGCTACATGCTACAAGCTACATGCTACATGCACATACAGAAAGCATTGCTGTCTGCAGCATGATATGACTTGACACTTTGACTGCAACCTCTTGTCATCTGATAAAGTGTGACAAGTACACTTTTTTTTTCAGTGTGACTTCTGGTACAGAGTTATATAAAATGGGTGTGCAAATCAAACACTGACAATAAATCATAGTGGAATTTGTTCCAAGTCTTTGGTACCTGTATCTTACCATTTATTAAAAGTAAGAAAGCACATTTGTGTATCAATGAAATGGATTTGCCTGTTTATTTTTACATAAAGAATTAAAACTTGGCTAACTATTTGACAGGGTCTCACTATGTCACCCTGTCTAGCTGGGAACTTGCTACGTAGACCAGGCTGGCCTTCAACTCCTAGCGATTCTGTTGCCTCAGTCTCTCAAGTACTGGGATTGAAGTTGTGGTCACTATACCTGGACATGTAAAGCATCTGAAAGGTCTTTTTGAGCTTGTGGATAGTTCAGTTTTACAAATGGCGTGCTATGGACACTACTTCTCATAAACATGCAGTATGAAAAGGGAGGGGCACAGTAGGACCGCTTAACAATTATTAGAAATTCACGACAAAATTTGCTGAACCATTTCTTTATGAAACTCAAATCAACAACACAATCAGCAATTTTTAAAATAATCAAACATTCTAATACAGTGCAATCCAAAGGTTTACTCACCCAGTACTTGCATGACAGTAGGAAGATATAAAACGCATTCGTTTCCCATGATTAAAATATTATGTTTCTTTAGAAACAGAAAATACAGTCAAAGCATACAACTCACAGCATGGAGTAGATTTGCATTGGAACGGAGGTATTCCGGGAGCATTTGTTGGTCTTGTGTCATGTACTATACAAGATACATGTGTGTTGTCCTTAGAACCAAGGCTTCAGTAAAGTGAATACAGGGGTAGGTATTCTGAGAATCACCTCAGACTCATTACATGAGTAATTGTGAATTAACATCTGAGTGTTGCTTGTCCAAAGCTTTTCGCTTTGTCCCTTGTTTGCAAGTGCCATGTTTCCATCCATGTTTGATTCATGACATACAGTTTAAGGAGTTGGGCTTGAGAATGCAGAAGGCATCAGATGGCACTGTAGGCCAGAGAGGATCTTAATTGTTTGTTTGCCCAGAGAGAAATCTCTGGAATCAGCAGCCTAAACATGTTGAGTATACTATTTTTAGACAAATATTTTATTGAGATAAAAAGAAATACATGTTTAAAGCAATGAGATCTCAGTGGGTGTGCATGGGTGTGTGGTGTACACACTCACAAAGTACCACAAATCATGTCATATACATGCAACCACACACATTAGTAGTCATTATCTGTGATTATTAGGAGTGAATGGGGGCAGGCAGAGATAGAGAAGGGATTGAGAGGAGAGAAGGGAAAGGAACCCTCAGTTGGGATGTGTGTGTGTGTGTGTGTGTGTGAGAGAGAGACAGAGAAAGACAAAGAGAGACAAAGAGAGACAGAGAGAGGCAGAGAGATAGAGAGACAGAGAGGAGAGAGAGAGAGAAAGAGAGAGAGAGAGAGAATCATTATCAGTACCAAATATGTTTCAGATGCCCATAATCCCAACCTCATACCACCAGACCACTGTGGTGGAGATCCAATCACAGTGTTAACCGCCACTTCGAAAGACTGCATCCAATGTCAGTCTCAGTCTTAGAAACGGTAACTAGGATTTCAAACACAGCATCAAATGTAGCTGAACACCTCTCCATTGACGTTTACCTACAGAGAGGACATTACTATTTCCTAGAAACTACTTAGTGCTTTCTATCACACTTAACAAAAACTTTAGGTGGAGTCTGAAGCAAGAATTCAGCGTTAGAGTTCAAGGAACTTGGCACCATCTATGTATATGTATGGTAGGTCAGCGCACCCGAAGTCTCAACGCCCTTAATCTGTGCTGGATTCCGTTTAAAAACCCATGAAAGGAGACTTGCCCCGGGTTCCAAGGGGCCAGTGATCTCATGAGAAGACAAGCGCTGCCCTGGCAACCTCACTCCATCTTTAATGGTACCTCACAGCTTGTTAGACACAGAGTCACCTCACCAGGGCTAGACTCAGGTAGTCCAACAGTCCAGGAAGGACCTCTCAGTTCTCAGATATCAATGAGCCCAGGGGAAGGCTAGTGTTGGCACGGGGCTGCAAGCGTTTCTTTGGAGCTATCTCATAGATGGCCTGTTCTCCTTCCACTACTTGGCTAACGAACAGACTTTTGCTATCTCTTTTTAAACCCAAGTGCAACCATTTGGGCCTATTTCTACTTCTGTTCATCAGTCATTCACAACTTAGTCATTCACACGGCATGCTCAGGCTGTGGGAGGAGAAGAGACAGATGGAGCACCCTGCCCCAGGGGTAGCTTTCTGAGCTGTGGTGTGTCCGGAACTGTGCATAAAAAGGAGAGCAGAGGCCACAGAGGTCACAGAGGCCACGGAGGCCACGGAGGCCACGGAGGCATGTTCGCTGTTGCTATTTGATCTTTCAAACTTGAGTCCTGGGTAGAGACTACTTCCTGTCCCCAGTGTCAATGTAAGAGAAGGAGCTGAAGTTGGTGCTGTCCTGTGCAGCAGTGGCAATAAGATTACCGTGTGGATTTTTAAAACCATGGAAGAAGTGAGCGAGTATTGATGTGGGGTAGGCTGAGAAGAGGGGTCTCTGCAGGACTCTAAAGGAAGAACAGTCCAAGCAGAACAGGAGGAGGGTACAAACCACCCCCAGCTTCCCTCCGCCCAGTCCATGGAACAATCTTGTTTTCTGACTCCTGCTTCTGAACATCATTTGCTCCAAACGTCTGTGCAAAAGGGAAGCATTAAACAAAGTTCCTGGGTCGGTAATTAAAGACAATGATTTCAGTGGATAGAGTTTTGTTTTCATAATCTGCTCTTTGTCTGTACGGAGCCAGCTCTTGGCTGCATCTGCCACCGCTGGCCTTTGCTCTGTTTACTCTGAAGAATGAGGCGCTGTTCTGTTTGCTTCTCGTTTTCAGTCTGTAAAACTCTGTTCTCTTGCTTCTCTATTCCAGGAAGGGAAAAAATAAAAAAATAAAAGAACAAGGCTCTTTAAATCTCACAGCGGCGACTACTCACCCGTACACACAGCCTCAATATTAGCGATGACAGACACTTCGGAGAATGTGCAAGAATTTCCCAGCTGCCAGCCTTCCTCTGGCAGGTGGACCTCAATTGAGAAAATCACTTTTTATTCAGCTGTCAATCATTAGGTGTACCTGGCTGCATTGCACCACTCCGTGTGTGTGTGTGTGTGTGTGTGTGTGTGTGTGTGTGTGTGTGTATTTCAAAAGGTCATTCACCTGTCTCAGGGTTCAAAAGGATTGTTCCCTTCAGTGTAGGAGTTACTGTAGTGATCTATTAAGACCCAGCTAAGGAAGGTGACTTAGCAATACTCTAGGATAAGAGTGGGAGGAAAGATTAGGTGTATATGTATAGAATCCTAACAAAGAGAAAAGGAAAGGGGGAGGGCGGGAAAGGGAGGGAGAGGGAAGGGGAGGAAGGAAGAGGGAAGGGGAAGCAGAGAAAGGGAGGGAGAAGGGAGAATGGAGGGAAGTAGGAAGGGAGGATGGGAAGGAAGAGGGAGGGTAGGAGGGAAAAGGAAGGGAGAGCAGGGAGGGAGGGGAGAAGAGAGAGAGGAAGGAAAAAAAGGACAGACAGACAGACACATTCCTCTGTTGAAAAGGGAGTGAGAGGGGGCTGGGGTGTCTGGCACACTGGCAGAGCACTTACCTTGAATGTGCAAGGCAGTGAACTCCTACTCAGAGCTCATTTTGAAAACGGCCTTCCCTCTCTCCCTCCAAAAAGAAAAGATGTGCCTAGTAACCACACTGAGGGAATCTCACTACAGAAGAAAATGAATCAGGCAGCTGAGGTCACTACCTGGTTTATCTTTTCCACATCTTCCCTCTGACAGTGTGCCTCGGATGCCTCAGATCACTGGTGCAAGTCAAAGCAGGCAGTGAGTCACGCCAGTCTCATTACCTGTGTAGACTGTAGGCTGTGATGGCTCTTCACTGAACTTAAGGCTTTAGCTAGCTGACGAGTGTCTGTGTATGATGGTGACTGTTGACTGTCAGCTTGGCAAAATCTAGAATCATCCCAGGATGGGTCTCTGAGCACACCTGTGGGAGATTCCCTTTGTTGTGGTCATGCCCAATGATGCGGGAGGACCCATCTTAACCTTAACCGTGGGCAGGACCATTCCCTGGGCAGGGGATTTGGGTTGTATAAAGTGCAGAATGGGAGCTGAATGGAGGGCAGCCTGGGCTCATTCCACTTCCTGATTGTGGCTACAGTGTATGCCCAGCTGCTTCAAGCTCCTGCCTTGATTTCCTCACTATGGCGGGCTGTGCCTTGAGCTGATACAATGTGAGCTGTGGGCTTGTCTCTCTCAGTTTGCTTTGTCTCTGTATTCTATCCCAGAAACAGAAAACCAAGGATTCCTCTGAGCACTGTGTACCTACATACACTGTGGGCCTGGGGTAGACTCATGAAACAGCCACAAGGGTCACCTCCTCTATTCCCATATCACCTCATTACTGGTGAACAGAAACAAAATAAAACAACAAACAAACAAACAAACAAACAAAAAAAAAAAAAAAACCAAAACCAAAAAACCAACATGGCAGCTCCACAGTGTGTGCTAGTCCAGAAAAAGCCAGGAGGATGGAGGGTGAGAGAGTCTGCTTAAAAAAAAAAAAAAAATGACAGGCTCTCGAACTGTAATGACTGTGTTTGAGGAAAGTGCCGCCGACCTGTAATACACCCAAGTTCAGATCAAGGAAGCTGCCGCCTGCTGCCGCATTAAAATATTTATACTTATGTGGGATCTTCATAATTATACCACGACGGCTCATGTTTATACTATTAAAACGCTGAAGTTTACAGTTTACGTGTCTCCAGTACCTGTATGTTTACAGGCTGTGGTTGGGGAACCAGAAAGCCTTCAGATCAACTCCAACTCTTACAGGACAAGATTCTCAGAGGCAAGTCCTTCCCAGGTTTTATCTGTCTCAAAGGTAAAAGTGGGGCAGAAGTTCTCACTGCAGAGACTTGGGAGTGTGCTTCAGTGCCCAACAAAGACACAAGCATGTAAAACAGGCTGCTTCCTTTGGATCCTTCAGTGGGTATGTGAGGGCAAGACACCAGAGTCAGACTCCTTGGCGTGTGCCATGCACCGGCCGTCGGCTGGTTGATTGTCCTAAGGACTCTTTCTGGACCCCGAGGCTGCAGCTGGGCACAGCAGATGAAGGGGGTTCAGGGCAGCCTGCCAGTCCAGCTTCTCCTGTATTGACAGGCTGATAGAGACAATCCTGTTCACAAACACACATGGACATCAGGAATCAAACTAAACAGAATCTCAGCTAAAACTAGGGAAAGATAAATAAATAAATAAATAAATAACCCACACTAATTTGCTGAGCTCCAAAATAGAGCCAAATTCAAAGCTTTTACTGTTGAAACTACAAACAGAACCTTGGATCAAAAACACCAGGAAATCATCTTAGGGGGGATATAATGGCTTTCCTTCTCCTACTTCTGAAATCATCAAGTTTGTTATGAAAACAATTGCCTAAGTAAGCTGTATAATTTTATTTAACCTCTGGTCTCTCTGTCAAATGGAGATATAATCAGGGTGATCAATGCAAGTATCACTAGAGCATCTATCCCTGGACCAGGGAAGATCTATGTCAGAGACAAGCACATTGATTTTTCCACAGCAGAAAGGTTTTTTTTTTTTTTTTTCTTTCCAGAACCAAGAATAGCTGAAGGCTGCAAAAACAGGCCGATGCCACATGGACGAGTCGTCTGGCTGATAAGATAGTCGGAAAGAAAAATCACCCCTCTGCACATCTCGGATTCCTGTCAGACTAGGCCATGGACAGAGACTGGCCTAAGCCAAAGCAGTTAAAGGATGCAACTCTCCAGAGCTTACCAGAAGACCTGTGCTTCTCAGCTTCTCTTAGGATGCTGAACTATCCACCTGTGGGTCTTGTGGGTGGCCTTTCAGCTCCACGTGGGTCCTTGTAGTTCTTTCTTGTCTGACTGGGGATTGGGTAGGGCAGAAAGAGCACTGTGATTCTGTTATTTCATTTTGCTTTTTACCTGTTGAAATCCTGCGTGTACGGTGGCATACGAATGTGCGCATACACGTGTGCACATGAGTGCACATGTGTGCACATGAGTGTGGATGCTGGATAGTAATTTTGCCTCAATCACCTTCCACCTTAGTTTTAACATTATTTTGTTTTATCTATTCACTTGTCTTACACTGGAGGGGTGCACGTATAGTGATCAGGGAGCCATGTCGTGGGAGTAGGTTCTCTCCTTCCACCACGTGGGTCCTATGGTTTGAACTCAGGTCTTTATGCTTGGCAGCAAGTGCCTTACCCACTGAGCCATCTCACCAGCTCATGCACACACCTTACCTTTAAGATAGTTTCTCAGTGAGCCTGGAACTCCCAATTAGATAAAGCTAGTTGAGCGTTGTGTTCCAGGCACTCACCTGCCTACATTTGCTCTGTGCTAGGACTGTAAATACATGCTACTGGGCCCAGATTTTACACATGGATGTTGGAGACTGAACCAGAACTTTCTGTACGGCAGGTGCTTTTCCAGCAGAACCATTTCCCCAGCTCTGTAGTTCCATATTGCTGGATGGTGATCTTTATCCCAACCTGAGTCTGAACACGGCCAAGTCATTTTGTAGGTGCTACAAAAAGTGAAATCACATGCGTATAGGAAGAAAAAAAAAAAAAAAAGGAATCCATCTTATTTCAGAAAGAAGGAAGGAGAGAGAGAGAGAGAGAGAGAGAGAGAGAGAGAGAGAGTTGGGTGTAGTGGTGTACACTTTGAGGTCAATCTGGTTTACACAGTGAATTCCAGGACAGCCAGAACTACATGGAGAGACCCTGTTTCAGACAGACAGACAGACAGACAGACAGGTGCTTCTGCTGGTGATCTATGGTTGCTCCCATTGAGCACAGACAGGAATGTACCCCACCCCCACCATTACTAGGCACAATCCAGGGGAGGTTCTCTGTCCCTCAGATTTTCCTTTGGTCTTCACCCAGGTATCTCTCTAAGATCCTTCAGTTAAGACCCACCTGATAAACAAGGGAGGAAAAGGCTGGCTTTGTTCACAGAGGTCTTTGCCCCAGTGTTCAAGATCTAGTTGTTCCCAAGCGGAGAACTGTGTTTATGGTGGTTTTCATTCTCAAGTGTCTGCTTTGATTTAATTGCCCAAGACAGAGCATTGGTTCCTTGGTTCATTGGGTTGACTCACTTGGCTGTGGGCAAGATACAGGCAGCAAGCTACTAATGGAGGGAGATCACATAAAGCCAGAAAAATTGTGATTGTATTAAGCTTTAATAAAACCTTAGCGTGTGCATCCTGAATATCTGTGCTGAGACAGGAAAGGGTATGAACAAGTTTCCCCCTCAGACACAGGGGCACTCTGAGACTTGGAGCACAGGGTTTCAGTCTTCAGACTAAGTTGCTTGCTTGCTAAGGAAGCAGGACTCTCCGGTGGCACATCCCAGATACAGAAAGCAGAATGAGGTAGACGGGTAGATGCAGCCCTTCTTTCCTGGCTTCCCTGAATGCTTGCTATTCCCAAGGAAAATGGAAAGGCTCCATTTCTTTATTCAAATTCAAGCATGAATGTAGTGCCAAAACTCAGAGGTGCTTCAGGCATAATTGCCTGAGGCCTCCTCTGTGCTAAGGCTGCAGACGGGGCAATGGCCCCGGGCCCAGAGCAGTAGTTTGGGAAAAATCACCCATGGTAACAGCTAGGGAATGAGTCTTTTCTAGCTGCCAAAATCTCACTGCACGTTAGAGGGAGAGAGAATTCATAAGTAGTTCCCTTTAAAAACAACATCGGCTTCATGTTCACAGAGGTTCTTGGCAGAGACGTCCAGATTAGGTCTGAGGTCCCGTGAGTGAGGTGTGGAGATACAAGTAAACTGGATGCCCTGCCCCTGGGTGAGCCTTTCCCAGCTCCACGCATCCTGTATCCACCGTGTTGTGCAAGAGGAAGCCTTACAAAGCTTTGGTTTCCTGATCTGTACAATTTAGCATCGACTTCACTGGCTTCATGGAGCTTTCCATAAAAAATTAAAGAATCTCCATTAGCACAGAACGAATGTCCAATGAGCAGGAGCTGTGGTTGCCACAGCCTCCAGGTTGCTGAGCTCTCAAACTTCTGAGGGAGCAACAAAGGATGCTGGGAGCAGAGGGACTCCTCCACAGACACACCCACCCTAAGGCTTCTATAAGCTTCTCTGATGGAGTTCTGAGGAGTCCTGGAGGGGAGAACTCTGGAGCCGCAAGGATCAGCTTCAAGAGAAAGAAATGTTCTCTTTTGTTTGTCAAATTTTAAATTTTATTGGACTGAATCACACACCCCCGTAAGAATATGAAGCTTTTTTTTTTTGAGAGTACCCCACCCCCTTGCTTCTGCCCCCTTCCACTGGTACTAGTAGATGCATGCAACCAGAGGTGAGTTCTGATCTCACCTCATCCTGGAGACTGCGGCAAAAGTGAAACTTGGGCAGAGACCAGCAATAAGAATAGATGGTGAGAGCCACCTGTCATGCGCCTTCTAAACAGGAATGCTCACACCAGGGGCCCTAATTCTCATAAGGATTTAATGGGAGCCATTTTGATGGATGGTCCTTAAATGTGTGCTTCGCTTTCAGAGCCTCGGGTGCTCACCGGAAGTGGACGGAGAGGGTTGGGAAGGCACCCTGGAGTCAGCAAGAGATGCAGAGCTCAGCTGATCTCCACACCAGTGTTTGCAATTTCTAATGTAACTAAGGCCTTAGGGATAGATGGGGGCCAACTCTGGTCACCACAATAAAGAAGACAACAGCTACTGACTAGGAGCTCACAGCTACTCTATGGGCCAGAACCAGTGGCCAACAAGCTGATGCGTAGGGGTCAGAGAAAATGGAGCTGAGGGACAAGATCTTGAATATGCGGGGTTAGCAGTCCACCACAGAAATCCCCTAGGAAGTCTGATTCTCCCAAGTGTGTGTGACCCAGGGCAGTTTCCTGCCTTTCTTAGGGCCTTGTGAGTGTCTCAAGGTTGGTGAGCTGATAGGTCTCAGGGATTTGAGAGACGATCCAGAGGAGAGAAATGAGCATTCTGTATTCTAGATTTCAGGATCTCAAACATGCTACCCTGAGAAGGAGCCCGGAAACTCACACAGAAGGCTTGCTTTTGGGGTGCTGGTTCCCAGAACAGTGTAGAGGTTATCTGACTGGAGTAAGAAAGCCTTGTCCCTCTGGGTCGTCGGTCTGATGAATATGAGGCTCTCGGGCAGATATTGTTTTGGGGCATTGTATGCATTTCAAGCCCTCATCAGTTCAAGTCATCCTGGACCCCCCGCCCAGTAGGTAAGCTGAAGACTCAGGCTAGATGTGGGCATAGAATTTGGGGGTGGGTAGCAAAAAAAAAAAAAAAAAGACCCCAGACACTAGGGCTTAGAGACGGGGAAGCAGTTGGAAATGAGAGGAGAAATTGCCCTGGCCCACAAGTCCCCAACAAAACAGAGAGCACATTGCAAATGAGAGACAACAGCCCCGCCGGTCAAGGGGATGTTTTTAAGCACAGAGAAAGGAATGCACTGTGGGGGGCAGATAAAAGGGCCTTTTAGGGAGCCGTTTTCACACAAAAGCACCTCTGTGGCTTCAAACAAGAGGCCTGCCTGTGAGTCTCCAAGGTTTCCTAACCCAAATGTGCCCTTACAGATGTGGTTTGGAAATTAACCTGGCTTTTCTTCCCACTGCTGTTTTACATATTAATTAAAGTGTTTTCCTCAGGATCGCCTGCAGGCTGGCGGGATTCTGCACAGACACTAGCTCTCTGTGGCTTCCAGCCATGCGTGTGTGTAGCTCACTCTGAATTCCTCATTAGTGCAGACACCTCACCCCTATGAACTGTCTCAGGCTCGACAGTGGCCTCCCCTCTAGGGGGTGCATGATACAGATAGCTGAGCGAGCAGGGGCGGGGGACATGCCCCCCACCTCCCAAGGAATTGTTCCAGCCCACTTTCCTCATTCCTAAGTCTAAGACAGTTGAAGCTGGCCAGGTCTATGTAAGTTCCAGGCTAGCCTGCTCTATAAAATAACAGCTAGTCTCAAAAAAAGAAAGAAAGAAAGAAAGAAAGAAAGAAAGAAAGAAAGAAAGAAAGAAAGAAAAAAGAAAAAGCAACAAAGAATAAATGACAATACCTAAGTTCAAACTATAAGATGCAATAATATAGAAATGACTGGTAATCTGCTACAAGGCAACTTGACTTCACACGCCTACGATTAGTCTAAAATGTACATAATGGAGTTCCAACTTGTGGAAACAGATGTTTGTACTGCAATCAGCATGGGCCTCAAATCACATTGAAGTCTCCATCCGGACACTGAAGACTGTTACACCTGTTAGAAAAGAAACACCTTACTTTTTCATTGCACAAGACTAGCAAAGTATTCAGTGAGCACTTACTCTGTGCACAAGCAAGAGTGAACAAAGCTTAGCCAACCACGTAGGTCAAATGCTGACCTGAAAGAATCAATAAAGCTAGCCTGGCAAACATCTATGACCCTAGGAGTAACCCGTGCTCAACAGAATCAAGCTCTGGATTTCCTGGGAAATGAAATGAGAAGGCTCTGTTTTCTGGCTGGTATTTACCCGTGCATACATGAAGGGGTTAATTATAATCTAAATCCACCATAATGAGAGAACAGAGATGTGAGGAAAGGTGGCCCCCGGCTTACCACACACCAGCCCGCCCTGGGGAATGTGTTTGTTCCGTGTCTATGTCCTGTCCTATGGTCTTTTCAGACTCACTCAATTAGAGAAAGCTTCATATGAAAGCCCAGAGTGCAGCTTACAATGGAGGGAGATGAGAAATCACATGTGTCCACACAGAGCCTCAGCTTCTTCCTCAGACACACACACACACACACACACACACACACACACACACACACACACCATCTCCCTCATCCTCTAGCCAAGCTGGAGGCAATCAAACCGTGAGGAATGCACCAGAGCCAGAATGCTGCAGACCTCCCAGTGAGGCCCTGAAGCCCTTCCCTGGGCCCCAGCATACCCCTCCCCATCACTGAGGCCCAAAAGAACAACAGGATGTCCAGGGCAGCACCTCCCTCAGCCTGTCTGCTTGGACATAGAGTTTGAGACTGAGCAGGATTGAGTTATCATAGAAAAAAAATTGTCATGAACTGAGTTGACCAAATTCTCTAACAGAGGAGTTGGCGCTATGGAAGAGCAAATCATCACCTACAGAATAGCTAAAGGCTGTGAGAAAAACCAGATCAGCTGTCTAGTGTGCCGTCCCAGGATCCTGTACAGCAGAGGGCATGGGACTCCCCAAGCCCAAGACTTCCCACTGTGATACCTGCTGGAAAGTAAATACCCAAATAATGTAACAGGAAGCTAGCAAAGTATTCAGTGAGTGCCTACTGTGTGCACACACAGAAGTGAACAAAGCTTACACAACCCCTCAGGTCAAATTCTGATGGGAAAGAGATAATAGAGCCAGCCAGGCAAACATCCAGGACATTCAGCAAGTGACAGATGTTCAGCAGGAAGAAAGCAGTAAAGGAGTCTATGAGACGAAGACGGTGACTGGAATTTCCACTATGAATGAGTTATGAAGTTTTCTTGAGAATCATTTTAGGACTGCCTACCATAATCCTAGTTGGTGACTGAGGAGGTGATTCCATTAAATGCCTGGGGATGAGGGACCTGAAGGAAACACCCAGGAGGAAGGGTATCTAATGAGGTAAGAGTTAGACCGGGAGACAGTGGGATCTCCTCCATCTTGCTGAGGAGTCTCAAGAGGGCTAGTAGGGCATGGAGAAAGTAGGCTGGGCTCTATAGCATGCTGGCCCATGACAGGAGAGCACAGATAAGAGCCCATCTCTGAAGGCAGAAGGTCATCCCGAGGGCAGGGGGAACATCCTGGTGGAAGCAGGGAGACTAAGGAGGGACAGCACGAGAGATGGCTATGGGTTGTCATGGAGACAGCAGTGCCAGCCAGAGGTTTGATCAGGGCGAGCTGGGATGAACTAGGATAGTCCTCAGGCCATGTTCAGCTAACTGTCACAGTTGGCCTGTTAGCCACTGCTGCTGACATGCAGCCAGGAGAGGTGCAGGACCCCAGTGTGGGTCGTGTGGAAAACAAAGTTGAATTAAAGGACCCCCTGAAGCTGGTACTGACTCTCTGTCTCCACAGCCACGAAGCTGGCACTTACCCTCTCACTGTCTCCACAGCTACAGCAAGTCAGGAGGCTACTGGAATGGGCATGTATACTGCAGCTTCCCAGGAGGGATGGCAGGGGCATCGCCACGGGTGGATCCATGGCAGGATCAGAGCAAGCAAATCTGTTCTCTGCAATTGAGCTGCGTGGGGCTGAAGGAAAGCAGGTATCCCAGGGAGCAGTGTGTAGTGGTGGGGTGGGGAGACCACTAAGTTTAGAATGTAGGGATTCTTCACTTTCAGCTCCTGCTAAGTAAGGCCTCTCCCATGTTCTCAGCTGCCATTTGATTCTCTCCCCTGACACAGAGCAAGCCATTTAGTGACTTAGTGAAGGGCCTTCAGGGTTCCTTACAGGATCATTTGAAAGCTCGTCACTTATTATAAAATCAGTGACAATGACAGAAAACCTCTTACCTCATGTGGATGGGTGACCGTGGCAGAGGCATCAGATGAATCTAGCGTCAGTCCCCGGGCGTTCGTTTATGCAGGAGATAGGTCAGGGTTTATGTTTGCCACAAAAGGGATCTTCCTCAGTCTTACCTTATTTATGTTCATTTCACTATTCATCAATTAGTGAGCTACCACAGAGGCTGAGGCAGCTGGAGGCTGGGAAGCTGGAGGCTGAGGCAGCTAGAGGCTGGGAGGCTGAGGCAGCTGGAGGCTGAGGCAGCTGGAGGCTGAGGCAGGAGGATCATGAGTTCAAGGCCAGCATGGGCTGATGGTTTAGTGATGGAGAACCTGTCTAGCATCTGTGAGGTCCTGGGGGGAAGAGAGTAGAGAAAAATGAGGCTGACTGGGAGCCACTGCAGCTTGATTTTTGAGGACTTCATCTTGATCTACAGTCAGGTCAAGGGACTTCAGTCTGCTGGTAACAGAGCCTGAGAAGTCAGTGACACAACTATCTGCCCAAAGACACACCAGCCTGGGCTGATTCCTGGTGTCTCTGGTTCAGTCCCTGTATTGTTGATGTCCCTAAGGTTTAAAACAACATGTGCTGTCCTTCACTGGCCACATATAAAGGTCACTGGCCATCGAGTTCTTCTTAGCTTCCTTTATTTACACAGTCATATTTGACAAATAAAAATGAGAGTTTTTATTGTCTAAAAAACAACACAAAGGGGGCAAGGGAGATGGCTCCCTAAAGAAAGTCTGGAAAGTGTGAGTCCCCAGCACCCACTTAAAAGTTGGGTGCAGTCATATTGTCAGTCACTCCAGCAGTGGGGGAGCAGAGACATGAGGATAGATCCTACTGACAAACCAGCCCTGCTGAATTGTGAGCCCCAAGTTCAATAAAAAATCCAGTTTCAAAAAATAATGTTTAGCAATTGACCACTACAGATGCACGTGTGGATACATACCCATACACACACACACACACACACACACACACACACACACACACACACACAGAGAGAGAGAGAGAGAGAGAGAGAGAGAGAGAGAGACAGACAGACAGACAGACAGACAGACTTCTTCCCATTCATTCTTCAGTAACTTGTAGTATGGACCATGCTGAAATTAAAAGTGTCATGCATCTATCTGTTTTTTAATAAAAAGGAAACATTGTTTTCCTTCCCCAAGATAGCTGGTAAAGGCTCTTAACAAAAGACTGGAACTCCAGAATGGAAACAGCAGAGAGGCCCCTCTAGGGTGGGAGTTTTCCTTAAACAGCCGAGAAGCCAACCATCTGGCCCCGTATCCTGGTATCCTGACTGAGTCACCAGATAAACATCCAGGAGTAGAGGCTCCTGGAGGGACCTGGCTCAAAGCTGCTTTCCTGAGGACTCCCTGCCTCAGGTGTGGCTATTGACTCGGGCTTGAGCAGATTGTTGGCCACACCTAGGTCCGTCCAGGTAGCTTTCTATGGAGCAATGGGATGAAGAACAGGGTGAAGCAGAAAGGTCACCATCCTGAGCCTGGCAGCTCAGTGTCCTGTCCTAGGAGAACACCAGGCAAGAAGTCAAACACCAGGCAAGCTGTCCTGTCAGCTGCCCTTGTCTTCCACTGGCCTGCCTGGCCTGTCTGAAGGCATGTTCGCTTCCAGAGGAAGGCTGGGATTTAGATTGTGGAAGGCAAACCCAGGCAGCAGTTGACTGGAACAAGATGGGAGACACACACTTGACTCACACTGAAGGCATTATTCGAACTTTTGACTACCCGGGAGGAGCTGCATGTGCCCACCCTGTCTTCAAAGCCTCGGGAGTATACCCACTTTAATAACTCCCAGGAGGAAAGCAACACAAAGGGAAAAGGCACAGACCGGAGGGCCAAAAGCCGGCCTTGCTGTGGGCCGGCAGTGATGGGAGGACAGAGGAACTCAGAGCTGGCTCAGCCACTTGACCGGACGCGGCTGTGCCAGGCAGCGCAGCCGGAAGCAGGAGGCGAGGACAGTGAGCCAAGAGCTTAATGTCTTCAGAAAATGGCCCAGGCGGGAGGAAGGAGAATGTCTGCTCTAAGAGCAGTAAACAAAACCCTGGCCACGGGCCAGCGAGCTGCTGCAGGCACGAACCGAACAACCCTGAGCTTATCCTCGAAAGTCCAGGAGCATCCATGTGGCTGCCCTCGTGGGTCTGGAGAAGACGCGGCAGTGACCCTGCACTTGCCCAGCAGGTCCAGACTCTCTGCCTAGGCCTGGCTGAGCGGGCAGAGCAGGAGACAGAGAGCCAGTGATGGATGGCTTGGGCAAAGCTGACCCAAGGACCAGTGGTGGAGGAGGAAAAAAAAAAAGCCCTGGATTTCACCCAGGAACCATATGTGGCAAGCCTGAAGCTGGGTGCTTACCCATGGGATGGTTCTGTCCCCAGTGACATCATGAACAGAGACTTCTGAAGTTTTCTCCTTCCTGGGAGCAAAAGGGCTAAGTTTATTCTTATACAAACAAGAGGTTCATGAAGATTGAGCAACCGCATCAGCCACTTAGTCTCTGCCTGCCAGTGAGGCCGCTCACTCACTCCAGTGCTATGGCTCTGGGCAGGTCTCAGCCTTGCAGCATCAGGCAATTGGGGGGGGGGGGGTTGGGGGGTGGAGAGAAGCTGGCTGGAGGGGGTCACTTCCTCCTGACTTTGGCAAACATGTGTTCAACATTCGCTAGGAAGAAGGTTTCTCCTTCTTCGAACATTACGGACATCTCCAGAAATGTGACAGATGATTAAGCTGGTGATATTTGCATCAGTAGATAACAAGAATGCAGCCTGGTGATTTGAACATTAACAGCGTCGTCAGGACGTGGCTCCATCAGCATCAAGTCCCATTAGCGTGGGTCCAGTTCCTTTGCTCTCAATGTCAACAGAAACCTTTCAGGAGATCTGCAGTAACAGGCAACCACACACGTGGCACCCTGCCATGAAGACCTGCCTGGGTATGCACAGGACATAGGCACCGGGGCTGAAACACAGCAGGTCAGCCCTAGAAGGACCAGTGATACCATTGTTCTTACACTGTCCTTGGATATGCATAAATGAGAGGCAGACAGCTCCTGCCTTCCAGTCTCTGCAGCAGTCAGTGCTGGGTCACCAATGTAACCAAGCCCTTTGTCAAGCAGGGGAGCAGAGGAAGTCAGTCCCCAGGATTCCACGATGCCTGGCCCTCCACTATACAGAATCTAGGTACTACACATGTGCTTTGTTGCAGAACATATTGAATACCCAAAGGTCAAAGTCCGTCTGTGGCCCGCCCTCAGCCACAAAACATACCCACCTCCAAAGAAAACCCCTCAAAGGAAGTGTCTCCTATTTTTCACTACAGGTTGACTTTCCTCCTCCAGCACCCCTCAGCCTCACAGCGTTACAAAGTAGAAAGCAGTCATCACACGGAGGGCAAACCAGTTATGTCTGTGATCGCTTCTCACTGGAACATGGAGGCTCAGACTTGACAGCTTCCGAAGAGCAGTGTGGTAGAGCAGAAACTTGGTCCTTGACCTCCTTCCTGACTCTTTGATTCGTCGAGCATGTCCCAACCACAGGGCCTTGGCACTTCCTGCCCCACTCAATGGTGCTGTTCTTGCTGTCTTGCACACAGCAGACAAGCAAGCGCACTGTGCTCTCCCTGTCCTCTACTCAAGCTGTTGTGTGTGTCTCATGGCCCAGAATGCAGGACCCCAGCTCTGCCCCCCCCTCTCCAATGCCACAGTGACACTGCACAAGGAGGAGGAAGGGGGGGGGGCTCTCTGATGCAGACCAAGCACCCCAACTCACCTTGTTTGCATCAAAGGCAGCCACCATTTGCAGCCAGGGACCCATCACACACTTCCTTTCCTTGTGTCTTTTCAGTGGGAGAGCCTGAAAGGGTACCAGATTCTTGTGAATTTTTACTAACCAAGGTGGTTGTATGAAATGTGTGGCCTCGTAGAAAAGAGAAATGTTGCCAGGCAGTGGTGGCACATGCCTCTAATCCCAGCACTAGGGAGGCAGAGGCAAATGGACATCTGAGTTCAAGGAATCAAACTGGTCTACAGAGTGAGTTTCAGGACAGTCAGGGATACACAGAGAAACCCTGTGTTGAGAAAAGAAGAAGAAAAAAGAAAGAGGAGGAGAAGGAAGAGGGAGGTGGGAGAGATGTCCCAGGGCATAAGATCATGCAGTTTTAATGAGACAAGCCACACAAGTCTATCCAGCTGTAACTGTGCCAGGATCGTTGTTTTTATTTTGCCTTTTCTGTTATATGTAGTCAAGTGTGTTTCCCACACATGTAAGATACCCAGTGGGTCACTGGGACTCAGTGATGTTTACTTAGGACAGCTCAGGGCTTTATTCCCTGAGTGAGGTCATGCTTTTCCGAAGCCAACAGATGAGATACATGCTTATGCAAGTATGTGTGGAGGTGTGGCTCAGTTGCTAGACTGTTTATAGCAAGAAGGAAGGCAGCCTAGGCTCCACCCTCAGCACAGCAGAAATGTGGGTGGAGTCTGAAGCCAGCATGTGCTACTGTAGACCCTATATCAAAATATAGAAGGAAGGAGGAGGGAAAATCTATTGTATGTATGAGTGTTGCAGCGGAACACAAAGCAGCTGAGTCAAAACCCATGTGTCACAGACCGTGCTCCATCCAGGATGCCAGTGAGGAAGAGCTGGAGTGTTTTAAGTTCTGAGCCCCTGGCTCACTAGAACATTGGACAGGCTGAACCTCTCATTACCCTGGTTTTTGAATTGTCAGTATGAGATGGTAGTGGGTGGCAGTGTCTCTGGCACAGTGACCATGTGACAGGGACACGGTGTTGCCAGCTGCTGCATGCACCATCCCTTCTCCCTCAAGGGCTTTCACACACAAACCTGGAAGATGGAGACGGCATGGCGGAACCGATGTTGATGGTGAGTCATGAGCTCTGCATTGAAGACCATCAGCAATGTGGACATTAAAATCGTCTGCCAGGTAACAGCCTGGCTTTCCTCCTCTGGGCACACAGTATGGCTGCTTTCCACTGCCTTGGAAGCTGTCTCCATGAGCTCAACATTGGCCAATGAAAACCAAGCAGAAATGACAGGGGTCCCTTCCCAGGGTAAATCGTGAGGCATGGCAGTCAATTTATCACAATTCTCATTCACTGCAGGGACCATGTAGCTAATAATGGTGTCTTCTTTCCACATAGGATTCTGGGAACACTGTGAAGCAGAACTTTCTCCCATGGGTAAGTTAAGCTTCTGGGATGAGGGGTTGCACACTACAGCCTTTTTTGCCTATCCTGACTCACTTCTGAGTAGTTTTCAACACACTAGGGTGGTGTGTAGTTGTTAAATTTTTATGCAAAGCACAGAGTTGTAAAGGGATTCAAATCTGGTGATATTACCATAAAAAGCTACTTTACTACCACTGGGCCTTGGGGTGAGAGGGGAAGGTTGAACCTGAAGACGGGAAAGGGAGAGGTTATATTGTATCAGTTTAACCCAATCACTTCATTCAGTGTAAAATTAGGGCTAGGTACTACATGTAGTTTAGTGGCAGAAACTTCAGCTAGCATGTGTCAGATCCTGGGTTAGAGTACCAGTACTACCTAAATGAAAGACAAATTGAATTAGTTAAAACAAATAAATAATAAAAATGATGTCTCCCAAGTTCTTGAGGACAGAGCATGTGCCTGTGCCCCAGGGAATCTGACTCCAGTCTGTTCTCTAATGTGAATGAATACAGAGTTTCCTGCGGAAGGGTTTGTTTGGATTTTAGTAACTCACTGCAAGAGGTACATAGAGCCAAGGGGATATACACAGATACAAAGTCACTTCCAACAGGGGCAAAAACTGCCTTTGATAAAAGTCAACAAGCATCATTTCAGTATCTTCTGCTCCTAAGTTGCATCTCAGGTATGATGGTTACACTGTGTCTTCATGTGTCTGGAGGGAACGTACTGACCTGGGCAGTTGCTGTTAGGAATGGCCTTAGGCAAATTACTTTCACACACACACACACACACACACACACACACACACACACACCACATACATACACACATACACATTCCAGACTTTTCATCCATAAAACAGAAAGTCTGGTGAGCCAAGAAGTAATCAATGAAACAGAACAATACTCAGCCTACCACAAGGTCTCAATATTTTCTCTTTTAACGTTTTTGTTAACTTGAATGTAGAAACACGTGGGAGATGGGCCTCTGAGTATCTCTGTGGGGGATAATCTTGATTAAGTTAATAGAGGTCAGAAGAATGGGTGGCACAATTCCCTGGCTAGTATCTTGGACTGTATTGATAGGAGAAAGTGGAGCTTGCAAGATGGCTGAGTAAAAGGTACCTGTTAGCAAGTCTGGTAAACTGAGTTCTATTTCTGGGACCTACAAAGTGGAAGGAGAAAACTTGACTCCCAGAAGTGGTCTATGGCATATGGGGAAGTGCAAGCACATACGTACACATGCACACACGTGTGCATGCACACACACACATACACACACACACTTCAAAAAAAAGCAAACAAACAATAAACAAAATGAGTGCGGGGGGGGAGAGCATAAGCCAGCTGTGCCATGACCTGTTGCTTCAAGTTCTTGCTCTGACCTTCTTCCTGCCACAGCAGACCCAACCCTGTACATGTGAGGCAAAATAAACACTCCCCCCCCCTTAAGTTGCTTTTGTCAGAAACTGAGTTTTATGACAGAGAGCCATTTTCAGTTTATAATAAAATCAAAATCAAAATCAAAAGGCATCCAAGTGGGCCCAGGAGTGGTGGTGTGTCTCTTTAATCCCGGCACTTAAGAGGCAAAGGCAGGTGGGTGGACCTCTATGAGTCTGAGGGCAGCCTGGTCTACATAGTGTGTTCCAGGAAACCCAGGGCTATGTAGAGAGAAATGCTGTCTTAAAACCCAAACCAAAACAACCAAAAACCAAAAACTCCACAGTGCTTGTTAATGCCAGACATCCAGGATGAGACTTGTTTTAAGTTAAACTGGTTATCTGCGCAGAAAAATATCCTCCAATCGGTACTCATTTCATAAATAATGTATTTTATTTTATTGCATATGGCTATTAAGGAGGGCATCCATGGTCAATACAGACTACATACAGCATACTAAACTACTCCAGTTTATTCTCGTCTTCAGCGGCATCACGTGATTTCTATATACAGCATGTACAGCGGAAGACAACAGGGAGGGCAAGTCTCTTTTTAAAACACAATAGCGAGAAATATATTTAACATCTTGATATCCGGGAAACATGTACCCAAAGAAAACACTGTTTAATAACTGTTAAAGTTTATATAGCAAAAAAAAAAAAAAAAAAGTTTAAATTTAAGATTAAGTCAAGCAAAATGTACAAAGACCCACTATACAGCATGAAGTGTGGCAAATGTAACACTTACACATTTTGGTTCCATTCTGTAAACTAAATTAAGGATGTAAATATTGCATATGCCTGCTCTTCTTGAAATGTACAGGATGAGGGGAATTTAGTGTATTCTCGATTTCTCTTTTTGCTCAAGTCAGCTGCATCGGGGACATGTGCCATCTGCGTCCTGCAGTGACCGTTCCCAGCATGGAGGGCGTGTCACGCTGCCCCCACATGCTGCAGCCAGCAGACCTGCTCTACGGTCCCTGGGGGATTCAGTTACACAGCAAACACAGTGCAGGCTCCTAGTCAACACTAGGTAAGATTTCAGGAGACCCTTTAACATCTCAGTAAAGTATAGCACACACCAGAACGGATTTCCACCCTAGTGCTGTGTGCTGCGAAGGTGTGTAACTGCAGGAAGGTAAACCTTGAGAATTCGTGAAGGGTGGCGGGTCAATTTACATTCAACTTTGTCTTGCAATACAACCTTCTTCGACAAGCTCAGCATGGAAGCAGGGAGACAGCTGCATTGCCATTAAATATATTTTTTAAGACATGGAATTTTTTTTTTTTTTGGTCGTTCTCTAAAAGCCCCTTCTTATCTTACCAATGCATTATTCTATAGTGATATATATCTATAGATTTATATATATATATATATATATATATATACTCTCCCAAACAAAAACAACAATAAAAAATAAACCAGCAACTCACATTTCCAAGAGTTAGTGTAGCCTCTACGGACTATGGAGACAGGCACTGGGAAGTGGGAGGCAGGGAGGCAGGGCCTCCGGCCCTGTGACGGAGCAGCAAGGTGATGGCGATTCTGCCAGCAAGCTCAGCCCTTCTAGGTGACATATGAAACAGTTCCACAACACTGACATTTCCAGAACACTGACAACAGAACCAGGGCAGTCTCTGTCAAGAACCGTTGACAGGCAAGTGTAGGGAGGGAGATAGTTTTCTTCTTTTGCCATTAATAGCACAACGGCTGCAATGCCTCCCCTCCTGTTCAGGGCAACCTTGTTGGCCAACAAAAGTAACATTATGTCAGAGATAATATATTTAAAAAACAAAAACCCAAACCAGCCTTGAGCTGCGAGCATGCCTATGTTGAGTTTTTGGTTTGAGGAATGCGAGCTAAGGTTCAGAGACAGGAGGCGTGTGGAGAGGGAAGAAAAGGCTTCTGCGACCTTAAGTACTTACATGAACGTCTACAGAGAGGAGTCAACAAGCCTGGTAAAGATACAAAGAAAGATCCGCCCTTCCCCACCCCCACCCCCAAATACGGCTGATGATCTCCAAAAGGAGGCTGCTCCAGTCACATCTAGGAATTATTAGGATTAATCCATCTTTAAGTCCAATCCCACGGAGAATTGTCAGTCCCACACTGGGCTCTGTGCGTAGGTAAATGTTTCAGGTACCTGGACTAGAGTCCACATCTACTTAACAGAGAGATGGAGGTCAGTATGTGATCCTTGGGCAGAGCCACCCTGTACCCTGCCAAACAATCCGGCTTCACTCTGAACTGAGGTAGGACTGTGGTAGTTTTGACTGTAAGCCAGTAAATACCAGATTTGACCACTTCCATGTATACTACAGCATCTCCTTGCATGCTGAGGGATTAATCCGCTTTGCCAAAATGAAAAGTAACAAGAGAAATGACAGCGATGGCTAGGACTTGTGGAGTCCGACGACGGAGACATCTAATCTCCCGGAGTGTACTCCATCAGTCCGTTACTTTACAAAGGAAACAAAATGCAACGCAAACCGTGCGATGAGGGCAGGCGTGTGGGGACAGCTGAGAGGCGGACCTGCCTCTTGGTTCCTTATCTAATTCACAGAAGTCTCAGGATGCAGAGTTGCTCCCGTTGAAAGGAAAGTGAGCAGCGTTAGTTGGAAACATGCTGAGCATCTCCTTTGAATGGATTCAGAGTTTTCAACCCGGCAGTGATGGAGCCGGTAGCGCTTCACTCTGAAAGAAAGAGAAGAAAACTGGTGAGCCGTGCTCCAGTAACCCCAGTAACTCAGGAGATCCCTTAACCCATGGACCTGCCATCACGGTTGGACATTTCCTCTGAAATGAGGTGCTTGATGCAAACTCAAGGTGGCTGTCCTGGACTTGGGGCGGCAGAGTACACACACAGGTGAGAAAAGTCTACACACACACACACACACACACACACACACACACTGGCAACTGTCTGCACACATGCAGCTGGAGGAGACCGGTCTGCCTCCCCAGCATGAATGACAACTACTACAGCTCTCCCCCACTGCTGAGGGGCCGCACTACTGCTGTAACCTCTGACCCCTCCAGGGAAGGGCTGCCTGGGGTCCACTCTTAAAAATACACACACTTAGCTGGGTATAGTGGTCCACACCTTTATCCCAGCACTCACAAGGCAGAGGAAGGTGGGTCTCTGCAGGTTGAGGTCACCTTGGTCTACCCAGTGAGCTCCAGGTCAGCCATGGCTACTAGGTGAGGCTCTGTCTCAAATAACTGACCCCCAAACTTTCAGCTCCATTGTCAGTTTTAGAGAACACCCATTGCCCCAAGTGCCAAGAGCTGCCAACTCTCCTTCCGACTAGCGACCGGAGGGCAAGCATGTTACCATCTTCACTTGCTTCTCCCTTCAATGGAGGAGCAGCATGACTCTACCCCAAAGCCTCTCTGTTCCTAATGTTTAAAGTCCCTCCCCCCACATGTGTGTCACAGACATAATGTCACATCATGATGACCCCTTCTTTTTATCTTACCAGTCACTCCCTATGATACCCACCACAAGGTCACACTGAGCCTTAAATTGGTCAAACCTCTTAGCTCTAATATCATCATCGTAAGGCTTAGACACACCTCCAACATCCAACTGAATTCTGACCTTTGACTCTTGAACCTCAATCTCTACTTAGTTTGTGTGTGAGAGAGAAAGGGAGGGAGGGGGGGGAGAGAACCTCTATATATATACACAAGAAAGTGATCCGGGGAAGGAGGGCTGCAGAAACAGAATCAAGGAGAGTCTGGGAGTCTCAGTGGACCCAACATAGCCAGAAGAGCCCAACTCCATGGAGACCTAAAACTGGAAAGCTGTACTGAAAATATTGAAGAGGATAGGGTAGAGAAAGGTTGCCGTAATAGCTTCTTTTTTTTGTTCTTCGAAAGGACAGCCTGAGGCTGAAGCTGGCTATCTTTTTCTGTTTAAATTTTTTATTGGTCTTTGTGGATTTCATATCAATGAACCCCAATCCCACTCATCTCCCTCTCTCCTTGTACCTGCCCCCACCAACGAAGGAAAAAAAATGTCATTATGGAAGCTGTACTGTGTCACAGTGTGTCCCACCGTGTGCCCTTTTGGCCACACTTTGCTTGCAAATGTGCACTGCAATGACTCATTGGTCATTGGTCATTGATACGAGGCCTCTGGCTTCTGCTGCTCTATCAATACTGGGTCCTCACTGGGGCTCTTCTGGGATATCTTGTTGTCCTGTGTCGTAGAGAACCTGTAGTTTGAGATCTTCATGTATCATGTATCAGCAGTTCATCAATGGGGTAGATGTTGGGGTGGGACAATTCAGAGTCCTGGATCTGAGATGTATCTGAGCTGGTCGGCCCACCAGAAACTGGCTATCTTTATACCAATGAACAAAACACTTCTCTCCAATGTGAACAGGTGGCAAAGCCATGTTGAGCATGTTGGTCAGAGCCCTGACCTACCACAGCCAGAATGTTTGCCTGAGGGCCACACTCAGAAGGCTGGCCCAGGTCTAGGAATAGGGGAGGGGTGAGGATGAACACCAAAGATTAGGCCTCTGCTCCCACCAGAGCCCCTGGCCTTTCCTGTTCATCGAGAGGAGACAAGGCTGAGAACTGACCTGGATGCAAACTAGGATGTGCGTGCCCTATGCCTGTGAACTAGGATGTGCATGCCCTATGTCTTTCTGTTTACTTTTAAGGCTGTCACTGGGCTGGTTTGTGTTGAATCCGAGGAAGGAAAATATTTTCTAACGCTACTAATCTGACATGCTCAACCTTAAATATTTATAGTTCCTAAGGATGAGATGCCAGTACACATTTATTTATTCATTACCTATGTCAAATCCACTAGAGGCAACACAGGGATGATTAATTTATGGCCACTCTACTCTGTGTGTGCCTTAAGAAGGGAAAACTCTGAGCTGTCTGTCCAGTCACAATGGTAGAATGACCCAGGAAGGATCCTGCCCTGCACACAGGACAGAACCACCACCATCTGTCCTGCATCTGGTGGTAACTCATGATGAGACCTGAGTCACAGGATTTGAAATTTCCTTGTATTTCTAGACCCAACTCCATAAGAACCAAGATGATCCTTCAGAACGTCAAGTGCCCACCAGAGTCACGAAAGAGCAAATAAGCAAGTTATAGAAACTCCACCCATCCCTGTGCCCTTCCACAGAGCCCAGCTTCACCCTTGCTCAGCAACCACAGATAATAGATGACATGGATACATCCCAAGTAGCGTCCAGTCTCAGGCCAGGACGTCAAAGTCTCTGAGGATCACCGTTTCCCTTACACTTAAAGAGCAGAAAGAATTCAAATGAGCCTGTGCTTCCACCTCCAAAAGTTCTGCTCAGATCTCAGAGAAAGAAGAGAGGGGACAGGGAATGGAGGGAGAAAATCTTCATAGTACATGAAACCAGCAGCAAGACAGTGAAGTCCCACTGCATAGAAGGTTGAGCACCAAACCCAGAGCCTGTTAGCAAGAAATCAGACAGACATATAAGGGACATCTGAGCCGGGCCAACTAATACCTTTCCTTCCACTGGAATGTTTCATGAGACTCTGCGTTTGTGCATGGTCAGGGTCCCAGGCATACGCTTGGGTCATGGCAGCTCCACCCTGGGAAGCCCAGGTTCTGTCTCTAGACTTCTGCAAGGTTTCTCTCCCACAAAGAGCCCAACATAGACCCCCTTACTCAGAGTCCTGGAGGCTCTGTGCAGAGCACAGAAGAGCAGGTGTGGACTCCGTAACATATTCAGGTCTCTGAATTACTAGTGCTATTTAGATGAATATTGATTTGCATAACAAAAGAAAACCAGAGGCCACATATTTTGTATCTCTAGTAGCAAATCAAATTAAGGAAGAAATGAACCCTTTGGGAGTCCCCACATCCTTCAAGTCCATCTCAATGCCAAGTTTAGGCTTAAAAACAAAACAAGAAAAACAAAAAACTAGTTGGAAAAACAGGCTTTTCCGTTGGAAGAGAAATTCCTAGAAAAAATATGCCTGATAATTTAGTATCTCCTTACTTTGAAAAAAAAAAAAAAAAAAAAGTAAGGTTGGGTGTGATAACAAACCCAGAGATTCTAAGAAAAACGGTTACTTAACCTTTCATCTAAACTGGGAAAAAAAAAAAAAACCATAATTCAAAAGGAAAACACGGATGATTAAGCTCCCTGTGACAACCTGCTTGAGAAAGCCTAACTTCCTTTTATGGGAGCTCACACTTCCACTGACAATTAAACTCCTTTCGTTTTGAATGCTTGTTATTAAACAAACTCCCTACCTTCGGGTTGTAACTTGCTACTGATACAATCAATCCCAGACGGGCTGAAGAAACGATGCAGCTTTCTCAGGGCTGAAGCGAGTAATAGGCGGTTGCCCTTTGCTCCTGCTCAAGCCTTCAAGGAAGGCTGCCTCCTCACCGCCCAGCCACAGTGTACTCAGAGGCCTCCCAGCCTGTGAAGCAAGCGCCTCACTTCAAACTTCCTCTACACACCCAAAGCTTTGCCCATGGGAACTTGCCAGCTCAGCCTCCAGGCTTTTAGAAGCCAATGTTTCGATGGCTGTTTCCCAATGTGGGCATCGAACTAGCTTCTCCCTTACTGGGAGCCCCCAGGTGCCTGTAGGTGCAGACCCTACACTACGGATTAAAGCTGTTTTCACCCTCTGGCCTAAGCCCCGATCCTCCAGAGTCTTCTGTATCTTAGGGGATCCTTTCTCTCAAACCAGGACATTCTAATCCCAGGTTAAAACCAGAGGAAAAAGCCAGAAGGAAGAGGGCCTCCCTGGTGGGGTTGTGCAGGGGTAGGGGCAGCTCCTTCCTAGTGCTGTCTAATGGGAGGCTCCCCACTGGCTTCCAGCAGAGATGTTTAGGGACCCAGTGGGAGCGAAGGAATCAGACCAATCCACTTAAACCCAGTCTCCTCTTCCAGTTCCCACCGTTTGTTCTGTGTTGTTTTGTTTTGTGCTGTGCATATTTGAGGGTCACATCTACATAGTAGAAAGGTTACCAGGAGTGGATGGACCAGTTCCCTCCTGCATTTTGGTAGCAAGAGTACATAAAGGTTACTTGTTTTGAAACCAACAAAATATCCCTAATATAATTAATTGTCACACCTTGTAGACTTCCACAGAGCCATCTGTCCTATCTGCTAGTTTCTTTGTGTCTGTTCCCTCTCCTCCCTCCCCACACCTTACCCAGCCATCTGACAACCAGTTTTATTGAGCTCTCTGTACATTTAACCTGAGGGTTTTTTATTTTTTTAATATTCTCTGTATGAGATCATGCAAACTTTTTCCCTGGCTTTTTATAGTACTCCCTTCAAAGGACATTAAATACCATGCTAGTATCTGATCCCTTTTAATGAGGGAGACGAGGTGATGTTCGTCGTGCCTTGGGAAAGCAGCCTGCCTGATCGACTGCCTGAGACCACGTCCTTCTGTCTGGCCTGCATGTCCTCTGCACTCAGGACAACGAACCTAAATTCAAGGAACTACAACAAAACAAAAGAAAACGAAACAACTTTACAGCTTATGCCACTTCTTGGAGCAGAAAAAGAAATACAACCTCCAAACGAAAGAGAAAACCTGAAGGTGGTCTGATAGTCAGGAAGGAGAATGCTTCCATCTCACAGGGTGACAGTGCACAGCAGAGGCCAGCAGTCTCTGCGAAAGTCAAGTTTTACTGGGTCACAGCCACTGTCACTCTCATAGTGCAGCTGTTTCCACCTCAAGCACAGTTGGGTAGCTATGGTAACCAAGCACGAACTTTCACTGTCCAATCCTTCGCAGAACCAGTCTGCCAACCCTTCCAAGCAGATGAACCCACTGGCCAAAGAGAAGGCACAAGCAAGTTCACCAAAATAGCACCACACGTTTTCCACCTGTGTGTTACACCTGAGACTAACTGATACCCCTGGAAATTATCTGCAAGCTTACGCACTTCAGAAATGCAATACTGTCTGCTAAAGGGCACGCTATCCTCTTACAAACCCCACGAGTCATAAGACCGACTGTGAAGCCAGCACTCTTTAGAATGACCCTCTGGCTTCTTAATGCACAGCACAGCTCAGAATCCATGTGATCACTACTAAATTCGAGCTTTGCTGATACTCAGCTTCGCAAAGAGAAACTGATACGTGCCACACCTGCAATTCATAATCAGCCCAAATCTTTCTCAGATCATCTGAAAATGTGACTTCAAGGGCTTTGCTTCTACCCTAATGGGAATAGTTGGTACAAGACTAGCATTAAAATTACAAATATCCTCTAAGAGGCCTCATTCTTTTCTCAGGTCTAGCACATTTTTTTGTATGATGACTTACACTGATGTAAAAGTCTATGCTTTATTTACACTATAAAAATGCTTACAACTGAAGTTATAAAACCTTCTATTTTTTTTCTTGTCAAATTATGGGAAAGTAAAATAAATATTCAGAGCAGATTCAAGTGCTTTCCTTCAGCTGATAACCAATCTGCTTGGGAGCTATGATGGTTAATACTAATTGTCAACTTGAAAGAATCTATAATCAATCACCTAGGGGACAAACCTCTGGTTAACAGAGCTGGGAAGACCCACCCACCTACTGTGGGTGACACCATCCTGTAGGCTAGAATCTTGGACTGAGTAGAATGGGAGAAACTGAGCTGAGGAACACTGTTCATCTATTTCTGTTTCCTGACTGATACAATGTAACTTTCTGTCTCAAGCTCCTGCTGCCATGTCTTCCCTCCATGATGGACTGTACTCTCAAACTTGGAGTCAAAATAAACCCTATTGAGTTGCTTTTTACCAGATGTTTTGTCATAACAACAAGGAACTAAAATGCAGAGCTCAGCAGGGCCTCTGCCCCAGCCTGCACCCCATGAGCCATGAGCCACCTCTCACACTGCCAGTCCCTGGGGACCAGGACAGGGGCACAGAGTCATTCTCTGCAGCCATCCCTGCACCCTGAAACCCACACAGTGAGAAACCCATACTTCAGTGAAATGCATGTGTGGAAGGCATGATGACTCAACTAGTCAGTCAGACCCAGGAGAACCATGGTCACCATCAATGAGGTGATTTCTCAGTTAAGTCAATCACGCCCACTCCTGAAGACAGGGATAACCTCTCCCCACCTCATCCACACCCCTAGAAGAATCACAGTGAAACCATCAAAGGAGATTCTATATAGAAACCATAGTGTCTATAAACAAAACATACATGAATATTGATTTTTACATCAGAAGCACATGCTTATGGCATGACTCACACTCTGTGGTCAGACTCCTTCACTTCTCTGAGTATATTCAGTCATGCAGGCAAGCAGCCACATGCCGTGTTTTGAACTACAAAGACTTCTCCAGACCTGCGCACCAGAGCTGTTGAGGAAGGCTGCTGGCTCCTCAGGTTGTTTGGGGAGTCACAGCAACAGGACATAAGGTACTTGCTGTCATGGCCCCTCCCCCTCCTAAGGTGCATCAGGAACAACAATGCTAATACCTATGATTTCTAGCAGCAGAGGGACCACTGGGAGGCATGTGAAGCTACAGGGAAACAGGTCCTAGCAAAGAGAGAGAGAGAGAAAGAGAGAAAGAGAGAAAGAGAGAAAGAGAGAAAAAGAGAGAGAGAGAGAACCCCACTCAGCTCAAGTCTGAGAAGGTGCAGGGGAAGGGGAACTACCTCCCTGCTCCACTCAAACCAGGGCAGGACAGAACCAAGCCAAAGCCTCCTGTATACCACAAAGTGGCACAGCATCCAGCCACCACAAGGGCTACCCTGCCTGCTCCCAGCCACTGCAGGTACAGGTCAGCCAATTACACATGATCCACATGTATTCGGGCAGTGTGGGTGCACCTTATAGGTAATCAAGGCACTCAAGTTCATACCACACATTTAAAAAGACTTCTTCAGCTCGAGCAGGGTCTCTACTAGTCACCCATACCAGAACACTCAAGCCCAGGACCCCTGGGATAGAGCCAGGGCCCAGGCTTCTTGTGACAGAAGATGAAAGGCTAGGCCGAGGACAGTAGACAAAGCCACTGTCCCCAGCCCTCCCAAGCCCCTTGGATAGCTAGAACCAAAGCATAGACATGTCACCTGCTCTGGTCATTCAGGTCCAGGGGCAGAGCCAGTGACCTGTAGATTAATCAGGACATCAGCAGATATCCTGTGAACTTCTGTCTTCTCCCAAGCCCTCTGCAGCAGCTGGGAGGAAACCTAGCAGCAACTGGGCATGGCTACTCAGAAGGAAGGTCTGTAAAAAAAGGGCCCCATCTCATGGTCAGAGGACAATAAACTATAAAAGGAGGATGGAGGCAGAGGCAAGGCAAGGATGGTTCTTTCAAGAGAATGCCCTCAGAACACCATCATAGAGGACTATCTGGCTTTGATGAATTTCCGTGTCTACACATGTGAGTGAGTCGTGGTCTACACATGTGAGTCGTGGTCTACACATGTGAGTCGTGGTCTACACATGTGAGTCGTGGTCTACACATGTGAGTCGTGGTCTACACATGTGAGTCGTGGTCTACACATGTGAGTCGTGGTCTACACGAATCGTGGAAAAGTAACTTTTCCTCGATTTCCCTTGGAAAGCAGCAAGTTATGCTCTGACTTCCGGAAGGAGTAGCGAGCCGTGGAGGTGAGACATGGAGGGGTGAATCTCATTCCTAGCTTGTCAGGACAGACATTTCTCTAAGGCATTGCTTCTATAGTGACTTATTAAAATGTGATTTAGCAGAGTCAGGCTGAACTGGTTCCAAACACCAGCGAGCTTCTAAAACCACGCATGCTGCCGGCTGGAGACATTTGTCAGGTGTGTTCTGCATACTGACAGACTAGGAGAATTCCAAGCTCTCGTGCACTCACACTGGCCATCCTCAGCCTCACCTGCACTCACAGGAAGGTACTTCTCCAAGCAAGCCAGATCTCCATACTGGAAGAACATCCAAAGTGACCACTAGACTCTCCTTTCCAGGTGTTTCTTGAGGACCAAGGCCTAGGAGTTTCTTGACTGCCATACCTGCTCAGTACCACACAGTCCTATTTACACAACTGCTGTCCTTGTCACACAAAAACCAGCGCCTCAGCCAAGGGCAAATCCTGCTTATTGTTTCCCAGTCTCCAAACCATCCTTTGCAAACTTTTAAATTTTAGTGGAGTCATCTCAGTCTATTTCTAAGACCTCTCACCCATTGCACCATTCCCATCTGCCAGGGTTGGTTGAGATCCTGAAGATGGCAGAAGGTAGGGCAGTAGCCCAGGGTGGCCTAACTCCGGGGGAAGAAGAGGTTGGCTCTTTTCTCTCACAACTAGGAAGGCATAGGTCAGCAGGGTCACAGCAGTAACAAGCAGCTTCCTGGAATGCACTCAGCTGCAAGCAGGCATACACACAATACTTGGTCTGTGTGATAGCAAGAGCTCCTTCCCAGCACACCAGAAAGTGGAGTTCCTAGGTTTTACAACTAACTTCTTAAATATATCCAGAAGCTACTTTGGTGAAAAAACATTGCCTTCTCATAAAAGCCCACAAAGTAACTAAAAAATGGGCAAAAGCCTGATGTATTAGCCACCCCCTGCCTGTGTGTGTGTGTGTGTGTATAAGAAAGATTGTTGGCTCAAAGGTTGGCTTCATTCCGCCTAGTCTATCTTATCCCCCTTCAAAGCTGAAGGCACAGAGATAAGCTGCTGCCCTAGACTTAAAGTCACTTTTGATTCTAGGAACAGCAGAGCCTCCCAAGGCAGCCCCCCGCCCCTACCCCCACCCCCACCCTCATGAAGACAATCACCTCTGAACACTAGGGTAGTCCATCCTGCAGGAGCCAGCTGTTCCCTCAAGCAAGCAGCACTGTGGATCACCCAGAAGACTCAGAACTGAGATAAGGATGAAGGGAACCACACCTCGCCAGGGGCTGCTCAGTTACACAGTACCCCCGCCCACTAAATTCCTCTTCTCTCTAAACTCAATACATAAGTCAGTGCCCCAAGATGGACCTGTGGTCCCAAGATGCATCTACCCATTCTCCCTCTCAATGCTTTGAGGACGTTACCTCTTTTTTGCTTCTTCAATAACAGACACAGTGGCCAGGACTGGTCTGTTAGGGCACTCAGAATTTACTCTTCCATTCCAGAATATTCTGTTTCTAGAAAGTGCTCAACAGATCCATGATGGCAAGATGGTGAACTTTGAACCCCACTCTCTCCTGAACCTGGAGAAGCTGCCTCAGTTCTAGTATAATTGGAAGTCTCTCAGCCTGCTCTGGACACATGCTGTTCATGATGGCAGGCTACGGTTTTTAACTGTATCTAATGAACACTTGGTGTGTCTGCCTAAGAATCCTTTTATAATCACACTACCTCCAAAAGGGGCTGCTTGTGTCCAATTCAATTTGAATGAAACCCATTTGCAAAAATCCAGCTAAATACTCTTCCCCACAACATTTTTTTAAGAACCTTAAGAAAAATAAGACCCTGTGGGATACTTAGTCCTGGGAAGATAACCACCCTGCAACAGCTGACTATCTGCAAACTGGTCCTGAGGCTAATTCTAAGTTGGTGAGTTTCCAAATCTACTCATCATTAACTGAGTTAATGACTCATTTCTTTGGAAGCTGCTAACGGGTTGTGAGGGGTATATGATATTCCATGCATAGGACAAAGACACAAAAGGTAAGAATCTTAACCCGGCATCACAGGTCAGCAGGGCTGGCTCTCTTCTCAGAGTAGAGCGTTGGCTTCAGCGCTGCTAGGTGGCCTCAGCCTTCCTGATGAACTAGCCTGGAAAAAAAAAATGTCTTCCTTACAACATTCCCTGCTTTCCTCTGCCTCTTGTGAGCGATCTTCTCAATGGGCACTTTGCTTTTCTACCTCAAACACACTCTTTGTCTATACCCAAACAGCTCCTTATACAGTATAACAGTGGGGGATGGGGGACTGTTGTACACACATTCAGTTGTTCCAGTAAAGAGAGCTGACCCCAGAAAACAGGCACAGCAACCAGATGATCACTTGAGGTGTGCCAACCTCTGGCTCACCTTCTCCAATGCTCTTATGATGGTATTTAATAACTACTCTACCCGAATTAAACACGACCAGCCTGCAAGCACATTGTTGAGGTAGCAGTTCCCAGCTCTATGTCCTCTAAGGCACTTATGGATCCTACCGTGCACCTCATACTGTCCCCACACTGAGCTCAAGGGGCTTAATGTATGTGGAGACCAAATTTTATATCAAGTACCATCTCTTGTGCTCGTTGATAAAACTTAAAGACTGCCAGAGGAACAGAAACATTTTCAGGAGGCCTCAAGAGGTCCGGGGGAAGCCAGACCACAAGTGACCACCAGAAGATAAGTTTGAAAAATCCATGGATAAAAGAGGACTTATATAAGAAGGGGTTGGGGGTGGGACATTAGCACCACGAAGTTCTTAAAACTGACAGTGGGAATTGGCTAAAATAATTCAGGAAGGGGGCCTGCCCACAATGTCCATTCTTCTTCTTTAACTGTTCCTATTTTACTCTGAATATCATAAGGAGGAAAACGAGGTGGGTGGAAATTCACTGCCACACAAGTGAAACAAGAACTACAGGGTCAGTGGGAAACGCTGAGGTAGAGTGTTTATGTCCACGCTGATAGTCCAACATGAAGAGCATGGGTTAGGCCCTAAGAGGCCAAGAGCACCCTTCCTATTTTCCTACGGACCTTGGATAGGTCACCTGGCCCCTCTGACCACCAGGCTCTTTAAAGTCATCAAAATCCAGAGTCTGAGGCTGGAGCAATAGCTCAGCTCTGAAGAGCACTTGTTGCTCCTCCTTTGAACCTGGGCTGGGTTCTCAGCACCTTCAAAGCAGCTAACAACCTTCTGAAAATCCAGCTCCATGGATTCTGATGATCTCTTCTGACCTCTGTAGTCAACAATCACAAATGTGGTGTACAGACATAAATACAGGCAAAACACTCACCTATAAGAGCTGATTCTGCAGACATCACAAGATGTATAAATGTCACATGACGTTATACTTAAGAGAAATAAAACACTACAAAGAAACGGCTTTGAATCCCACCCACTTCTGCCCTGGGACATTTCCTTTCAGCTTTGCTTAGAATATTTGTTTCATTTTTCACCACACGCCATGAGGAGAATTCTTCCAGCATCATCTTGTGTTCAGCTTGTTTCTAGATTGTTAATAACATGCTTTGGTCCCTGAAAATGGTCCAAGTTAAGTCCACATAGTGAGAAGAGAAAGCATGTTGTAGTAATAAATATTAAACACTGCACTGTGACCACGAAAAAAAGCAGAGTCACCCCTAATGCCAACACAGGGCTTTTGAAGAGATAATGAAAACTGTATCCTAGGATGAACTATAGAGATTACATTTACGCACTGACAAAACCCAAAGCTTAAATACCGTGGTAAATCACTAAGAACCTGTACTAATTCTTTAATAGATAAAAGAGTAGTGGACTAATATTTTTTGAAGTGACTGTATAAAGACTGAATGTGCTCAGAAAATACATTAGCAATACAAAGAGGGGTTTTGGGAAAAAAAACAGTATGGGTAAACATACACAAACATCAGTTCTAAACACATGCTTCTGAAAAACCTAATACTTTTAAAAATAAATATTAAAAGGCTTTGTACCAAGTTCATGTAATGGTTTATCTTTAAGATATATCATGGGTCTAACTGTTTGACCCAATTTCAGTAAATGCACTAGAAGTAAAAAATATTTTGCAAATATCATTGCATAAACGCCACACACAAGAAAGTGGAATGGGGTTTAAATCATTTGCCTGCTCTTTTTAGCACGTCTTTTGGACAAATAACTATGACTGTGTAAAGCAGTATTTTTTCTAGTTTAACAGGAAAAGAAATTGCAATTATTAAATGAACTGCTTTATCATCTACACGCTGCCTGTACATTTTAAACTGACTCTATTTCAGCATTTTAACACAATGAATTAAATTAAGAAGTAAGACTGCCAAGCTCAGAAGTGTCTGGCACATTCTGCACCTAACAAGCAGCTCCTGTGTGCATCATGCTTCCCTGTCTAGTCCAACTTTCTTCTGCATGTGTTACTTCAGGGCACCTCAGAATGAGCCTAGGAAACTACCCCTAAAAGGCACTCAAAGACCAGTGGCCACCACTGAAGTCAGCATCTCCCTCCAGAAACACCTACCCTCCAGTTTGCTATCCACCTCAACTACCTCCTCTGCCTTGCAGTCTTGACTGATGCATTCGAAACACTAAAATGAATACAGAGTACTCTGTTTGTATCTGGAAAGCATTGCTGCCCCCCAAACCCATAGCTATTAAGGTACATAACCTTTGTAGCCATTCACTGTGGAGATGCAGAAAATGTGTACTGAAATGTCAACATTAAAATGCTTGGCACATCTTGTATTAAACCATACACTCTATTCAAGCTGGTCTAGAGAGACTAGCAGAGTCCCTACCACAAGTGGGGCTCCTCTCCCCTCTGAGTCATAGTGGCCCTTACCCTACTTGGCAATGTCAATAAAGAATAAAGTTACATTTTCCCCTGTTTCCAAGGTGAACAAAGAACATTCAATTCTGTACTATCCAAGGTCCCCCTCCCCAAACAAAACAAAAAGCTGGCCTGCTTGCCAAATCTGATAGCAAAATTACCTAGCTTTTAGAATATGCTTCCAAAGAAAAGCTGTTAGTAGGATTCTAACAGAACGCCTTTATGCCCAGCTGCTGCTATTAAAATTGCTCTTTTTTTGGGGGGGGGGGCAGTGAAGATCAAGAATCCAGCATTTTCCTACCGTATAGACAGACAGCACAGTGCTGAAATCAAAACTTCAGGAGTGACCCCCCCCCCCAGTAAAGTCAACAAACAGAACCGAATCCCTGCTGAACAGAATGCTGGCTAATTAAACATTGGAAGCTTAAGGGCTTGGCCGTTAGATTAGAGCTTCCAACATTAAGAGTCAGTTTTCTAAAATGTATATTCTAATTATATAGCCTCCCTTCGTCAACAGCTCTCAATACCTGAAGACATCACAGAGGGGAATATAAGTGTGCTTTGAAGATAGGGCGGCAGCAGGTCTGCTTTTCATTGTTCTGCTACAATGTAATTTGAATTTCTTTTCTTTATCTTCCTTTACTTTTTTTTAAATTCTGGAATCTTTTCTTGTTTTGTTATGCTGCTCTCCTCTCATTGCTCTAAAAGGCAGAGCTACCCACCTGGCTGAATTCTTAAAAGAAGGAGGTGTGGTTCTTTAAAGAAAGGAACACAGCCAACAGTGGGACAGGAAGGTAAGCGGTTCAGAAGGCATGGTCTCCGGTCTCCAGGCACTGCCCTTTCGATCAGGTTTTATTTACTAATTTTTAATTTAAGAGTGCTTATTTTCAAAGTACCCTCACTGCCCACATTCCTGATAGCATGGAGCAGCTGATTTCGCAGCACTTCCCCTGTATGGGCTTAGGACACCCTTCTTTTCCTCTTCTTCTGACCCCAGCAGGGGAGGGATGGGACTCAACTGCTGACAACGTGGGTATGTGGCTCTCTGGAGAAGATTAGCAACCAGAACCCTGGCTTCCTGGCCCCACCCTCCTTCCTTTTCCGAACTACTTCAGTAAAGGCTTTTCTTTCAATAAAGGAAGCAGAACTGGCCACGTGATTTTCATTCATCAAAGCCTGAGTGCTTTCTTTAGCACCTCAGCTGCTTCTTCCTTAGGAGGTGGGAGCCACCCTGCACTATGCCCAGGTGTCACCCACTGGGAGATAAGAGGCTGGCAAGGCTACTGCACTGGCTCCAGGGATGAAGCACTTCCAAAAGGCAGGACTTTCTAGACTAAATCAAGGATACCCCCCTTTCCCAGCTCCTTTGCAACCACCACACTCACTTGCCAATCTTATAGAAATTGGACGTGTGTGGATAGACCTTTGATCAAACAAAACTCAATGTAGGTGTTTTCCACAGTATTTATCTATCTAATCGGCTTCTTACACTTTAGAAACCCACGGAATGAAAATCCCTCTCTGAAGGAGAACCATGAGGGGGAGACCATAACAATCCAGTCCTATTGGGAATAATGTGCATAGTCTTATCAGAAGTAGTTTTAAAACATAGCTAACCCAATTAATTTTCAGTTCCCAACAAGACAACAATTCTAACAGACTAATCAAACTTTCTTCACACGCACACATACCTGGTGTTTCCTAGCTTCTTAATCAGCTGAGTTTAAGATCCACCCCCAACCCAATTTCCAAATCAACTGCAGTCGACTATGGGACACTGCCAGGACTTTGTGTCTACAGAACTTCGGATGGAAGCACAGGGCACTGCTAAGCCTGGGCAGAGCCTGGTAAGCAGAGAAGACATTCTGCATTTCAGCTTCAAATTCACGCTTCTACAAAACAAGCTCTCAAAACACACCACTCTACACAGGACTTTTAATCTGTGCACACCACCAAGATCTCCCTGCACGTGAACTATACACAAAAAGATGTCCACCCTGGAATTCCCAATGGTCCTTTGTGGCTCGTCAGACATCCAGGGCCCAGCTCAGCAAGCTAAGATGGCATGCGCACTTCCCCCCACTGTGAGGCTGCTCTCTGCTCAAATCAATTTGCTAGAAACCTAATTTGGCTTGTACGCCACCCCTTGAACATGTGGCTTTGGCACGGCAGATGAATTGTTAGTTATCGTTTTCCCTTTAAAATACCCCCTTTTAGGAAGGAGTTTTTAACATGATACCCACAGAATTCAGAATAACAGTAACCAAAAAATCCTCCCTTGTCTACTTGTGTGGAGAGCCATTTAGACTTCACACGTGTGAATCCCGAAGACTGGTAGGAATTTTATCCTCGTGGGAAACCGCAGAACTAGATGAGCCAGGTGTCTAAACACACTCCTGCAGGTCAACCTGCTTTCTGATCTGCCAGGGAACCCCTTCTCTGAATGTAGTGACTATACCACAGGCCTCAAGCTTTAAAGCATGGACTTCAGACTGCATTCCCAAAGTAGATGCCCAGCCACCCAGCCTCAACTCCACATGTTTACTCCCTCTACCAGGGACATGGAAGTGGCTAAGTAAGTGTGTGTGAGTGAGGCGGACAGACAGATTTCCCTCATTCACTCACACACTGTTGTGTTTATATGGCCTGCGGCTTAGCTATCCTCAACTCACTAGCTAGCACTAGAAATTTTGTACTATTTAAGAAGACCTTGACAAAATGACCTTCAGCTGAGAGATTCACCACAGAAGAGACAATGCTGCCAACTTCCCATTGATTTAATTAGCCGTTGAAGTGCTGTACTACTGGTAATTCCTAGATACTCCTCTTCCTCTGCTCCAGTTGTAATTACAATAATAAGAATTAGCTTTTCATCTATTACCCTACAATTTGCCAGGATTTGTCCCAAGCTGTAAGCCTGGCTCCAATGAGTTAATGGTGCCAAATATACTAGAACACACGGTCTCAGTGTAGACAGCATTCAACTAGCCTGCTTACTTTAAGAATCAAAAGTATACAGGTCCCTTTGAGACCCAGACCACCAATTTGCTTTCAGGCCACATCAACTGGCTCCACCATGACACACAGTTTGTCCTGCTAGCAGCCCCATGTAGAAACACAGACGAGAACAGAACTGAGCACTCCAGCCATTTCTGAGACAGAAAGCTTTGCCAGCCACACAGCAATCCCATCTCTGTGCTCATGGATATTTGGTAAAAAGCAGGAGGGACAGTGCTGGGCACCCTTCAGACCCACTGTTCCTAAAAAAGATCCATCTGTATGTTCATGCTCTTTTAACCTCTGACCCTTCAACACGGCTGAGTGTTACCGCCTGGGGTGCTCTGAGAAGCAGAGCCCTTCCCCATGCCAACCCCCAGCCTTTGCTCCACCACCCTGCAAGGACCTTCTAATGGCTCTGGAGTTCTCAAACCTCCCCAGGGATCTGCTACCTGGTGTGCTCACATCAACAGCTCCAGCATTTCCCCGGGGACTTATTAACAATGCCATTTTGCCAGGTCTTGGTCCTGCAGCACCAGAAATCCTGCGAGGTTTACCTGCCTAGTACCCACAGCCAGGAAACCCTCCAGGAAACTCCCGGTTATGCACAGGTGAGAACTGCTGCCATCAGGGTAAGTAAGTCAAGTCACGCTACTACCACTTCCCTTGTGAGAATTACTTACAGTGACTCTGATGGACAGGCTTGTCACAGTCTCCATGTGAGCAGCCATGGGGACTCATGCTCAGTTTAATGAGGGGCTCTTGGGTATGTTTGAATAAGCCTTGTATCTGAGCCCCAATGACCTGGGGCCCAGTCGCTCACACAGAACCTGGTGAAAAGTGACTTGAGCACTTTCAACTGTAAAGATCTAAGCAGCTTTCCACTCTGTAGAACTTACACTGATGCAGAAAAAAGGTTAGGGCAGGACCACAAGCACCCAGGCAAGAGATGGCTGGACCTAAAACAAGGTCAAAGTCTCCCAACCACGGGGGAAGACATCAACTCTACTCAAAAGCCAAGTCGACGTTCCTGCCAAGCTCGATCTTTGGAGAAAGACAACAATGACATGGTAGCCAACAGGGAGAAGGCCCAGCCAGCATGCTGGCACTTAAGTCAAGGAAACACTAGGAAGAGTGGCGTCCAAAGCCACCCAATACTCCACCCCCTCCCATCCTCAAGGTCAAAGGGCCTCACCTTTCACAACTGTGGCTTCCTTCAAGTGATGGGACAGGAAGTCAATGCTTGCGTAGGTGCTGGCAGAGGGCAAGGCTCCAGTGCCTGGACCCCCGCACACTCCGCTGGCGCCAGAGCCTCCCACGGTGCCGAGGAGCCCCCCAAGGCTACGGGTCCGGCCCCAGGAGTTCTTGTCTCCTGGCTGTGGATGCTGCGGCTGAGACTGCGCCAAGGACCCCTGCTCGCCTCTCACATCGATGGCAATATAGTTGAGGCCGTTTTGGAAACCCACGGAGGTCTCTCTGCGCATGGGAGAACTACTGCCTCCAGGACAGCCAATCAAAGCTCCAGGCTGACCGGGGTTCCACGGCCTAGCTTGAGGCACTGGGGGCACAGCCACCGAGGGCTGTGCCTGTCCCGGGGATGTGGGCGGCTCATCACTTCCTCCCAGGATGCCACTGCCTTCACTGCTTTTCCTGAGAGAGACATTTTCCACAGAGGCCGAATTGTGGCGCTTGGAATTGTGGGCAAAGGATGGGGACACTGGGGTGACGGTGGTAGTAGAGGAGAAGGTCTCTGAACTGTGGCGACGACGTCCCCCCTGTGGGTCTGCACGGATGACCTTAGCACCCCGGTGGGGGTCAGGGGGTTGGCTGACCTGAAGGAAGGCCTCCACCCCAGATACCTGATCCATGAGACTTAGCCGCTTCAAGCCCGATGTGGGACTGGTCACTCGGGCACCTTCTGGCTTTGGGGGTGCCGCAATAGGTTGTGGCGGGGTGGCAGCCACACCAAAGGCCATCTCGGTATAGTCACCATTATCCCCAGGCTCAGAGGACATTGAAGAGCCAGCAGTGGGACCCTGGGACGTGGCAGCTGATGCTGGAGGCAGGCGGTATAGGTCTCCTGGGGCAGGTGGCAGAGGCTGCTGTAAGGAGGAAGGGGAAGCGGAAGGACGTGGGGGCAGTGGTGGGTACGGGGATGAGGCCTCTGGAGAGAGAAGGCCATCCATGGAGCCCACTGTGTCCCCACTGCGGGTGCTAGGCTTGGGGGACTTGGGAGAACTGAAGTCTAGGTTCATATAGTCAGAGAGTGGAGAGCGCTGCCGGCTGTCGCTGCTGGTGCCTGGGGTACCTGAACCCAGGGATGAAGCAGGACTACTGGCCGAGAGCAGTGAAGAAGATGAGGCCGCGGATGCCAGTAGTGGGGGGGCAGGCGGAGACAGACGGGTACCCGCCTCACCAAAGTCAATGTTGATGTACTCGCCAGGACTCTTGGGCTCTGTGGGTAGAGGGTACTCTTGCATGCTGGGAAGGGTCTGCAGTCCTTCTAGCGACAGGCGTGTGGGCCGCACCGCTCGACAGCGCTGGCCCAGGAAGCCCTCAGGGCGACCACCGATGCCACTTGGCCTCATGGAGGAAGGCACTGCTGAGTGATGAGGCTGGGTATGACTACCACCAGCTGCCCCAAAGGTGCCAGCCCCCGGGGTGGTCTGGGGCTCCAGTCTCTCCTCTTCCAAGATCCGGCCCACAGGGGAGCTCATGAGTACATACTGGTCATTGTCTCCGCTGCAGGAACAGGGAGCCTTGTAAGAGCGGGGCAAAGAGCTGTAGCAGTGGCCAGGGACGCCTTTGAGGCCCTCCCCGCCTCCCCGCAAAGCTGCTGAGAAGTCAGGTGGGGTCCCTGCGGTGCCTGCCTCGCTGGGGGACATGTTGAGGTAGTCCCCATTGGGGAGCAGCTTAGGGTCTGGGTTCTCCATGGACAGCTTGGAGCCACACCACATTCGCATGTACCCGCTATCTTCTGGGGAGCTCTCCGCTGGGGAGCTGGCTTTGTAGCCGCCTCCGTTCACTGGGAAGGTCCTGCCCACCCCTGAAGGGGGTGCTGGCACGGCTGCTCCGGAGGGGGCCAAGGCGGCTGCCAAACGCGGCTGCAGGATCTGCTTGGGGGCAGACACACTGGTGGGGCTCATGGGCATGTAGTCATCGCTCTTGCAGCTATTGGGGCCACTGCTCCTGAGGGCTGCCCCAGGGGTCATGGGCATGTAGCCATCATCTGCCCCCAGGTTACTGCTGGAACTCTTGTGAGAACCAATCTCAATGTCCCCATAGTCCTCTGGGTAAGGGTTGTAGGCCCCTTTGGGAGAGGACGCAGGGAAAGATGGACAGAGGCGACCTGAACTGCCAGAGAAGGTGGCCCTCATGAGAGTGTACTCATCTAGAGAGGCAGAGGAAGGCTGAGGTACCTGCCGCTGCCGGGCAGGCGTGGTTAGGGAATAAGTCCTCTTCCTCAGTCCTCTATCCAGGTCCTGGGCCCCATCCCCTGAGACCCTACGGTATGGGCGGCCGCAGTGGCTCATGGGCCTATCCATGCTCATGTACCCATAGAGTTCGCCCCCACTGCCGTCTCTGGCTGGCGGGGTCTCCGCGATTGACTCAGGTGTGTTGCTCCTGTGGCTACTGAAGGCTCTCAGGTCCCCAGGGCTGGAGCCATACTCGTCAAGGGACATGAAACCCGGGTCGCTGGGGGAGCCCGAGGCGGAGGCACTCCCACTGGACGGACGCTGGCCTTGGGGGTGGTGCAGAGGATGAGGCAGGTGCGGGTGGGAGCCTGGAGGCAGCGGGTAAGAGCCCGAGCCGTGCCCACTGCTGGAGGACAGGCTGCCTGGGCTGGTGGCTGCAGGCGGCGAGTGCGCCACGGGCATGGACATGGAGCGGCTGTGATGCAGAGCTCCCCCTGCCGGCGCCAGAGCCACTTTACTCGGGCGGCCTCCGCAGCCGGCGCTCAGGGTGTGCGAGCGGCTAAGGGGCGCGCGCACCGGCCCGGGACTCAGGGGGCTCCCTGCCACCGACATCGGCCTGCCTCCTGCCGTCCCGGCTCCGCCTGCAGCGCCGCCGTCTCCCTCGCTGGCCGTACGAACCCGGCACGAAGTGCACTTGGCTGCTGGCGGGGTGGCCGCTAGGCTGTCAGTGCGCGAGCGGCGCACCAGGCCGGTCTGGCTAGGGGGTAGGTTGACTAGGTGGTGGTGGCGGCGCGCGCCCGGCACGCTGATGGGATGCGTGGCTGACGACCCGGACGACTGACTCTTGCTGCGAGGCCGGAACTCGAAGAGCTCCTTGAGTGCCTTCATGGCCTCCAGGATGGTCTCATGGATGTTCTGCGCCACCACCGAGTCGTCGGCTTGCATCCAGAGCTCGCCGGGACCGGTGACGGCAGAACGGCCCACCTCGATGAAGAAGAAGCTGTCCGAGTGGCCGCAGCGGCGAATGTTCATAAGCTGCAGCGTCACCGACGGCTGTTCGCAATTGAGCTTCACGAAGCCGATGGTGCGCGCGGACAAGCATAGGCGGTACACACCAGTCAGGTTCTTGCTCTGGCCCAGTCCCTTAGGCTTCAGGTTCACCTGCCACACCTCGCGGTAGACTGCTGTGGCGGGCGTCACGAGCCCGTAGTTGTCATCGCAGCCAGCGGCGCCCGCCGAGCCGCCCAGGACTCCCGGGAGAGAGGCGCTGCAAGAACCGCCGGAGGTGCCCAGTCCCCCATCGCCAGAGCGGCCTTCGCTGACCAAGTCGGTGAGTGCGCGGTACCAGCCCTCCTGCTCTTGCTCGTTCTCCGCCGCTACGGCGAAGTACTCGTCCTTGGTATAGAGGGCGATCAGGTACTTGTGCTTGGCGTCCGCACGCTTGTTGATGTTCAGACAGCAGTCGAGCGCGATCACTCGCTTCGGCGCGCCCGCTTTGCTCCTCCACTTCTTCTCGCTCTCGTAGTACTCCAGCCGCGGAGGCTGCGGCGGCGACCCCCCAGCCGCCGATGCCTCGTCGCCGCCCGTGCCGGGGCCGCGCAGCACGAAAAAGCGCTTGTGGCCGTGCTTCTGCTTGCGCAGGTAGCCGCACTTGCGCACGCTGTGGTTGTTGTTGTTGTTGTTGTTGTTATTGAGGTTCGGGCCGTCCCCGCCCGCCGACGCGGGGGGCCCAGGCAAGGGCGCACTAGCCATCGCCGCCACTTCAGGCCTCTCTGCCCGGCTGGGCAAACAGGGGATGATGAGGGCCGAGGGGCGCGGGCGGGGGCGGCTCCCCGCCACCCGTCGCCCGGCCGCCCGGCCACGCGCGCGCGTCCCCCGGGCCCAGGCGGTGGGCTAGGAGGCGCGCGCGGCTCGGTGGCGCAGGGCCCTCCGCCGCTCCGAAGGATGCTCGGCGCGGGCGATGGCCGCCCCCCGCTTCGACTGTCCGCGGTCGCTGCCTCCCGGGCTCTCGGGCGGCGCCCGGGGACTGGCTGGCTGGGCCGAGAGTCGGGGTCCCCGAGCCGCGGGGACGAGCTTAGAACGCGCGCGGCCGGCCTGCTGCCACCGTTCTGCACTGCGCGATGCTGGTCTGGGTCCGGACACTCGAGGCCCACGCCGCCACTGGGGCTGCTGCTGCCGCTGCTGCTGCTGCCACCAACGACGACCCGGGCTTGTCGCGGTCCCCGCCGCACAGTGAGTAACACATCGCGCACCGAGTGACTGAACTAAGAGCAAAACAACACGTGACTCTGCGTTACGCAGGCACACTCGCTCGGACGCCCCGCCCCTCCGGCCCGCATTGGCGCCGCGTTCCCCGACCGACAGCGAGCCCGGCCAATGAGCGTGAGACGCGGGGGGGGCGGGCCGACACCGGGCTGCGTTTCCCGCCGTCCCCTCCCCCTCCCCCTCCGAGGCCCGGCCGGGGCTCGGCGGGGGCCGGGCCAGGCTCATTAATCAGGGGCTCGTTGTGGATGCGGGCGGGGGCGATGCCACCCAGGGCGGGAAGCCCGCCATGGAGAAGGAGGGTGCGGGGTTTGTGCTCCCGCCTCGCGCCCTACTAACTGGCCCCAGGCTTCCGCCGCGGTGGGCGGTGGGGGGACGGGGGCGGTAGGTCAGAGCTGGTGCGGGGCGGCGGTCGGACCCCAGTAGCCGGGGTGGGCGCGCGGCGCAGGGCGGTGCCCGCTGTGGGTGGCAGGCGCGCGGCCCGGCTTGTTTACGAGCATCGTTGCCTGGGAGCTCTGGGTCGATGGCAGCTCGGTGCCCTTTCCCGGCGGCGAGCAGAGCGAGGGGCGCCCCGGAACCCGCCCCACCCTCCGCAGGCGTCCGCCCCCGCCCCCGGCCGTGGGCTCTTTCCGGGGCGTCATCAGAGCCATTCACTTGTCAGGTTCCCGGGAAGTGGAAGTCGCCTGTTCTGGATGTAATAGGAGAGAGGAGGAGGGCGTGCTGGCGTAGGAAAATGCGGTTTCCATAGTGCCGGGAAAGGGCGGGCCTGGGCGGGAGCGGGGAGCTGGGAGCGGGTGCTGGCGGGCGTCCTCCCGGCGCCCCGCGCCCTCACCGCTCCCAGCCCGCGCCCCAAACCATCCTCACCCAGCACCCGGGCTATGGGCGGGCGTAGCCGAACCTAGGAGCGCGGCCGCGGGCACAGCGCCAAGCCAAAGATGCCCTTGAACTGCTGCTTTGAATTTCTCTATCTACGTGGCCTTTGTGACTTTCAAAGTCGAGGACAAATAAGCACCTGCATGTCATGTCTCCTAACTGACAGCGTGAGGGCTGCTAGGAAGGGCAATGATCCGAGTTCACAGAAGGCGGGCTTTGAATTCTGATCTGGATGTGTAAACAAAACAAACCCTTAGCCATCTAGGGAGAAAGTATCTAAATGAAACAATTCGTGACCAGAGTTTATCTTACAGTTTAACCTTGGTTATTTCGTACCGAGTCCTGGAGGTTCGCCGTGGAATGCCCTGCATAATTTACAAATTATTATTGCAACTACAATGACAGGTTTAAGAAAAATAATTGCACGGTGTGATTCTGAAGACCATAGATGCTCTACCCTTTGTATAAACTGTGACTTAAACACCCTAATGATGATTTTTGCGCCAAGATAACCCAAGCCAATATTGAACCTGCTCTGTTTTTAGCGTGTATTCGGCTATGGTTATGATTATTGATGAATAGCAAAAAACTTGGGGGAAACCATCCATGTAGTAATTATCATCATAAAATTAACCTCCAATGGGTGTGTTGAACTGCATCTTCCATTTTAAATCGCACTCTTTAAAAAAAATAAGAGATCAGTAAATGCCATGGTTGGTGTCTGTACGTGTGCAGTTGTGTGTGACTGCACACCCTTTCACGCACACCCGTGTATGTGCAAACTATGGCAGTGAGTAAGCCAGCGACCATGGTCGCTGGCTTTTATGCTTCTATCACCAAGCATTATCTCTACCCAGAAGAAACGTAACAATATGACAGGATTTTTTATCTTGGAGCTTGAAGAAAATGTGGCTCGATTTTATTGATTGTGATAATTTACATGCCACTTTATGAGACACATAAATGAGCCTGTGTGTTCTGTAACCTGAAATAGCGCAGGACAAGAGGACACTCCATTAGTACCCTCTTCTTCTCTGAAAAAGCATCGTTGGTAACCATTTTGCTTTCTTTTTTATTTTGACTCTCAATACAAAATTAGATTTTTAGGAATGCATTGAGGGCTGGCACTCTCTGTGCCCAGCGGAGCCTGGTCAGTCAGTACCAGCTTTGTTTTCCTTGGGGCTGTGTTAATGTTACCTACCAGGAATCAGAAGCTCGGTGTTTGTTGGCAGGTGACCTGTTTGTGTGCTGCCTCAGTCACCAAGCTAGCTGCACTGGAGGGCTCAGGGGAGGGGGCAGATACCGTTGGCCTCTGTCTGTGGTGTCTGCTCACAAAGATGACAGCGCCTCTCTCTTTATAGCAAGCCCTGGAAGCTCCAAGTGCAAAAGTGAGAGGCCCCCACTCTATTGAGAGAACGCCCACCCTCGGAGCAACCTGAGCTCTGTCTTTCCTGCTGCCAGAGAAGCTGCTTATTTACTGGAAGCTGGTTGTGTATCTTGGGATTTTCCAACTGTTCTCCCATACTTTTTCAGTACTAGTCGGCTCCTAACATCTGTCCATGTGCTGTGCTCACAGGACTGGGTTCGGTGTACCTGGCCCGTTGCCAGCAAACAGCCCGGCCGAAGCTTTTCCTCCTGCCTTTGGGTCTTTTCTTAGAATCCTTCTTCTCCTTCACAGCTCACAAATGACCATAGGGTTTTGTTTGGTTTGGTTTTTTATTTTTTTGAGACAGGGTTTTTCTGTATAGCCCTGGCTGTCCTGGACTCACTCTGTAGACCAGAGTAGCCTCTAAGACAAAGATTAGTCTGCCTCTGACTCCTGAGTGCTAGGATTAAAGGTGTGTGCCATGGCTCTTTTCCAAGGAAGACACGGGATTTTATTTTTAATATAGATTCATGCAATTTTGCTTCTTTTATTAAAAGTAGTCTTTCGGGAATAAATTAAGTATTTTCATTAAGTTCTTAATTGTATAAATAGGTAAAATGTGTTAAAAATCCATGATATAAATACTATTACCAAAATGGATCATAGATCTTTTTTTAATGTAGAAAGGCTAGTTTAGGAGAAAAGTATATAGTTTTAAATTTTTTTCTTTAACTCTTCATGCATTATGTGTCTGACAGGATTTTATGTCTAGGTCAACTCTGAAAGCTGACTAAGCAAATTGTCAAGTAGAAAGCTACATGGCCAGTGTGAACAGCCCTCACTTAAAATGTGTTCCAGGAAGCCTAACAATAGTTTATGTTGGCAAGTCTGTTTCCCCTTTAGAAAGGGTGGCATAGTTGGCCCTGTTACACTGCCCTCAGTAACTTAGTTCATATGCATATTCAGAATATTTGCCTTTCTGATGAATGACCCTTGAACAGACTTTTGCCCATCTAGGATTAATAGGGAAACTCAAAGCATTGAATGAGCTTCCCCAACCCATCTCTTTGCTAGTATGTTTCAACTGAAATTGCTCAAGAATTTTGTAACATGTGAACTCTGTGTTTGCAATAGGATAACTTCCCTGCAAGAATGTAACTGTTGTTTGCCCCAGGTAGTATCTGTGCTCAGGAGTACAAACAGTACAACGATCAGAATTTGTCAAACCTCAGCAGGCAGAAACAGGTGGATTGCTCTAAGTTCAAGGTCAGCCTAGTCTACTCACAGTGAATTCCAGTCCAGTCATGGCTACTTAGTGAGACCTTGTCTCAAAAATGAAGAAACAAACAAAAGAGGAGAAGAAGAAGAAGAAAGAGGGAAGGAAGGAAAGAAAGAAAAAGTGTTTATATAAATGTGTTTACATTGATTATTTCCTTAGACATTGCAGTAGCTTTCCACCATAGTATTCATTCTGTTCATTAAAAATGCTGATTCAACAGTCCAGATAATCCTAGGGGCTAACTCACGGACGTTTTTCTAAAATAAAAGCTTACTGAATGCTAAAACCACCATAACTTATAAAGTAAGAAGTGCCTGTTCCTGGATCCACACACTGGATGCCACCGACATTAGGAATGTCTCTGAAGTGACAGCTATGTTTTCTGAACGAGAAATAGGGACAGCTGGGAGTGACCTTCCACAAGTCCCTGAGCCTCAGGAGAGCAAGGTCAACCTGTGCTCTTTGCTTTGTGCTGTGGATCAGGAGTAAACAGTTGGCCTGGGCTTGCTAGCTGCCCCAGAGGTGACAGACACAACCAGCTGCCTCCTGCCAGGGGCCCCAATGTTTGGTGAAATTGTGTCTCACTCCAAAACCTGCCATGTCCCTACAGCCATTAGCAGGCTGTTTCTAGAGTCTGTATTGTGAGGTTGTTTTTTAAAACCCAGCCTAAGTGTATCTATCACAGGATGTGGCTGGCTCTTACCCACACTGCCACCCACTGGCCATGTCTTTTTCTAAGGCATCCAGTGAGCACAGCTGCTGGTGGCTGGAGGGTTGTTTCATGAAATTGCTTCCCACCTACCATACATTGGCTTTGCTGAAGGCAGCAAGCATGATTTGAGATATCACAGAGAAGCATTGGTGCAGACTGACAGAGTAACAGGTGAGGAGGGATGGGAGCAAGGCCTTCTGGGAGCAGACCAGCAACTGTGGAACAAATCCAAGCACATTCAACACCGTAGGATGGAAAATATCTATCAGTGGCAATTTAAAGTTTCAGAAAACAAAACAGTACAAGAAGTCAGGAACTTAAACTCAGAATTATTCTATGCTTGCTAGATAACATCAAAGCACACTTCCCCTACACTGGCCGTTAATCTCAGATTCTTGTTAGAATGAGCCAATGTCACATAAAAAGATTTCAAAATGAAATTTTGAAAAAAAAATATGAGTGGGAAAGCAAATAGACTATGAATGACAAGTGTCAGTCATAATTGTGTGACTGTGTTTCTGAGTAAAATAAATAGACTATGAATGACAAGTGTCAGTCATAATTGTGTGACTGTGTTTCTGAGTAAAATAATTAGAATTATAATTATTAGTCGGTGTGCTAACAACTCCTTAGCTCATTCTAAATATGCGACTCTGTTTTTGTGGGGTTTTTTTGTTTTTGTTTGTTTTTTGTTTTTTGTTTTTTGATTGCTTTATTTCAGTTTGGACCATATTGGATTCTATTTTATGCTGCAATATAACGGCACTAGGAAGATTAATGGTGTGTTTAGACGGAGCTATTATTTGTCTAGAAGGAAGGGACCCAGAGGTTTGATTGATGTGTGTACTGCCAATCACATCCTTGGGATTCTACATTTAAAACAAAAGCTGTCATACAGTATCAATAACAGTAATTGGGGCTGAAGAGATGATTCAATGGTTAATAGCACTATCTGCCCTTCCAAAAGACCATGACAAATGGTTCACAACTGTCTACACAGCTCTGGGGAATCCAGTGCTGCTGTGTAACCTCTGAGGGTACCCAAGTACATGTGACACACACACACACACACACACGCACATAAACTAAATACTAAAAAATAGAATATCAGGGGTGGAGAGACTGCACAGTGGTTAAGAGCACTTTTTGTTCTTTCGGAGGACGTGAGTTCAGTTCCCAGCACCTACATGGAGGTATACAGCTACCTGTAACTCCAGTTCCTACGGATATAACACCTCTGACCTCCACAGCACCAGGCAGGTGTGAGGTGCACATAGATATGTGCAGAAGACATTCACACATACATATAAGAATAAATCGTTTTGTTTTGTTTTGTTTTGTTTTGTTTTGTTTTGTTTTGTTTTTCAAGACAGGGTTTCTCTGTGTAGCCCTGGCTGTCCTGGAACTCACTCTATAGACCAGGCTGGCCTCGAACTCAGAAATCCACCTGCCTCTGCCTCCCAAGTGCTGGGATTAAAGGCGTGCGCCACCACTGCCCGGCAAGAATAAATCTTAAAAATGTATCAGTAACAGTAAGCCGATAAGAGTGTCACATTGCTGTGCTCATCATGACACATGGTCCTTAGCATATGCAGAGGACATTTAAAATTCCATCCTCCCAAATGTAGATGTTATAAGTATACAATTCTTGGTCAAGAGGGAACTCAGCTGAGAAAAGTCATTTAGCTCTTCACTCATATCTCATACTTTTGCCTCTAACACAAACAATTGTAACCAAGTAACTGAAAAGTACAAGCATTCCCAAATCCCCCAAAACAAAGTAACCAACTCAGCGTGTGAAATGCAGGCAGAATCCTGCAAGCCTGGTCCCCTGGAACTGCTCATCTGGAGGCTGGAGACTGCCCTTCATGCGGACACAGTCTAAGAGGTAATGCTGGGGTTCATAGCAGCAGGCCTTCCAACACTGGCTACTTCCTTCTCTGTGTTTTAGAGGCCACACCAATGCTGCTGGGCTCAAAAGAGAATTATATGTTATCCTATCTTAAAGTGTTCTTCACTGTGAAATGCAATAGTACCTATCTACTAGGTTCTGAATGTGAACATTTGACAACCTTGTTGACAAAACAAAACAAAAACAAAAAAAACAACCCCCCCCCCAGGATGTACTGTTATCTGTTTGACTTTTATCTGTGTGACTGCATGCTGCATTTTAATTCACAGCACAGTAGAGGTTTTAGGATGGCATCCACGTCCTGAAGTGTTGAAAGGGACTGTTAGTGTACCTTCAACTCAGATCATAAAACTCAGCTAACACTAAGCGGCTAAGCGTGCTGTGGACACCTGTGGAGCCTCATTGCTTGCAGTGATCCAGAATGCATGTCTTTGCCTCTGAACATTTCTGCCTCGGTAAGGCTTACTTCTTTATGTGGTTAAGGACTTCGGTTTTTATAAGCATCTTTGGTTGTGACATAGAATCTGAAAACAGAAATTGTCACATGTTATTACAACATCGTCTGGTCTTGTCTTAACTGTAGTTTTAATTCCTGATACTGCTGTTTTAGCCCATCCTTTTAGAGTAAGTGGGTTCTATCTTTCTTTTCCATTTTTTCCCTTAAGACCATACTTTTTGTATACATATTAAAAACATGATAATAGAGTGATTTGATATGGTCTTAATCTTTGAGCCTAGAGAGTTTCATTGTCAACATTCATACTAGAGTCCACAGAGATTCCAGGAAAAGATGATACAAAGTTACAATGATGAAACAAATTTGTGGTGTGACAACGGGGTGGGCCTGAGGCCCCAACACTCAGCCGGCAATGGCAGAAGAATCTCCAAGTTTGAGACTGTCCTGGGCTACATGGTGTGATTCAGTCTCAGAACACAAACAAACACACAAAATGAGAGATAAAAAGAAGGGAGGAAGGGTGAGATAGAGGGAAAAGAAAGGAGGAGGGAGGCTCACCTCTATCTTAGTTAAATAGATTTGCCTTTTGAAGAAATGTGTATGTAACAAAAGGAACAAATGCTACCAAGTGGGAAGACAATTGTGGCAACTTTGAAGACAAATCTTGTTTTATTTGCATCTTTTTTTTTTCTTTACCACACCAGTATCAGACTTTTGAGTACTTAATGTTTAAATTGGTTTGGAAACTGGCTGGATCTATCTTCAGTACTGTGGTTTCAAAGAGGTGTCTGTAACCAACAGCCTGTATTGTGAAGAAGCTTCCAACTCATACAGAAGCAGGTGAGAAAGGCAGCTGATGGGTAAAGTATTATATGGCGTGTTTAGATCAGAGGGTCAGCCCTATGTGTGTAACTAGCATTACACTCCCTGCCCTCCCTGTCCAGATGTTTCTTAAACAAAATGAATTCACTGCCAACAGCTTCTATGATTATTTTCTTCTCTAAGTCTGAAATAAGTTTGCTCTTCCCATCCAAATTGATGTCTGCTCTCCATAGTGCGGATATCACAGGAGGGGAATGAGCCCCTTTCTCCGCCCTGGTGGATTGCAGTTTCGAACATGATTGTGAGAGTTAACACACTTAGTATGGAAACCAAGAGTGCCCGTTCCACAAAAAGTACAGTCAAACTCAGGTCCTTTTAGCCAATATCCGTTTCTCAAGTTAGGAGCTGACCATCTCACAGGAAAAGAAGATTCCAAGTGAAGTTTGTAAATGTCACTTCGTGCTAAATCAAGGGTTAGGAACTCTGTTGCCCTTTGTGTCTGGTTGATTTTTAGACTGCTGTGCCCTCTTGGACTGTGGTACCAGGAACTGCCTGTGCAGTTCACAGTCAGGCTTGACATGCTCATGAGTTATGAGGTCTGGTGATGAAGCTGTACAGACCTGAGGACAGGATAAATCTCGTCAGACTCATTAACCACAGCTGTGCTCAATGGTCCCACAATCTCTTCCTATTGATAGCTGTGCCTGTGGGTAGTATCCCAAAATTCCAAGAATTTTTGTTCCTCCCAGGTCTCTTGGTCCCCCAAGTCTCTTGGTCTTGCTGGGTCTCTCAACTCACATTTTTCTCCTGGGTAAAGCAGAGACATAAAGGAGGCTGACACTCCTTCAGTCATTACCAGGGCAGTGTAAATAGCAAACCATACTCCCAGATGAAGTCTTTCTCAGGATGGAGACCAGTCTTGCTCATTTTCCATTTAATACATGCTATTGCCTTGGGTGCCTCCCTGCATGGGTAGCAGCTATCACCCTCTGCACTTGCTTGGAATAACAGGAGCCCAGGCAGGTCTGAATTTTCCAGTCCAGATTGCTAGTGTTCTCTGACATTGTCAAAGTCCCAGTAACTTATTTCCCTGTAAAGAAAGCAAAATGACATTTCAGACCCTACTAGTGCCCTTAGGAAGTGTAGAATCCAGAGGGTGGCCCAGAGCAAACCTACACTTCACCAGATCAGAAGGACAATTGTAAGTCTAAAATCCTGCTATACAGGGAAAGTACTGGGGTTGGAAAGCTGACATTTCACTGCATTGAAGGCTAACACAGGACCTTCCATGGGTGTATGCAGCGGCACCAGAAGACATACTGAAGACACTTTGAGGGTGGATCCCCATCTTCCTTCACAGAAGATACAAATGAATAACGTAAGCTATATATGAAGACACACAGCCATGAAACTTAGGGGAAAAGACAGAGATATCAATATTTGATCTCTTCAAACAGAATTCCTTGAGGAAAGGAGTTAAATGGTAAAGGAGAGGACATTGCTGTTGGTGTCCAGAATGAGACTGATTTCGTGATAATGATAGGAAAGCATCCAAGACCCCAGCAGGGGAAGCAGGTACAAGAAGAATCTCAGGCAGAAAATTCTCCTGTGGCTTTTGTTCTCTCTCTCCACTCTTGAGACCCACCCTTAAAGGACCTTCCAGGATACCCCACACACTCCCAGGATACCCCACATACTCTAGCAATGTTGTTCTGTGCTTTTGGATTATAGTTTGTAATTTTTTATTACTTAATTAGAAACCCCTTTGAAAGTCGTAGAAATGGCTCAGGAATTAAGAACACACTCACTATATTTCCAGAAGGAGAGAATTCAGCTCCCAGCACCAGTATTTTGTGCTCATAACCACCTGTAACTGAAGAGAATCAGACTCCCTCTTTGGGTCTTAGTGGTCACACACACACACACGCACATCAGATGGATCTTTTAAACAAGAAGTGGCCTTTATGTAGTTATATAAAAGGTCATTTAAGTCAGTCTGTAAGAGACCTCTGGATCTCTAGCCCCTTCATACATTTGGTAACTGCTGACATCATTTTGTGTCTCATCCCCTGACTGTAAACCACTCTGTGGGGGCATTATAGAAGGAAAGTCTCTATGTGGCAATGACATGTGCATACGTAGGATCCAGTTTTTGCTTTGTAAAAACTTCCAGAGGATGCCCTGCACTGAACCTCTCCATCGTAAAGATGGAGGTGTATGCTTTTCAACCATTAAAGTTTCTGTCAACAGACACGCATGCTCACACAGAGAGACGGGATTGCTCAATGTTAACTCTGCTCCTTCCATCTTCATGCATAATGATAATTACTTTTAGTGACTGTGCAAGTTGCATGCCCCTCCAGCAGCACAGACTTTAAAAGTTCTCTCCTTGGCTTGGCAGCATCCTTTGTGCAGACCAAGAGCCAGTGCTTTGTGACACGTGTGGTTCCCAGTTCCTTACTTGTATCTCCATTTTCTTTACGTGGTCTTTCAGTGAGTGGCAATTCCTACTTTTATTTAAATTTCTCACCTTTCCTTTTGGATTTTGGATTTTTGTTTTGCTTAAATGTCTGTTTTCTTCTCCCCATCTGAACTCTCAAGACCTTCCTCCCACATTCCTTCTCTCTGTATTTGGAGAGGTGTATTTGGTGTATCACAGGCACCTGTATAAGATCTTTGTGTCTGTGGCATGGTGATAGCTCGAATTCACTTTTCTTTCCCCACTTCTGGAAACTTTTTCTGAGTGTGTGGTTTCATGCTGTGTGACTTTGAGCCTCCCAGCATGTCAGGTCTGCACAGCCAGCTTCCTTGTCTTTTCCCTTTGAGGACATCCTTGTTTTTCAGAGGCCGGTGTGCATGTTCTTAAAGGGCCATGCACATAAAGATAACTTCTCTGGCAAATTCCCATTTTCTCACTCTACGGGAGCCTCTTAGACTATCAGTTAACTGTTTTCCTGGTGCGATTAGAACTCATTTGGGGTGTTTAATGAGCCACCTTATGAGGACTGCAATACATTTAGAAACGATGGACATAATTAAAGACACTGAGTTCCCCACCCACAAACATGAAACATTTCCCAATTTTCTTAGGAGACTTTCATCTTCATATAAACTTAGGTAATTTTGCCTATAGAGGTCTCAAGCATATTTAGTTAAATTTCTTCCTAGCACCTTTTACCCCTGGTTCCTCTTGTCAATACTATCTGAACACAAAACTTTACTTTAAAAAAAAAACTGTTGTGGTTGCTTGGGGAAAGAAATAAAACACATAGTGATTTTGTTCGATGATTAAATCCATGGGGAGGTGGGGGGGGGTTGGTTCTTGGAGATGCTGTGGAAATACTGTTGTTGTTCCTAGGTCTTCTTTCCAAATTCCTTTACTACCTCAATGAACATCCTCTTACTTCCAGGCTAGAACCACTAACACAGTACAAGGGCAGAGCCTTCTTTTAATCTACTTCGTGTGTGTGTGTGTGTGTGTGTGTGTGTGTGTGTGTGTGTGTGTGTGTGTGTGAATATAGGCAGGAGGTCAATGTCAGGTATCCTCAGTGTTCTCTTTCCACCTTATTATTTGAGACAGAGTCTCTCACTGAACCCAGAGCTCACAGGTTCATCCAGCTTGGCTCTCCAGTGAATCAGGGGGATCCTCTTGTCTCTACTTCTCCAGTGCTGGGGTGACAGGAACACACTATTACTCCTGACTTTTTTTCATTAACTTATTTATTTATTTACTTTATGTCCTTATCTCAGCCCCCTCCCTCCTCTTCTCCCAGTCCCACCCTTACAAATCCCTCGTCCCATTACCCCTTCCTCCTCTTTTCAGAGAAGGGGAAACCCACCCCATCCTGCTCCTCCCCTATGTATGGGAGTCAGCATCTGTCTGAGGGCTGTCGGTCTCTATGCCTTGGCAGTCTTTCTCACTTTTGAGCACATGGGTCTATTGCTGATCTTTTCTCTGAGCCTGGCTCCTATATTTCTGACCACACAGACGATCCAGTCACAATGACAATAAAAACAGGGCCTCGTTACCTTCTTTTATACCTTAGATGATAACCAGTATTTCACAGAAAACAATTAACACATTTTCCAGAAATGAAAAATCAGAGGCTTTCAAATACTTGTGTATGCAGGTATGCACGGAGACCAGAGGACAGATTTGGGAGTCAGTCCTCAGTGCCCTCCAAGTTAATTTTTTTTTTTAGATATCTGAAATTGGCTTGGGATTCACTGATTAGAATAGGCTGGCTTACATGCAAGGCCCAGGAAGATCCACCTGTCCCCACCTCTCCATTCCTGGGATTACAAGGGCATGCCACCCTGAAGGGCTGTTTTATGAGGTCCTAGAGGAGTTAACTCAGAGCCTCATGGTTACAAAGTAATCACATCTCCAGCCAAGGTACCACCCCAGTCCTCAAATATCTGCACTCAGTCTTTCAATCTAGGCAAGTGTGTATTAATTCTCTAGTATTTTTTTTACTTAGAAAGAACATAATACATTACGTATATCATTTAAATATTAGTGCTAAGCCACATTAATAGGTAGCAATACTAAAGGGAACATATTTAACAAAGTTACTTTTAAAAAAGAAAGAAAATCCTAAAAGTGAAAATCACATACTCCACACATTGTATATGAATGGATGTTTATTTGCAAAACAAATTCTATGTAAATCTTCCTTCCCTTACATGCAGACCGAAGTCATGTGACTCCCTGGAGGGAGAGGGTTGAGCCTGAAGTCTTCCTTCCCTGTGTGATCAGAGCTGCCACAGGAATCCACACCAGCTACAAGGCACCCCAACAAGTGTTGTGCTGGAGTGCACATTCCTAATCTCCCCATGAAGCTGCTTTGACCCCAGAAGTCATACTCAGTGACTCACTACATGGACTGAAGGTGAAGTTTGACAACATGGACAAAAAGGACAATGTGCAGAGGCACGTTGCATGAATACTGCATGAACAGGTCAATGCAGGGCATGGCATTGGTGCCTCTGTGTTGCTACAGCTTTGCTTGACTTTCAGAACTCTCTCAAGTCCTTACAATCTTAGGTTCCATGACAAAGTCAGCAGAACATCCGCCCGAAGCTAAGGACAGCAACGAAGTGGCATGCACATCTTGGTCTCCCACCAACACTGTCCCTTTCCTCCCCTGAGTGAGGTGACATCATTCTGTTCCATTCCCCTTCTCAGAGAGCTGTAGCACTGCCTGAGCTCAGCCCCGCAGCAGACCAAAGAGGATCAGGAAATGCTCCATCTCATGTCGCCTTCTCACACCTTCCCAGGTCTTGTATGTATGCACATCAATGGATATGACCCTGTCCCCTCTGAAGGATTCTGTCATGGCTTCCTCCAGCTACCACCTGCCTGACTCAGCAACAGTAACCCAACAGTAAGCATCTCTTTGCCAGGTAATGACCTTTTACTGTAGCCTCTTGCCATCTTCCATCTCACCATCAGAATGGAGTTCTCCAAGGTCCTGAACCCAGTGGTGCTTCTCCAGTCTTGGAGGTTAGGGTTCATAGTTCAAGGGTCAGATGCTCTCCCGGAATTGATTATCTGTAGCCACACTTAACTTCAGGAGCTTCCTGAGCAAGGCAGGCAGATTGGGGTTCTACTTGCCAGCTGTCATCCTGGATCTGCCTTTGAGAGATGCCGCTTTAGCCATCATAGGGACACCATGCAATGGCCGTGTCCTTGTCTGCAGATGCACAGGAGCACAGGGCACTTGTTTTTCTTTATTTTCCTGTAGTTCAGTATCATCGTTTTTAAAATTTGTTTTTTAGTTATAAACAGTATCTGAGTGGATGTGTTCTATATGCATTTTGTTTATACTTTGCATCATTCCCAAAGGACAGACTCCTGTACACAGGAATCATAATTCCCCCAGTGCTGAACAGCAAAGAATGTCCTAAACACTGCCAAATGGCTCCCCCAAAACACTGTCCCAGTTGTGTGTGAGAATGCCCCTCTCTCCATCCCCCCTCACTTCAAGGCTTCAGTAGTGAGAGCTGTGCCTTGTGACACATCCTATGCTCTTCTCTGGTTGCTGACAAAGCCAGCTGTTCTCAGCTAAGAAGGCACATGTGTCTCCTCTCTTCTCTATCTACCCCTTTAGGTTTAGAAAAGGTTTCTTTTTGTGCATATGTGTGTACCTGTGTGAATTTATATGCACTATCTGTATGTAGATGTCCATGGGGACCATAAGAGGACACTGAGTGCATGCAGATTGGAGTTTAAAGTGTTTGTGAGCTTCTGTGTGGATGCTAAGAACCAAACTTAGGTCCTCTGCAAGATCAGCACATGTCCCTAACCACTGGGCATTGCTCAGACCAATCCCTGCAAGTGCGCACTCTTTTCTTGGTTGGCTAACCTTTCCTCACATGTGTGTAAACTCAGTCATCATAGATTATCACCATGCCCCATGCCACATACACGCTGTGTGCTTATGAACTTAGGTCATTTACAGTGTTGTTTATTTCATGTCTTAACCTATGGAATTTAAAGTTCTTCTTGGAAGTGAAAAATGTTCTCTATTTTCCATTAACATTTTTTCAGTAGACTTGCATACTTCAAGATTTCTTATGTACTCAGACATAAGGATCATATATATTTTTCTATAATTCACTCATTTTATTCTTCAATGTTCTTATTTTGCTGATATAAAAATCTAAGCAGTCTATTCTCATTACACCAAGACTAAGTGTCAACACCTAATATTTAATCATCTATCTCACACCCTCTGGACATATTATTTCTGCTGTTTTCAAGTGCAAACAATGGACTTTATCATATAAGATCATTGTTATTGACATTTTCCTGTGGACCTGGGGAAGTATTCAGTATCAGCAGATACTGCATAAAACCTATATTAATTAATTAAAACTTACGTTCAGCGAGTTTGTCCCTGACTCCCGTGCCTGCTCTTGGGACGCTTCTTCTCCTGTTGCATTGCCATGTCCAACTTCAATATGATAGTTTTTGCTTTATCTTATATTTTATTTTGTCATGTTTGGTTTTCATACCTCAGAAGCCTGTTCTTTTCTAATGAGAGAAGGAAGTGGACCTGGAAGGGAGGGAAGAAGAGGTGGGGAGAAACTGGGAGGAGTAGAGGAGGAAAAACTAAAATTGGAATATATTATATGAAAAAATAATCTATTTTTATAAAAAGGGGAAAAGCGAAAAAAAAAAAAAAACCAGTTATGCTCAGGAATGTTCCTTACAGCTATTTAAAAACATATTTTATTGAATGTTCACTTATGGGTATAATGTATTTGGAGCATTTCCCTTCCAATTCCTGCCTTATGCTCCCACTCATACACACTTTTCTTTCCCAACTTCAAGTGTTTTCCTTCTTTAAAATAAATGGCCAGTGAGTCTGAGGAGTGCTACTTGCGTATGCATGGGGCGAGCAGATATTTTAATAGTAGCAGAGACTGGAATTGGGCTAAAGAAGATGGTAAGTAATTAGGAGACTTTGTAGAGTGGTGCATTGCACAGCCACAAAAATGAGCACAGGCTCTGTCCCACAGGCCCAAATGAATAAAGGAAAAAGAGTAGAAAATAAACTAAGACCAACCTTCTGCTCCCTGACTGTGAACACAATGTAGCCATAGGCCTCAGATTCCTTCTGCTGCACCATGGCCACCATGATAGATTGTATCCCCTCAAACCATTAGCTAAGATGAATCTTCTCTTCAAGTTGCTTTTATATCCAGCATTTTGACACACCAATGAGAAAAGCAACTAATAAACTCAGTGCTAAACTTGGTGGCAAATTTAAACTTGGTGACTCAGGATGACCTCTCTCTGCAGGGTTCTTGGGAGAAGGGATCCATGAGCAGTTGCAATACTTTGTCACCTCGGTCTGTTTCACTACCCTATTTTGAAAAACTGGGTAATGGATGAATTATCTGTGATCTGTCCAGAGACGGTGAGGGAGGCAGAACTCTCCAGGAAGGTGGAACTCTTGAGGGAGGTGTGGGAGGGATTTACTGTCTCCTAGGCTCAATTGAATGTTAGATCTTTGGGAATGGCAGATAGCCAGAACCTCTGAGGGAAATTTGGAGAGGGCTCGGTAGAGCCTAGAACACAAGGAAGACACCATGAGAGATAGGGCCCCTGTTAGATCCCTGGCCTTGGGCACCAAGGTCACTGCTGAGCCTTTCTGCTTGTGGCCACAAGCTCTATTTTAGGTTGTATCCACCCAGAGTTAGAGCTGGCCACTGGGAGGAACATGATGAGCCAGAGCAGTGCAATGTCCTCAGCTGGCTCCTGTGACCCCAGGACAGCCAGCAAGCTACACTTCCTGAAAGAAGCAGCTGGAAGTCTCTCAGTGACTTTTAAAGTGGTGTTCAGGCATAATACTCTCCAATTATCAACCTAGTAAAATAGATTAATTTGTCTTTTAGGGAGATGGAAGTGCTTAATGGAATCAGACGGTACTGTGAGTACTCCATAAACCACGGCTGCAGTGAGACATGAGTGTCGGACCAGAGGGTGTGTGTCTGGCTCTCATGGTCCCCTCCTCTCTCCTACTCATCAGTCCTCTGGACCCTACAGAGCCCCCTCTTTCACACAGCTGTTAGCCTAGTTCTGTACCATACACGGACCCTGGTTTAAGCCCTGAGTCACATGGAGCCCCAGAGCCCCATTCAGATACAGTAACAAAACATCTTTTGCTGTGCACAGAAACACCCCACACTAATATTCCATGCACCTCAGTATGGTCCTTCTGGTGAGGAACTCCAAATTGCCCCTGAAGGGTAGGTATTGGATTTCTCAAAATTTCCTCTTCTCAATGGATACTTCACTTGTTGGTCTGCTGTATCGATACATAAATGCTTTTTCTGACAAGAATGGGAACCCAGATCACAGGGTCTAACCTCCCTAGTCAACCTCCTGTGTAACAGTGGGGGATCCTGTTCTCTAGTCAGCAGCTAGAAGAGCAGTGAGGTGACACAGTAGTCCACCAGAGATGCACTTGGTGCAGGCTACATCACTTCTGTTAGAAGGCTGGTGTCCAGGATGCTTCATGTACAGGAAATGCAGACTTCTTCCAACATAAGCAGGTTCAGTGACAGCCATCATGGAAATCAGCGTTTGACTCTTTGGATCCTGCCAGTGCTGGAACATACAGCCTGACCCCTGGATTGAGCAGCACAGGTCTCTTCTGTTCTCTCTATATTTGTTAAACATAAACTACCCATAGGATTCTTGGCTACCAAGAGACCTTTGCTCAGACCCATTAAATAAACGACACAAGAGGTGATTCTTGCCATACAGGTGGCTCTGTGGCTCACATTCTTAGTGTTCTCTGGAATCCCCATGTCACATGTGGCATTGGAGTAGCTCAGAACTCAAGAAGCCCAAAGCCAGCCAGGTAAAAAGAGCTGGCAGTGGCTTGCTTTTTCTATATCCTCTCATTCACTGAGCCCGAGGTGGAAGCTGGGCTGTATGCCGCCGACTGTGTATCATGCACAGAGCCATACGCTGGGTATGGAGGGGGCAATGTAGGTCTTCAGGTTCTGCCCTTGGAAGGCCGGCTGGGAAGCAGACACCATAGGATCAGCCACACAGGTCACTGGGAGCATAGTAACATCTCTCCTCTCTACCTACCCCATGGAGACGGAAGGAAGTCACCAACAAACCGGCCAGCCTGAAAACATTCTCAGCTCTGTGCTTCTTGAAGATGTCCAGTAAGATTCCGGGGTTCTAAAGATATCCTTCATGTTGGAGGAAGATGACATCTTTGGCTGACACCACAGCAGCAGCTGCAACCTCCAGAGTGCCCAGAATCCCACTACCTCCAGATCCCCTAATGCACAGATGGAGGATGCTCACATGGATATGTCCGGTCAGGCCTGGGCGAGCTGCTGTCCAGGGGAGGCCTGTGCAGAATGTTCTTACTATAAGTAGGCCTAGAGTGACCCTTTTCCTTTAATGGTCAGGCCAGCTTTGGGACAGTATAATGCCACTCAAAACAACTGCCTGGGCAGTTCCATGGACGTGACATTCATGTTTACAGAGAATGCATCCTGGGCACCACTTCTGGAGCTGTTCTTTGTAACCCCTCCTCTGGGCAGCAGATGTGCCTTTCTTTTAAAAAAATTATTTATTTATTTAATGAATGGGAATCCACGCTGTCTTTAGACACACCAGAAGAAGGTATCAGATCCCATTACAGATGGTTATAAACCACCATGTGGTTGCTGGAAATTGAACTCAGGACCTCTGGAGGAGTCAGTTCTCTTAGCTGCTGAGCAGTCTCTCCAGTCCCACAGATGTACCTCTTGGCCTTGGCAGTTTGGCAGGATCTTTACTAAGCCTAAGCAAGGGTGGTTTGAGAAGCACCTATGAGGAGTGAGTCCACCATTCTGGATCACAAAAAAATGGAAGATTAGATGACATTTTCTACCTCAACTTGCCATGGAAAGAGACAGAACGGTTGGTGAGGAGAGAAGTCACCTTCCAAAGGTCCTAGCTAGTAAACTGATTAGAAAGAACTTTCCAGTCCCCAATGAATCTTCAGATGACGACAGCTACTGGTAAAGGGGCTAGTCACTGTCTTCATTTACATGTGCACAGTCACAAACAGTAGATCACACAGCTGCCCAGAATTAAGCTGAAGGGGTCACAAAGCAAAGAAAAAAAAATGTGGGAAACATTAGAGGTAATGAGGTAAGAGAGGGTGGGGGTGCGGGTAGCCAGAACACCCTATGTGTGAAACTGTCAAAGACCACACTTACTTGGACCTGAATTCAATCAGACCTTTGCATATAGCGATGGTCTTGTCTATAGAGAAGGCAGGGTTACTGCCATGTGCAATCGTGACTTAACCTGATCTCGTCTTGGTGAATGGCCCATGCTGTACACAGATGAGCTATTAAGAATAAGATTGATGAAGGGCAGACTTGAGGATATATGGGGCAGTGAATAAGAATGCACAGGAGTGCCTAGCACAAAGTGAGGGTAGCAGCTAACCAGAAAGGGGTAGGGGGATTTTGCAGCTCCATAGGAGAACACCTAGGGACTTCTGGGAGGCTGGCTTAGTATTGGCCTGCTTGTCAATGCATTGGGTTTAGATCAGTCCACTGCTATTTCTCATGCCACGAAGCATGCTCCTGGGGGATGATGGCTCAGTTGCCAGAATGCTTACCTTGCAAGAATGAGGTAATCCCCGAGTTCAGTCCCCAGAACCCACAATTAAACACAGTCAGACATCATACTGTGCGTTAGTAACCTGGGGCCCAGGGAAACAGACACTAGCAAGTACCTGTGGCTCCCTAGCTACCCAGCCCAGGATGATTAATGAGTTTCAGGCCAATGAGAGACCCTGCCTCACAAAAGGAAAGTGAAGGGCACTTGAGAGAAGATACCTGTGGTTGTTGTCACCGTCCTACATGGGCAAGTGTGTACACAAACACTCCTGTGTTCCTTTCTCCAAACTAGTGAATGTGTCCCCCCATCTCTTTCTCCAAAGCTTTTGCTCTGCACACATCAAATGGGAGAGCTCACCTCTCATGGTATGTGTCAATGGAGACACACACACACACACACACACACACACACACACAAACTTTCCTGTGAGGGTGGGATGTGCTTTTATTTCTGGTCAGAGTGAATATTGGTCATGAATTTCTGTGTAGAAAATCACCAGCCTGAGCACCTTCCCAGAAGGTGGCATATCCACTCCTGTGTCAACTTGCTTCTCCACAAGCTCCTGGGCATTGGTTGCTAGGAGCAGGCCAAGACAATGCGTGGGCCTCTGTGTAGGCAGAGGGGAATTCCCGAGGGATGCCAAATGGACAGGAGGGGCTAGAGATGTTCCAGTAGTAAACCTGGTGTTTATAGTGCCTTCCAGGAGAAAAAGCAAGCTTCCATAAAAAAACAGATCCCCCTAGCCTCAGGACTGAATGAGCAGCAGGAGGTGTGCATGCCAAGACTCCTTTGCTTGTAGAACATGCAGGGTAGTAAGTCAAAACTGTCGCTATGCAGGGTTGACTTGAACCTCCCAATGCATTAAGGTTCATGAAGCCCTCAAAGACAAGGGGCAGAGCTATCTGCCCTGCAAACAGGAAAGCCACAGGACTTGCAAATGGTGGCAAGAGCCACATCTAAGACCCTTCATCGATCATGTGTCAGCAGGTATTGTGAGAGGGGCATTCGGGGAGCCTGAGAACTTCCCCTCGAGAAGGTGTCTGGTGGAGACTGGAGGTGGCAGGCTTGTTTTCCCAGGTCTACAGATGCTGCTGAGAGGCATGGAGAAGCCAGGCCTCAGCATCCACAGTGGAAAGGCTCAAGGTCCTTCCAGACCCTGCAGCTTCTCAAACACAGGGGCTCTCATGTGCTTCTAGGAAATGGCATAGTTTCGCATGTATGTAACATATGCACACTGTCCTGGCCACTGATTGCCAGTCACATACAACCCATTACAATGCAAGCTCCGAGCACGAGTGCGACCGTGTCTTTAGGGAGCAAAGACAAAGGAAGGTGTCTGTGTGTTCAGTACAGGGGCAGATGTCTTCTCAAGTATGTGTGTACATATGTGTGCATATGAAACAGCACTTAATTATGTGCCAAAAATAAACCATAAGAAAAACCTCTAAAATGTGAAAGAGGACATGCCATAAAAACTGTCTCACTGGATCCATCTGAAGCGAATTGCAGTATTCGCAGAAGATAATATCACCCATGTCAAAACTTCACATTGTTTGAGCACTCACACACCAGTGCAAGCCTCAGACATTCCTTGAACGAGGATGGTTCTTATTACACCACCACAGATTTCTTTCTGCATTTGAAACTACAAAAATTTCAGTACGAAATGATATCAATGTGTTCATAATCCCTAAGCCCTATCTGTGTTTTTTTTAAAACAAAAGCTATATATTCTATAAAACACAAGAGGAAAATCAAATGTTTTTAATCTGACTTGAATTGAGTTTACAGAGGCAGAACTCATGATATGGAGGCCAACTGTCTTCATGAGAGAGGTGACCTCCGGAGCTGTAAACCCTGCAGGGCTCGCAGGGGTCAGTGTGCAGCCTGCAGCTGCTGAGAAGGGACTGACAGAACCTCAGAAGAGGACACAGCACAGCATATCTGTGAGAGCCGGGTCCTTCCTGAGCTGGGAAGGTAACCAGGAGGTCTGGTTTCCCAAGGGTAGAGTGGCTGCCACATCAGGGACTGAAGTAGCCCACTATCCTCTTCCAGTGCAGACACAGGGAGGGAGGCACAAAGCAAGAGTGCCCAGGGCCAAACCTGGGGAATCCACCAGGGATTACCATAGTCACCTTGATAAAAGTGTACTCATGAAAGAAGGCACAAGAGGAAGGACCTTTTGTCCCTTCTCTGGAGAGGAGGTGGCAGGAGCACCAAGAAGGCAAGGGCAGGAATATCAGGGGGTTCCTGACTAGGAAGATCCAAGAGGAGACAGAGTCAGCGGGGGAGGGGAATGTCTGAGCCTGGGACAAGTGCTGAGCAGAATCTTCACCTCAGCTTGAATCCCGGAGACTGGGAGACCTGCTCACTTCTGCAGTTTCCTCTCCATCCCTCATTCCTGTTCCACTCATGCCTCACCTCCTCCCCACACTTATCCTTCACCCTTCTCCTCATACGCCTCCTCACTCATTCTCACACTCCTTCCCCTTACACTAACCTCACATCTCCACTCCTCATCCTCACACTCATCTCCCACACCCTCACACTCACTCCTCACACTTATCCTCACACTCATTCCCACATTTACCCCTCACTTTCATCCCCGCACTCATCCTCACAGTCACCCTTCACACTCCACCTAAGAGTCATTCCTCACTCATTCTCACACTCCTTCCTCTGGCACTAATCCTCACAATCCTCCTTTACACCCCTCCTCACACTCATTCCTCACACTCATTCCTCACACTCATTCCTCACACTCATTTCTTACACATTCATCCTTCACACTCCTCACATCCATTCTTCACACTCCTCCCTCACACTCGTTCTCACACTCATACCCCCTTGCACTCATTCTCATACTCACCTCTCACACTTATCATCACACTCACCTCTCACATTCATCCTTACAGCTCATTCCTCACACACCCTCACACATCCTCAAACTCATTCTCACACTCATCCTCACACTCATTCCCACACTCATACTCCTTCCTCACACTCATCCTTCACACTCTTTCCTCACACTTTTCCTTCATATTCATCCTTACACTCCTTCCTCACACTCCTCCCTCACACTCATCCTCACACTCACCTCTCACACTCCCTCACACTTCTACTCACACTCATTCTTCACACTCATTCTCACTCATACTTACACTCCTACCTTACATTCCTTCCACACAATCCTCCTTCACACTCATCCTTACACTTTTTCCTTACACTCCTCTATCACACTCATTCCTCAGTGTCCTTCCCTCAACATTCACTCTTCCTTACACTCATCCTCCCAGCAGGTGTCCACTGACTCTGCCTTGGCCAAATTACTCCGACATAAAAGCATATGATTGTTTCTTTCATGGTACCTTTGACATGGTCAATTTTTTCCCGATGTTATTCTTTGAAGAGTCCTGTGAAGCAGCTGACCTAAGTTGTTAGAATTGCAGATGACATATCTCATATGTGTCTGCATCATGCTTAAGTAAAAACTGCTACAGATGAGGAGACAGGAGGCCCTAGCCAAGGAATGCTGTGCTGCTGACACCACAGTCACACCTTGATACTCCTCCCTTGTGAACTGCAAGGCAGCCGGGGTCTACAAAGTATCTGCATGGTGGCAGAGCCTTCTCTCTGGAAGTTTCAGTTCTGACATGGGAGAAGTCATTCACACATTGTGAGTAGAGAAGAGACTGAAGAAGAGATCAGGGAAAGGTGCAAAAGAAGCTGAAGAGATGGTCAGGATGGAACAAGAGCCCAGCATGCAGTAGGGTGAGCTGGCATCCCAGCATGCACTAGGATGAGCTGGCATCCCAGCATGCACTAGAATGAACTGGCATCCAACATGCAGTAAGATGAGCTGACATCCCAGCATGTACTAGGATGAGTTGGCATCCCAGCATGCACTAGGATGAGCTGACATCCCAGCATGCACTAAGATGAGCTGGCATCCCATTATGCACTAGGATGAGTTGGCATTCCATTATGCACTAGGATGAGCTGGCATCCCAGCATGCACTAGGATGAGCTGGTATCCCAGCATGCACTAGGATGAGCTGACATCCCAGCATGCACTAGGATGTGCTGACATCTAGTCAAACCATGTCTTCTGCACTGTGGGTGAATAAACACTTTGAAAAAAAATGTCAGCTTAAGACATATGGTTCCTTATCTTTGCCTCACATTCCTCCCTCACAGGCCCCACCCACCTTATTCTCCCCCATTCTAGTAGCTACACGTCAAAAGCTGAGGTGTCTTCAGGCCTATGCTCCTATGGAAGGCTGTAGGGGACTACCTTTCCTCACTTCAGCCTATGGTGGCTGTAGTGGTTTGACTGATAATGGCTCAATACGTTTATGTATTTGAATGCTTGGTCCCCAGTTAGTGGAACTGTTTGGGAAGGATGAGAAGGTGTGGCCTTCTTGGAAAAGGTGCATTATTTGGGGTGGGTGCCATTTCCAGTTAAGTTCTCTCTCTGCATCATGTCTATAGATCTGAATGTCAGCTCTCAGCTGCTGCTCCAGCACCATGCCTGCCTGCCTGCTGCTACACTCCCACGCCATGATGTCGTAGACACTTACCTTCTGGAACCATGAACCCCATTAAACTTCGTATTTTATAAGTTGCCTTGGCCATGGTGTCTCTTCACCAAAATAGAAAATTCACTAAGATAGCAGCAGTCCATGGCCAGCATGTGGGTACAGATGCAGTCTGTGTCCAGATCCCATGGTGTAATCCTCATCTCCTTCATTTCGTAGCAAATTAATCATCTGTGAGTGAGTCCCTTCCTAATGACCTAATCTGGCCTTGACAACTTCTTCAAAGCATGGCTCAGCCATGGGTTCCAGAGACTAGTCCTGGAAATGTTTTCAGGGAGCACAGTCTGATCCACTACAGGCAGGACTGTGCTCTCTGTTCAGTTAGCCCAGGATACTTTCTCCTAACCCCTGTGAGATTCCCTGTGTCTTCACCTGGGCAAAGCCCTTCAGTGCCTCCAAGGGCCGATAGTCCCTGTGTCTCCTTTTATTTCTTTCCCAATTCTCTGCCCTTCTCCTGCTTCTGCCATTTTCTTGAACCCAGTTTCTTCCCACCACAGACACACTTCACCACAGGACCACAGCTCTGACTCCAAGTGTCCTCTGCCTTCTGTCTCCTTCAAGGCTTTGTTCACAGGTCACCCTCGTCTGTCCCCTTTGTGTCTTCTGTTCTTTCTCATTCACAGAATTGGTCACTTGAATGTGCAGTGTAACACACTTATCTGCCAGATTTTCTCTTCACAGTGTCCCTGCGACAGACAGCCCACAAGGGTGTGTTCAGAGTCACTAGCTACCTACAGCACAGACCTCTGTAGTCACGGAGTGGTCACTCAGTGCTTGTTTCTGTGACTTCCACACACATTTTCAAAATCTGTCAAGTGTTTTGGATGATATGCCCCCTTAAAAAACCATGAATGTCTATTTTTATTCACAACGAGGTACTGAGCCATAAATGAAATTTGGCAACAAAACACTCAGGTTAAAAAGAAAAAAAAATCTAAAACAAATGTCGTGAAGTCAAGCTGGAGTGTATTATTTTTGTCAAAATAAAAAAGTTTATAGATTTTATTTTAATGTGGAAATTGCTGGTGAAAAGTTTAAAAGAGTACTTGGCACCCTCTCAAATCTTGTTAACTATCTATTAATCAATTAACAACTATTATCAAAAGGCTGGTGTTTGCTTTGAAATCAGTGTGGTGTGTGTCTCTCTCAGTCCTTACTAGGGATATGCCAGACAGCCTCACTTCCCAAGAGACTCCCTTAAAGCATTTATTATTTTTTGAAGCTCAGCAAAAACATCATTAGGAATATCCCTGCGGCTCTGTAACATGTACACATTGCAGACAAATTCTGACTGGCACAAATTCCAGCAGGAAGCAGGACATGGGAAACAGATAGCACTAAGTACCTACAGAGAGATCCCACCAAAGCATCACCAGAGTAAGTGGTTTCCTGCAGGGAGAGTTTTATCTCTTGTGGACTATTTGAAGTAACTGGATTCAGCCAAATAAAGGATGTGGTTTAAAAGATTAGGACTGGTCCATTCTTTCAGGCTCATCTCATGTGGGAGACACTCTGTCTAATAACAGGTTTTCTATGAATGCGCTGAAGGGCTGCATTGGAGACGATGCCACTTTTGGTTGCCTGGTCCTTAATGTGTATAGAGATGTGTCTTCTTATTCTTGTCTTCATTGCAGACGCAACTTTTAAAACACATTGCTTCATTGTAGGCAAAATGTCACTTGAGATACAGTGAGAAAAACATGTATTTGACTGACATGCAGCAGCAGTTGCTGGGGCCCCAGCCCAGCCCTGAACTCTGGGGTCAGATGCAACAGATTTCCTGACTTGCAGCCACCATACCTAGAACAAGCCTGCAAGAGAAAGGTGACTTGGATGCAAAGGGTGGGCTGCATTTATGACTCCCTGTGTAGAATGGTTCAATGTAGGCACAGCCCCTTACGGTTGTTTGTGCAGTGTTTATCACAGAAAATAGACTCTTCCATCAGAGATGTTAGAACTCATATTGAAATGCTGAATTACATTAACAGTGTTCTTTCAGAGACGCTAATGGACTGTGTAGATGGGCCTCAGAATCCAATGGCAAATTCTTGTTGAATGTTCCTACTTACAGCCAAATCCAATCACTCTTCATCTTGGAGGCTCCTATATGAAAGCTTTGTATATAGTCTGGGAAATAATACAGTGTGTCTAGCAATACCTTAAAATTGTCATTTTGTTTCCCTTACCTGAATCCAACTTCTCCACAAGTACACTGCCTCAATGTGCATGTGTCCATGTATGCAAGCACTTGTGTGCATGAGTGTGTGGGGGTGTGCACAGACACACGCATGTGCATGTATATGAGTGTGTCAGAGATAAATATTATCTTCCTCTAATATCCTCCATTTATTTATTTATAGTTCATTTGTAAGACAGTGTCTTTCACTGAACCTGGAGCTCACTAATCGGCTGACCTAGTTAACCAATAAGCTCTCACGGGCTCTCTGTCTCTGACGTCTAGCCCAGGATTACATGTGTAGACCGCTGCACCCAGCATTTACATGGGTGCCAGGGATTTGAACTCAGGTCCTCCTGCTTGTGCAGTTAACACTCGAACCACTGAACCACCTTCTCAGCACTACCTCTTATCTTGTGTGAATGTTCTGAAAGTCACGACAAACCAGAACAGAAGGACATATCAACCAGCAAACTCACCTACTTAGTAAGTTATTTGCTTACATTTATTCAAACCAAGCTCTGTAGGTAACTGTGTGAACACATGATCACGGAAGGGATGAAGAAGGGTGCGGCCTTTTCATCTGCCAATGTACGTGCTTGGTGCGGAGGACGTCACTTGGCATCAGGCATTGCAGTGAATAAAGGATGCGTAGAGTGGACAGTTCAGACAGGGTCAGTGCATGGGGGAATTTTAGGATTGCAGTAGTTATCAGCTTTCAATATGCTCACATGTGCCAACTCTGTGACCTTGAACAACACCCTAACAGGTATAGTTCACCGTCATCCATTTAAAAGGTCAACATAATGTATGCTGATGATATCATGTATAATCGACAGCACTGGTCACATGACAAGTACTCAGTACATGAGAGTGTCTTAGGTTTGCACCAAAGGCATAGGTCCCATTTCTCATGGGTCTATGCTAGGACTTTTGGAGTTTGGGGATGACTATTACATCACACACGCATATAGCAGAAGTCTTGATGCTGTATGTGTGCACACCTATATATGTATATAACACGTATGACATTTGGCAGAGAATAATGGAGCCTACCCTACTGTATGCTGCTTTGTGTAGTTTGGTGTTAGGAAATGGTCCTGATGTGTTTGAAGATTAACACCATAATTCTCCATGATGTTTCAGCATCACACAATTGGAAACCCCTGTTCAGACATGAGTGACTGCTCACAGCTTCAGATGTCAGCAGATGAGCTACAGAGTCCCCACTGCTCTTCCACCTTCAGAGGCACTCAAAGGAGGAAGAGGAGGGGAGGGGGAAAAGGGGAGGGGAAGAAGGCGGAGAGAGAAGGAGGGGGAAGAGGTAGAGGAGGACGGGGTGGGGGAGAAGTTCCAGAGGAGGGAGAGAAGACGGGGAAGGAGGGGGAGGAGGGGCAGGAGGAGGGAGACTCAGTTTAGAGTCCTCCTCCCATTAAACCCTAAGGTCACAGGGGCTGAGCTTGTTTTAAATCAAACTTTGAAAACAATGGTGACTATATTTCTTTAGGATAAGCATGCTCAGGGCCCAAGTGAGAGCATGAAAATTCATTGGTATGTGTGAGATTGAGTCACGTGTGAGATTTGTCAGAAAACTGCTTTTGTTTGGAAGTAAAGCAGTAGTATTTTTAAAATTAAACACTTTAAGGTGATTTTATTTATCTGTATCCCCGATTTTAAAAAGAAAGAAAGGAAAACCCTCCCTTGTGACTCTGTTCATTGGGTAGCAGGTGAGGTATAGTCATGGCTCAAGTTTTTAAAAGAATTAAGCATACTTGTCCACAAACATTTTTCTTACTGCCAGGATTCAGTCGCTTTAATGCTACTCAAACGCTCATAAATTACTTAAAAGTGTGTGTTCTGCACTTTTCCCCAGAAATCTCGGTGGACGGCCATGTAAATGGTGTGCAGCACTGATGAATTACACCTTTCTTCCTGATGCAAGGCTGATTTTCCTATTATTAAATGGTCATGTGCCAAGACACTCTCTGGCCTGATGGTCAATTAAATTTCAAAGGACTTCAAAGGCTAGACTTAGCTAGTTTCCTTTCTTTTCGATGCCTTAATAGCAACGGCTTCGAATTCCTTGGGGGAAAAAAAATTAAAATGCAGTTCATTTGAAGTCAGCGCTGGGTAATTATAAAATATTGTTTTGCAATGTCTTTTAAGAAGTGAACTTCATTTTAAGGAGCAGATGTGACAGTCACTGGAGGGGTGGCACAATGGGAGGTAACCATGGCTTTGCTAACATGTCAAGAAAGCAATGACTTCGTGTGCCGTGGAAGATATTTTAATTCAGCTCCATTGTTTCGAAGGCAGATTTGCATATCTCAGAGGGGAAAGCTCCACCCGTGAGTCCCGAGGCTCAGGCATAAATCTCACAGTTCATGTGACCGACCACTGTAAACAAATGGCTTGTGGGGAGACAATCTGGGAAGTCACTCAGGATGGGATGGGAGCTGGGATTTTCCACTGCCCGGCACCATCACTCTCTACACTGCCCTTTAGTCTCCTGATGGGAAAAGTACCCAGACTTCCTATTATGATCCAAACAAACCTATGGAGAAGGATCTGTGGTGGCTGCTGTCCACACTGCAGTGAAGGCCTGGAGCATTAGCTGCCAGATCTGTGTTAATTAGAGGGACAGTTCGAAATTGAAAAGTACCCGGAAACACATGGTTTGCAAGTTGAAATCAGGAGATTTCTCCTCCAAGGTAATTTTTTTAAAAAAAAATCTATCTTCAAAGGTGTGTTAGGCTCTTGTAGATCCAGAGACAGATGTGAAGAGGCACAAGCCTTAGAAGCCTGAGAGACCTGGAGTTTGGCCCATACCATAGCTCCTCTAATCAGCAGTGCTGAGGGAGTCAGCGAAATTAAGATCAACATTCCTGGGCTTCATTTTATTTTCGTTTGCTGTCATTATAGATGAAGAGACTGCTGCAAAGGTCACCTGGAGAGATCTCTAACACACTTTACTTGGTTTCTCTTCATGGTTCCTCTTCATGGTTCCTTGTGCTGCAAGACAACACGGAAGCTGGGAGCATCGCACGGCTCAGCTTCTGTGTGGCACTCTCTCCAGGGCTGCTGTCATCAGGATGCTCTCCCGAGGGCCATTCTTGTGGTAAGTCTGTTGACTGAGACCAGCTAGAACGGGCTAGCTTGACAAGTCTTTTCCTGGCTGCTGCCCACAGGATCCTCTTGCTTCCGTCTGTCCTGCGTGGGCTGTGTGTAGCATTTACCTTGTGTGTCCATGAAAGGAGGGACCTCTTCTGTGGTCCACATAGATGGATAGTATTGTCCTAATGGACAGTAAAGGGGGTCATAGGGACACTGGGCATCTTCACTCTGGGAAGATTCCCACCAATGTCCAGGAGGGAGGGGCCTGTGAGAAAGGAGGGGCAGAAGCTGAGGTGCTAATTGTTAGGAGCCCTGAAGGGTTAAAGTTCATGTGCTAATCTGAGAAAAGGGAGGCAGATTTTAGTTTTATCACTAATATGTGGTCCAATACACCTATCAACTGCTTTTTGTCCTCGTTTTGAGAGAGGGTCTTTCTATGGAGCTCCTGCTGACCTTAACCATGCTCCTGTCTCAGTCATTCTAGTGCTGGGAATTACAGGAGCGTGCCATTGCATTTGGGCTTCACCCAGCACCACTAAATAAAGTGTGCATGCGCGCACGCACACACACACACACACACACACACACACACACACGCACGCACGCACACGCACACGCACACGCACACACACACACACACGAGTTATCATGATGAGTAAAGGGGAAGTCCCTGTTGCCTGGAAAGTTTTCAGCTGCAACACCGGACATTCAACTTCCTAAACAATCCCCTATATGTTAATTGGTCATTTCCTGTTGACCTGATGATGTCATATTCTGGAATGATCCCCTAGTTCTCCAGGCAAGTGTTGCTCTAATTAGAGCAACCTCCTGTTATGTATGTTGCTTGATTGACAAGGAGTGAAGGCCTAAACAGGGTCAGCTCATGAAATGTGCCTGTGCACACTGGATATGTTATGCATCATGCAAAAAAGCTCAAAGCTGGTCTTTTTGTATCTACCTATCTATCATCTATCTACCTCTATCTATCTATCTATCTATCTATCTATCTATCTATCTGTATTTATTGTATGTGGAGACTAGAGGGCAACTTGCAGAAGTCAGTTCTCTCTGTACACTATGTGGGTTTGAACATCAAACTCTTCAGGCTTGGTGGCAAGTACCTTTACCCACTGAGCCATATCAACGGCCCTAGATTTTCTAGAATTTTAAAGATATTCCCATCAGAGACTCCAGAATCTCAACAGTCATGATCTCTCCATAAGTCTTTCTTGATTTCTAACGGGAACAGGAATTCAGCCAGTGGTGGGTAACCAACTCTGAACTCCAATCCTAGACTTCACTACCTCTGTACCCCTGGGGTAGAAGAGACACGATCTCTCTCACACAGTTTACCCACTGATAATGCCAGGCTGTCTGGGCTCAGATCAGTTGAGATAGAAAGGGAACCATTTAAATGAATGGCCACGAAGTTAGTGTCCAAGATGTTCTAGCAGGAGGAGGAAGAGCCACTATGGGGTGAGTTAGGGGAGCCCTGACATTATTCTGTAAAATTACCAGATCAGAAGTCGTCATCCCATTCTTTGAAGGAAGCCTCTCATGCCAGGACAGAGCATGACTCAGTCAGGCCTCTGTGCTCTGACTGACTCTCCTGCCTATTCAACGCAGGTCTGTATGACTCTGAACCTCCTTCTGTGGCTTTGTTTCCCTATTTGTCCGTGTCACAGAAACTACCCTGGTGTCCACCTTAGGAATATTTTTACCTGGATTGTTTGGGATTTAATCTAAACCTGTACTGTCCCCTTGTCAACATAGGATGCATACACTCCTGTGTATGAAGCCTATCACGTTTACTCCAGGTGCCGCCAGAACCAGGCTTTTAAATAGAATCCTGGGTCTATGTCATGTTAAAAAGTTACATCCCTGATGTACCAATGCTAAGAACTTGGCATGGCGCCTAGATCAGGTGACAATATTTCACATGAAAACTCTGTAATATTTTGGATTCTAAAGAGCGCCTTCCACAAGGCACTAAATCAGCAGGGAAATATTAGCCGCCAGGAAGTCAGAGAGGGAAGTCACAGAGGCGATGGGCCACAGGGCCAAGTTATTTTCATTGCATAAGCCTTGATTACAGCAAAATCTCTTGCTGGAAGTTAGTTACTGAGCAACCAGCAGAGACAAACCCTCTGCCTTCGTTGGCTCTTAGGGAAGAAGTAGAGAACACCCAAGTGAGCGCTAAGGGCTCCATTTGCCCCTCCAGGTCTGGTTTAATGGCGGTTTAGCCAATATTTGAAACATTTCTTCGAACTTACTTATCTGTGTCCATTAGCTTTGCAAGACTTCAGACCTATGACCCCATTTTTGTTTTAGAAATTATTTGTTCACTCATTCATTTTCATTCATTTATATGTGTGTATGTGTGTGCATACATGAAAGGGTGCAGGCACACACACACACACACACACACACACACACACACACACACTCATGGGCCATCATAGTTAGTGTTCATGTGGAAGCAGGAGGACATCTTTTGGGAAGTTCTTCTCTTCTTGTCCTGTGGACTTTAGGATTGAGCTTCAGTCATTGGGCTTGTGGGAAAATGTCTTTGTCCGATGAACCATCTCACCAGCCCTTAACCAAATTCTTCCTACCCAAAATTCTTTCAAATTCAGTGACAAATATATGCTATGCTATCCATGCTGGGTCTTACCGTCTGGGACACTTTGAGGCTAGCAAAAGGGTTTGTTTGTTTGTTTGTTTGTTGTTGTTGTTGTTGTATTCCTCCTTTTCTCCTCCAAATCATAGAGAGCAGTTTTGACATTATGGAGCACTGAAATTTATAAATGAGGTGACTTGGTTGCCTGCCGTCTACTGGAGACTAACCATTTAGCCCAGAAAGACAATGAACTTGAGGGAGGAGGAGTTGAGACTGTGATCGGGTGAAGGGTGACCATGAGATCCACCGTGTCCTCTTCCCTACAGTGGGAGCCAGCTGCCTCCTTTATTTATTTATTTTCCCCTATGGACTCTCTGCAGATAAGCATGAGGCTGCCTTAGCTGCATCTGGGCCTTCCTAGCTCAAGGCCTCAGCCTGTCTGTCAGTCAAGCTCATTCCCGTGTGGTGGCATCAGGAGTGTGGCTGAAGAGAAGTCATTGCTGTGTGGGTTTCCCGAAAGGATCTAGGAATGGTGGAGCAAGAGTGAAAAACCACAGCTCACCCCATGGGATGAGAGAGAGCTTGGCAAGAGCTGGGAGTAACCAGCCAAAAGGGAGAGGATTGTCCCCAGCAGTTCCAGAGGAAAGGACAGAGCTTCCCGTAGTCCTCTGGTGGTACTAGCCTTGCTGAGAAGACTTATTACTGTCATCTGTCTCTCTAGCTTCAGCTCCACGGGGACAGGGAGTGCATACGCTGTCTTTTTGCCAGTGTGAAAGCACCAAGCCCGTGTGTTCTAAACCCAAGCATGTCACGCACAGCATCTAAGACAGCAGCAGCTGCTCCCATGGGAGTGTAGTTATGATTCCGTCTTTGTAGCACACCTGTGTCCACAGACTGCTGAACCAGGGAGACACAAGTCCGCCTGACGCAGCTTTGTATTCCAAAACTATTCCCAGGAAGCTCCTGACCGAAGGCAAGCCTTCAGTGGCCCACTGCTCTGAAGTCCTCTCGGCCAGCCGGCTTGGTCAATGGCCTTCCCCAAGACTTCTCCCCTTGGACCCTTCCGGGGTACTTGTATTTTGTACATGCAAGGTTGATACATTTATTTAAAAAGCATACTTCAGAATCAAGGAGAGTATAGCAGAGGTTCATTTGTCATCTCCAAGTCTTATCTCAAAGGTCCTGAGATTTAGAAATTCAACAAAATGAGAGATTAACTTCTGTATCTTCTCAGAGCGTGTGAGCTGTGTGCCAGTGGGGGCGAGAGTGGACTCAGCTATGCAAAGATCAGCATGTGGTTGATTCACTCAGAGTTTTCTTCCAGTATCCTGAGCTACGCCCCAATTCCCTCTGTCCCTTTGAAAACATTGGCTGCAAGGGACGAGTCCCAGTTACAGATTTTTCTGGAATCTTTCATCACCCAAACATCACCTATCTTTACTCTGCTTCTAGAACTGTGTGCAGTAAGTTCCAGGAGGCAAGTGGCTCTCTGTAGTGGTTAAGTTGGGATGGAGAGATGACTCTGTGGGTAGGGAACTGTCTGTTCAAGTGTGAGGACCTGAGTTCAGATCCCCAGGTGTCCTCAGGACAGCTAGACATGGTAAAGTGCATCTGTTATCTTAGAGGTCCTAGGGTAAGATGGATGGCAGAGATGGGAGAGGCCACAGAAAACCGCAGGTCAGTTAATATGGTCAGCAAGAGACCCTGTTTCAAACAAGGTTGCAGGTGAGAACTAACATCCCTCTTGTGCATGCCGTAGCACATGTCCTCCCATTCTCTCCCTCTCTCTCTCCTTCCCTCCCTCCCTCCCTCCCTCCTTTTCTCTCTCTGTCTCTGTCTCTCTCTGTCTCTGTCTCTCTCTGTCTCTGTCTCTCTCTGTCTCTCTCTCTCTCTGCCTCTCTCGCCCCTTCCCTCCCCCTCCTCTCCCTTACCCTCCCTATCTCTCTTGCATGCACACACACCACACATTATACACACAAAGATTTTGTTTTGTGTTGCTGCTGGCGAGATGGTGCCGTGGTTAAGAGCCCTTGCTGTTCTTCTAGAGGAACAGAGTTTGGTTCTCAGCATCCACATAGGGTGGCTCACAACGACCCATAACTCCAGCTCTAGGGGATCTTGTGTCTGTGGAGGAGCCTGTGTGGGTTCTCCTCTCCTCACCTTTAAGGGAAGGGCATCTTCCCTTAAAGAGTCGACATGTCTTCTGGCACTAGCACCCACAAATGCCAAGCTGCTTGTGTATGATCTGAGCCACCCCGGTGCAGCTCCCTCCTCCACAGTCACCGTGCTGGGGCTGTCTCCTGCCCCGAGGAAGAACAGGGGTTCTTCCTCCGTGTATCAAGGGCTCCCATGCTCTCGAGAGTCAAGGACAGGGAAGAACTTCATGAGGGTGGCTTCCGACTGCCTTTGAATGCTTCCTCCCAGAAACAAAGGAATATCTCTTCCCCTAGGAAAAGTCTACAGGCCAGAGAAACAAAGAAACTCCCTCATTCCTAATTCTGCCCAGTTAATTCCCTTTGGGGTCACAATGTATTGGAAATTCTAAAATTGGTGAAAATGACACGTAGATGGCTTTCTTTCTTGCTATTAGACATTTTCAACCATAGCTGTCCTTAGTAGCTAGGACATTCTGTATCCGTGTGTGTGTGTGTGTGTGTGTGTGTGTGTGTGTGTGTGTGTGTGTGTGTGCTGTGTGTGTATATGTGTGCTGTGTGTGTATGTGCATGTATATGTATGTATATGTGTCTATGTGTGCATATATGAGTGTTATGTGTGTATGAGTGTATATGTATGTGAGTGTGTATGTGTATATATGTGTGTGTTATGTACATATGTGTGTGCATATATGAGTGTTATGTGTATATATGTTTTATGTGTGTGTATGTGAGTGTATATGTGTGTATATATATGTACGTGTGTGTTATGTGTGTATGTGTGTGTATGTGTGTATGTATGCACATGTATGTGTTTGTGTATATGTGTGTGTTTGTATGTGCTTTATGTGTGTGTGTATCTGTGTCTATATGTGTGTTATGTGTGTGTTTATATGTTTTATATGTGTGGGAGAAGGCATGTGTGTGTGTATATGTGTGAGCATTTGTATGTGTATGTGTGTGGGGGGTGTTTATCTGTGTGTTATGTGTGTATGTGTGTGCACGCATGACAGCACATACACAAATATGAATACATTTTATTGGAATCATGAGATCACAGTAGAAACCAATGCACTGACTGGATTAACTCTAGAGTAGAGACAATTATTTAATCCATCAGCCTTTAGTAGGACATAAACACTTGAGGCATGTAGTAGTAGGCAAAAGTCCCTATTACTATTAAGTTTCAAATAAGCATACTCATACCTTCAAGGGTATAATAGACTGATATGTAAGTGAATCAGTAAAAGTCAGTTTCTTTTGATACTCAATGAAAAACAATACCCGTAACTCAAAGGTGCAGGAAGCACTTTAAAAATATACATATTTATGAGGGAGTCATGTAAGAGAATACAGGAAAGCTGGAGAAGAATGATAGCCCAAAAGGGAAGTCGCCATTTTAAGTGTCAGCTATTTCCTGTGAGGCAATAACAAAGACTGGGGTTTGGGGGTGCTCCCAGTGTCCCCATTCCTCAGAATAAGCTCTGAGCGTATGCTCCTCTCAAACACCTCTGTCATTGTCTTGGGAATTTTGAGACAGGGCTTCACAGAGCCCAGGGAGACTTCCAACTCATTATCTGCCCAAAGAAGACCTTGTCCTGCTTGTCCTGCTGCTGTGCCCCCAGTTCTGGGATAACAGGTGCACCTCCATATCCATGTCCAAATGCCTCCAAAGAGGGCTAAGTAAACAAACTGAGGGTGCGGATGGCTCCAGCTCTGTCCTTGAGATTAGAGGGTTCAGGAAAAGGCAAGTGCCAACCACACCATGTGTGTCCTTCTGAAGTACAGCATGGAGTCATGGGGGGGGGTACTTGCAGAAGCATGGGCTAATCTGGGACAGTGAACAGAGGCCTCAGCTGGGCAAGAGGAGGATGCTCTCTGTCCAGCGCAAGTGGCCATACATGTGCGTGTCTGGCCTCCTCCCAGATGCAGCAGGCAGTTAAATTAACTCCTCATTCCTGAGGCTTAGCTGTCCCCTGCCCAGCTACTTACTATGGCTAGTGTTGATCTTCTCCACACGTGGAAAACTCACAGAGATAACAGAGCAATGGAGCTCCAGCCGACTCACCTGCTACTTGCAGATCTGCCCTGGACCTCTCTCTTAAGTGTGCAGGTCTCCAACATTTGTCTGATTTTTTTTTTCACCTCTCCCTTTACTACCAACAGAGTTCCTACTGACTTTGGGCAGTAACATTGATGTTCCAGCCACCCAACAGTGTAACTTGAGAAATGCTCCTGAGAAATACACACACACACACACACACACACACACACACACACACAGAGAGAGAGAGAGAGAGAGAGAGAGAGAGAGAGAGAATGTCCAGGAAGAGAGAAGCCCATGGAGCCAATCTGGAGTGGCTCTAACTCCCATGTTCCCATGGGCTGTAGGCCACCTTTCTGAATGTCAGTGGAACCAGAGCAACTGAAATATTCTAATAAATATTCTGTAGACTCAAATTTCACAGTAGTGACAGTGAGCGTCACATATTGAGCTGGGGGAAAAGGGCTCAGCATTTAAGCAGTTGACTCCACTGTAGCTCCCAGGACCTAAGTTGGGTGGACCACAACCACCTATAACTCTAGTTCCAGGGGAATCCAACTCTGTCCATAGGCACTTGGACTCACGTCTGTGCGACTGCACATGCGCTCGTGCGTGTGCACACGCTGCTGCCACCACGAGAAAATGTTCCTTCTTCATGGTCATAAGACTAATCTAAGTATTTGGAATCATAATATTTATGTTGTAGCACTGAGCCATGGTTTTGTGATGCTTGCAGCAGCCATGTGGGTCAGCCCTCAGCAGCCCATGCCTTGAAGGAGTTGTCACTCATAACTGTCCACAGGCGGCTGTGCCTGAGGCATCTGCTCTGTCATGGATACTACTGCATTGATCTCCCATTAGGAAAATAAGAGAAACTGCCACCGGCAAATGAGCCCCAGAGGTAAGGATAGAAACCCAATGTGTGTGACTGGGGGTTAGGCGGCACCACACTGCCCTTCAGTGCCTGGGAACCCAGGCTTGGAACCCTTCGCTCCTCAAATCTGACACTGGCCACAGAGCAAGCAGTCACTTCTCCAAAGCCACTGTTTTGTGGGTAACGTCATGGACCACAGAAGTCCCTGCATATGCATTCAAAGGAGGGTGACTGAACTTTCTCCCTGAGACCCAAAGATAGTTTGTGTTGCTTCTGCGAGACAATTTTGCCACATGGCTGTCTTCTCACCTAAGAGAACAAGGAACTTCTGGAGTGCCATGGTGACCTTGAAGGTGACAATGACACCATTCATTCCTGGAATATCGTGACAGCTACCATGTGACAGAGTGAAAGCGGTACACTGGGTCCCCCCTCCCCCACCTTCCCTGCCCCAGATGGCAGGGTGCTTACAGAAGGATCAGACAATACAGTGCAGGTAAACTCTCTCATCCACCTAAGACAGAAGATGCTTTCTTTTGCCTAATGTCCATCCAGGCAAGGAAATGACAGTGGCAGGAGCTGGAATACACTGGTCACATCGAATCCCTAACCAAGAACAGAGGACAGGGATGTTACAGGCGTGTGTGCAGCTCTCTTTCCCTATAAAGTGCAGATCCTGACACAGATATAATGGGTCTTCCCATGTCTGCTGATGTAATCAATGTTTATGTAATTCCAGGTTATATAGATCTGTCAAGTTGACACATCACACATACAGCAAATAAACATTTGTGGCATGTACCCCTTGTCCTCAACCTGACAGAGTCAGGTGGATTGCACTCAGAAACATTGAGAAATGCCAGGATGGTTTGAATAGATTGTGATCGTGGTACAGTGGGGTATCTTGGATGCTGACTGACTTTGGCAGCTGAGAGACTTACAGATGGGAAGGGAGTTTCCATGAAAGATGTGTTGGCTACTTCGGGGGAAGCACTGAGAAAATCTTTGGATATGGAGACTCTAGTCCTGTGTGTGTGAAGAAAAATAGACCCTGGATGGGAGTGGAGAAGGACATGTGTGAACAAGTGTAGAGCAAGGTCAACTCACTTCTGCATGTGACAGAGGGCACAGCACACATTCATGAAGACTCAGGGCAGGAGGTCAAATGTGGGTGAATTCTTCAGTCCGTGGAGGCTGTGTATTAGTCAGGGTTCTCTAGAGTCACAGAACTTATGGGTAGTCTCTATATAATAAGAGAATTTGTCATGATGACTTCCAGTCTGTAGTTCAACTCCCCAACAATGGTCCGCTGTGAATGGAAGTCCAAGGATCCAGTAGTTGCTCAGTCCCAAAAGGCTGGTAGATCCCAACAGATTTGCTGGCAAGTAAATGCAAGCAGGAGAAGAAGAGCAAGTCTCCCTTCTCCCAATGTCCTTATGTATGTCTCTAGCAGAAGGTGTGTCCCAGATTAAAGGTGTGTACCACCACGCCTGGATCTGAGACTTGCTTTGTCCCAGATGACCTTGAACTCAGAGATCTCCTTGCCCTACTTTCCTTGGATTCATAGCCACTATGCCTCAAGATCTCCCTGCCAAGATCCAGGTCAGAAGCTTGTATCTCCAAGCTTCAAGATCTTGATTACAAGTGAGCCTTCTAATTCTGGATTGTAGCTCATTCTAGATAGCATCAAGTTGACAACCAGGAACAGCCACCACAGGCTGCAAGCCTAGAAAATGTTGAAGAAACCAATGGCATCGAGAGAGAAGCAGAGCTGGAGAAAATGATCCATTTGTGAGGTACTTGCTTAAAGTATCAGAATACCTCTCAGCCTGATAACTGGAGAACAGAAGGATGGTTCACATTCTCTCCGAGGAGGTGAGGCTTGAAACCACAGGCGACTGTCTTGTCCCTTGGCTGAGACAGAAGTTTGAAAACATTCTTTCTGGGTGAGTCTGAGACAGTGATACTCAGTGCTTCTGGGAATTTAAGATTCACACACACACACACACACAGAGAGAGAGAGAGAGAGACAGAGACAGAGACAGAGACAGAGACAGAGACAGAGACTTAAGCTCACATGTGTCCAGTGATCTTATAGATTATTATATGTGGACCTGCCAGACTATATTTAAGTTAAGGAACAGGACAGTTGAAGGATGTTGTACATTGACAATGAATATAGACAGGTTGGTATGGATGGTGAGCACACAGAAGACTTCCTGGAAAACCAAAGAAAGGCTTGGAGAGAAGGGACTGTAAGTGAGGGCTCCGAGAGTCGGGGCAGGCGTCAGGGAGGCAGCAGGATGGGAGATCCAAGAGGACCCCAGGCATCAGGTGTCATCTGCTGTGAGCTGACCCAGGGAGCAGCAGGGACCTGTGTGGACAGCAGGGAGGCAGAAGGAATGGGTCTATGAAGAAGACAGGCGAGCAGGACAGACTGCCAACTGGACAGAGAGGACACAGGCAGCAAACAAACCAGTGAAAAGGAACAGTGGGGAATGCAAATGCCCAAAGGCCTGGGGATCACAAACTCCCCTTACTCCAAGGGATGGGACTAGGTGATCCTTGGATGGTGTGGGATGACTGGTGACAGGCAACTGGCCTCAGTAGGGCCGAGAGGAGGCGTCCACTAGTAAAACTCATAGTAAGGTTTGAGATGGACAAGAGAGTTCCTGAAGAATTGTTTTGAAGCAGAGAAGAGAACCAGGGACCACCTGTGCAGAGCCAGTTACAGGGAATACCAGTAAATGAGCAAACCTTAATGTAAGAACTGCACAGGGCTGAGCCCCCAGCAGACCCCTACCCCCAGTGGTGTCCTGCCTAGGGAAGGGAGGTGTTTACCCATCAGACCTAGACTTATCTTTCACCAGAATTTTAAAATTACACAAATTGACTCCTTGAAAGTGATGACCTCTTCCCTCTAGATATTTAAGTATTTAAACACACACACACACACACACACACACACACACACACATATGGATAAGAGGGAATTCTAGAAACTTCTGGGGTGTATAAAGCGAATAGTGTTCAGAGTGGGGCATTTTGGAAAGTACCAAAAGATACACAAAAGGCAAGAGGACTTTCCAGATAACTCGTCATCACCTCGCCTTTGAATGTGGAAACACGAGTTAATACATATCCAAGAGACCACACAGTCCTCCCAGGAGCATGGCATCCCCTGTGTTGACCTCAGGGTTTATCAGCACAAGGCCTTGCCTTTCTCTTTCTAATAGAAGACTCTTATCTCAGTGATCCAGCTGGTCTTGGGGATATGTGGTCACTTGGTTGGGACTGAGAGAGGGCTGGTCACTGCTTCTAAAAGTGCTCTAAACTGTCCCTCGTGGGGCTTCCTGTGCCCGTTCTGTCTGGTGACCAGTGAGGCTGTGGCCCCCCTCATGTCCTGCAGACTTTCTAGGGTCTCCTTTATTGTCCTTTTATTACTTTAATTGTCTGGACCAATTTCTCTCACATATTCTTTGGGGAGAACCTAATGAGAACAAAGCTTTCTCAGTTTCTGAACATAGAATAGCATTTCAATTCCATATTTTAACTACTGTGTGCTGAAATAAAGAATATTTTTTTGCAGGCTCACTTTTCCCTCTGGCATAACAAATATCATTTCACATTGCTGTTAGAATTTCTGAAGGCAATCTGAATTTCTTTTCTTCAAAAATAAAATAACTAATTTCATTGCTCAGATACCCAAAGGGCTCCCCCACCTTCTTTTACTGCAGTGAGGTCTTTGGATTAGATCCTGGACCTGATGGTACCACAGATTTGAACACAGAGTTCTGTTGTTTCAGCTTTACATGTTAAAAACACCAATGCTCTCAACGTTTTCATGTTAAAAATACCAATGGTTTTTAAAAATACTTCCTCTTTACTTCACTATTTACATGCTGTGAAATTCTATCTAATCTATGAATTAGTTTTTTGATGCGAGGGTCACACATGCATGTGCGGCTGTAGGTCCACAGTAGGCGTCTTCAGTAGCTCTCCAGTTGGTTTTATTTTTTTATTTTATTTTTTTTTATTAGATCTTTCATTTACACTTCAGATACCATCCCGTTTCCCCATTCCCCCCCTTAGAAAACCCCTATCCCATGCCCCCTTTTCCTTTTTGCATTTATACATTTTTTTTAAGAAATGTTAATCATAGGCTTTATAAGTTTGGTATTGTTCAATCAGAGGTGTAACCCACTACCCAACCTAGATATATCAACTATCTTTGACTGGTGGAGATACATGAACATCTGCTTCCCTGTCTCCCCCCTCTATCTCTCTTTCATCACCTAGCTTCTCCTCTCCTTCTTCTTCTCCTCTTCTTACTCCTTTTCTTCCTCTCAGTACTCCTCCCACCTTAGCTCCTCCTACACATCACCCTTCCTGTTAAAAGGAAACTTTTCTCTCAAAATACAATTAGAGCATAATTATGCCAATTTGTACCAGTGAGGTACAAGATAGTCCTAATACCCAGTCCATCCTTTTGTTGACCTACCAGCACCTCTGTCATCTATCCTAACTAAAACACTTAGTTCTGAACCTGGCTTTTTCCTTGGCTTTAGGATGAATGTCAGCTGATGACCATACACTCAGATCTTTTCTCTCAAAGTAAATAGCTATAAGTTTTCAACCCCATCAGAAATCCAGAATGACTGAGTTGACTATAATTGTGGGAAGCACAAAGCATAGCTTCTAAAACTTAGCCAATTTATAGAGACCTCTGAACACCTGGACACTCGCTCTACTTCAAAACGTTGGAGCATCTGTTCTTCTGCCTTCTGGCCCAGGATCATCTGACAGACCTTAGTGCTGCAGAATTATTAAGGGCTGATTACTCTGTCTAGGCAGATATAATCAGTCGACTATTCTGCAAGTGTGTCCTTTTCTGGACAGTAATTTGTCTGTAGAAGGAAAGTGGCAATTCTTGCCTAGTGGCTGTCTCACCACAACTGGAGTAACTCCAAGGATGCTCAATTTCTTCTTAGAATTTAACATAGGAAGCTGTCCGGAGCAGACAGGTCTCTAATGAAAATGAACATTAATACTGAAATGTTTGTCATGCAGTTGGTTTTATTTTGAGACAGTTTCTCATTGAACTTGCGACTCACAGACATGGCTAGTCTATCTGGCCAGGGAGCTTCAGGTCCCTGGTGCTAGGGTCACTAGGTAATGCTTCTCTGCCTTGACTTTTCATGTGGGTGCTGGGGGTCTGCACTCAGGTCCTTGCACTTGCTTAGCAAGCATTTATGCCACCGAGGCATCTGCTGCCTCCCTCCTAAACATCACTCACATTTTCTCATCATTTGTCTTCCTTCTGGGATGACTCTGTGTTTCTTCTCATTTCTTGCTAACCCCCAGAATGCTTTGTCTCAGCTCCAGCTCTTCCCAGAAGATGCTGCCACCACCACTGTTAATTTCACTAATCCTTTGCTGCATTGCTTATGTCTTTAGATGCCATGGAGGTCATGTGGAGCTCCCAGGGCACTTTTCTTCCTGCCTTGTGTATTGGGGAGCGGTCTCCTCTCCAGCAGGAGCTGTTGCTTTTTCTTGGATTCCCTAGGGGAATCCCACACCCCTTTTTGCTTCTCCTGGGAAAGGGTCTCCACATTTGTGGGAGAGACGTAGGCTACGATGCTTTCCACTCTCCTGGCTCTACAGCTCCCGTTATCATTGCTTCCACAAAACCCTCAAGTGTGTGTTTGTCACCTCCACCCGCCATTGGGCTCTGCTGCTGGCAACTCCTCCTCTGTGTGGGATTCTGTCCTGGAAGGAGCCCTGCTGGTTGGTTGGAGAGTGGACCCTAATTTCCCCTTAGAAACAAGTTTTGAAATATATGTCATTGAACATGGTGGTACATGGCTTTAGTTCCAGCACTTGGGATGCAGAAGCAGGGAGATCTCTACAGTGAGTTCCAGGACAGCCAGAATTGTGTACTGAGACCCTCTCTACAAACAGAACAAACAAAACAAAAAGAAAAAAGAAAAAAAAGAGACACCTTCAGGATGAAAGGCTAAGAAGCACATTCTCGAGGTGACTGGCAGCTGCCAGGAAACCCAGCTGTCAGTGTAATACAAAATGCAATGTATCCAACTGTTTCAGAGTTGAATCAAAGAGCAATATGGGGAATATTCATGGTGGATATTCATTACATTATCTTGGCAAATTATACATGATGCAAAACATGGAACTAAATTAATTCTCTCTCTACTTCCCCTTTCCCCACCCCCATCTCCCTCTCCTTTTTCCCTCTTCCTCTTTCTTTCCTTGGAATCTGTAACTGGGCTCCACCCTAGTCCAGTGTCTGTTCAGTTTCTCTCACAGCAATGCTGGCTTGGAGCAGAGTGGTTTAAAGAACAACACGAGTGGCCTCTGCCACCCCCACTCCCTCATTTCCTACACTGTGATGGCAAATACCCCTTTCTAACACTGCTGCAGATCACTGGGTTCCTTCCCCCCCTACGACTGCAGGACAGTTATGTGAGTGTGCCCTGGCCACATCCTTCCTGGGTCTCACTGAACATCTTATGTTCGTTTCATAGGCACTAAGTTGGAACGAAAGAGAAATCCATAATGGAGATTTTGAGAAGGGCCACCTCTTCCTTCCCTGCTCATCTCATGGAGATGGCTGTGTGTCACAGCATAGTGGCCTTGGGAAGCCATGTTCCCTAAAAATTTCAGAACGTAGGTCAGCCTCTGTCCCTCCCTACCTGTGCATGCTCACACAGCCCCCTCATTGAGCTCCTCGTGGCTAGCCCATTGCTGCTTTGGTTTTCCTGTCCCCTCAGATGATTCCAGTGGGTGGCAAGTATTGAAAGGCACCAAGCTGGGCCACAGACTTAAAAGGTGATCCTAAGTAAATGGACAGGTATGGTGAGAAGCTGGTGGGTATCTCGGGTGTGCCCTTAGCTTGCAGGTGATGGGGAAACGTGGTGTTAATAGAAGACTGTAGTGCAACAGCCTGTGATGATGCTGTAATTAAGCTACAGTCAAGGTGAAGGAACGGGGCATCTGCCCCACAGCAGAGCCACACAGGCCAGAGAAGATCAGGATGAACAGGGCTGCCTGTCAAGCTGTTTCCAAAGGAGACTGCTGACAGTGAGGTAGGCCCAGGGAAGGAGTGTCCTGGAACCCAGGAGACTTGAGATGAGCTGCATGTAGCTAGTTCTGTCACTGGAGTGATGGGGCCTGGAGCTGGAGGGGACCTAACTGTCCACATACAGATTTCTGAGACACAATACTAGAAAATTAAATCAGCTAAGATGTTAAAGAAGCAGGACATCACACTATCACACTACAGCGGAACTGATACTTAAAATGCGAATTCAGCATTCAAATGGGACATGAAATGAGACACTCAGCATTAAAAAATGAGTTATTGTAGTGTGGCAGTTCACCTGGAACCCAACACTCAGAAGGCTAAGGTAGGAGGAAAAGCAAATTGTTCAATCACTATAATCCGTTACACTAATAATGGAATCTTAGTATGTATGAATAAATTATCTTATCAAATCCAATTAGAGGCATGAATTCTTTAAAACGTTAATAGCGGTATAAGGAAGGGCCTGAAATCTGACAGGGTTACTTTGTTGCAATGCGACTGAAATGACCTTTCCAGAGAGGACTCCCAGCCGCTCTCCGAGCTCACTCACGAGCCGCTGTCAGCACTGGTTAAATTGTTCTCTTGTAGCTCCACGATCACACTTTAAGGAAAGAAAATGTATGAAGGTTAAACAAAAAGAAGCAGATCTGTATTTAACCACTGGAAATATGATTTTCAAGTACAAACTCTAAAAGGGCCGAGTCTGTCTGCCGATGAGGACGAAGTTAGCATGCCAGGGCTGGTGCACCTCCGTAACACAGGCTCAGACTCAGTGATGATCACACGGGCTCCAGCACTGTGAGCAGCACAAGATACAGCAGCAGTAAAAAGACCATCAAGGCCCCCCCCCCACCCAGTGGTGGCGCACACCATTAATCCCAGCACTCTGGGAGGCAGAGACAGGTGGATCTCTGTGAGTTCAAGGCCAGTCTGGTCTACAGAGCAAATTCCAGGACAGCCTGGGTTACACAGAGAAGCCCTGTCTGGAACAACCAAAGAGACCACCAAGGAAGCAAGATGGAGCAGAAGCATGACAATGGGAAAAAGTTAAAGCATACATATATACCTACCTACATACACACACATACATGCACATAATACATACATGTACACGTGCATGCATATGTACATGCACATACATATATACATACATATGTATATACACACATACATGCATACGTCCATACATACACATATATACATACACACATACATATATACATGCACATACATACATATATATATATACATACACACATACATGCATATACACACATACATGCATAATATATACATAGAGTCTTTGTTCATAGATTAGGGACTGATTTACTAGTTCTGATTTCATCTATGGGTTCAACTCACTCTCAGCAATAAGACTTTAGGATTAGGAAAATTGCAAAGACTATTGATAAACTGAGCTGGTTTCTGATAGGAGCAAGCGCAAAGAGCATGCACTCGACTGTTTGGTGGTGAGTTCTAGTATTTTATCCAGCCTTGTACAGAGATGTGCGACGATTTGGGTGAATATCTCAAAGGCAAATAATGTTCGTGTTTGCAAGTGTGTTTACTTCAACCTTGCACCAAACACAGAGCACGGCCCACCCAGGCTGAAACCCTAACTATGTGTGAAGAATTTTCAATCCAAGCAAAGATTTCCTAAACAGCTGTGAAAAACATGTTACCCAGGAGTGGAAGCAAGAAGGTAAATTATCCTTCATTAGAGATAAGAACTTCGTTCTTCAAAGTCATCACTAAAGTAAAAATGCAGCTGGGTGGTGGTGGCGTGAGCCTTTGATCCCAGCATTTGGGAGGCACAGGATGGTGGATTCCTGGGTTCGAGGCCAGCCTAGTCGACAGAGTAAGTTCCAAACAGGCAGGGCTACACAGAAAAAACTAGCCTTGGAAAAAAAAAATATAAATAAATAAATTAATAAATTAATTAATTAATAGAAATAGGTGAAAGTGCAATGGGAAACCAGCTGAATATGCACTTTGCAAAAGAAGAAACCGGAATGACCCATAAATACATTTAAAATGTTTAATATCCTTATATATCAAGAGAATGCAAATCAAAGTAACAGCATGATGTCATCTCATCCCAATCAGAGAAAACAGACAGCAAATGCTGATGACGATGGGCTGGGGAAAGAAGCCTAGACTTTGTCAGTGGGCGTGAAAACTGAAGAAGCCACCATGAAGGCCCCTGAAGAAGCTAAACATAGAGCCACCACAGACCCTGTTCTACTGTTCCTGTAAGAGCCAGCCCACCACAGAGACGACCGACCATATACTGTGCTGTCTCTGCACCATCTACAGCAGTCAACATCTGAAACTGACCCAGGTGCCCAGCTGTTGTATAGAAGAAGTTGTGGTCAGTGCACACAAAGGCCTGTTAGTTACTGTAAGAAGAACAGAGACACGTCATTTCTGGGAAAGTGGGTATCGTTTATTAAGTAAAATCAGGCAGATTCAGAAAGTCAAAGGTTCCATGTTTTTTGTCATAAGTGGAAAATAACCCATGAGGGTCGAAAGGGGACTAGGCTGCCAGTGGGTGAAAGGAGGGACATAGTAGGGAGGAAATCAGATCAAAGTACCTCATTTACAATATGGAAATGTCACAATAAAAATATTTCATAGGGGCTGAAGAGATGCCTCAGTGGTTAAGAGCACTGACTACTCTTCCAGAGGTCCTGGGTTTAATTCCCAGCAATGTGACTCACAACCAGCTGTAATGGGATCAGATGCTCTCTAATGGTGTGTCTGAAGACAGCTAATGTACATTAGATAGGTAGATAGATAGAACATAGATAGATAGAACATAGATAGATAGATAGATAGATAGATAGACAGACAGACAGACAGAAATATTTTGTAGAATTAAGTACATGAAGTAGATAAGAATTTCACTATGCATCTGGGTGGGACACAGGTCTCCAGTGAGACACTTTTCAGGATGGGGAACTTCTACGTGCTGCACCCAAAGAAGGTCAGACAAGAAAAGCAATGACTTTAAAAGCCAAGGGCAGGAAGAACACATTGCTGAAAGGTCTACAGAACAGCCAGTATCACAGGAGGAGGGCAGCCAGGAAGCGGGGGATGCAGTTGTAAATGACAGGGAGGGAAGAGGAACTGACTGGCACAGAGAAGGGGAAAGAAGAAGAAAGGGGAAGGAGAGGGAGAAAATGAATGGCGGTCTGCATGCTGGTGACTCAGCATGCCCTGTGCAGTATCAGCCAACACTCAACTTGCATCTTCTTCAGTTAGACAACTCTGCCCCGGCTTCCTGTTCACCTGAACTGCAGTGGATGTGTGCCCAAGACAGAATTCAAACCCCACCAGTGCCACTGTAACAGCCCTGCATCCTTAATGGTGAATTAAGGGGACATGTTGTTATGTATTCCTGCAACAGAGTTTCACCTGCGCGCAAACACCCGATACTGTGGACCGATGGTAACACATGGATAGCAGAGGACCATGTGGCGGCTGGCATTTGTCTTTATCAAGTAGTCTATGCTACTGGAGCTCGTGGTGTGGTGGTGTATGCAGTGTGCGGGACACAGGAGGAAAGCTTTCCCGGGAACCCCAGTCACACACTGTTTGAGTGGAGGTGGGAGGCAGGTGTGTTCTCTTGGGAACCCTTCCACCTGTGCACTTACGTGCACTTCTTGAGTGTTGATTTTACATATTTTTAATAAAAAATTTAAAAGTACCTGTACACATAAAGTAGATAAGAAAAAGATTGTGGTTACCCAGTGGCTGCTGAACCTGCTGTCTGTCATCTGTCTGTCCTGGCTTCCTCACGTCTGCAAGTGTGTATCAGTGTGAGGCCTGGGTGCACAAATGACTCCAACAACAGGAATGTGCTCTCCAAACCAGAAGACAGAGTGGTGGTATCAAAGTAATCCCTCTGAGGCTGGAGGGAGCCTGTCCAGGCTCCTCTCTCAGCCTATGGTGAAGCACTGGTCACCCTGGGTTCCTTGGTTTCTGGTACCTCTCTTCCTGAGCACTGTCTCATCCCCACAGAATGCCCCTTCTGTGTGTATCTGTGCCCATAGTTTTGCTTTCAGGAGAATCTGACAAAGTGCCCGATAATCTTGCTTTAATGGTTTCTACAAAGCTCCCATCTCCAAATAAGGCCAGATTGTGATCGTCTGGGGTTATGACTTCAACATATGATTCTGACATACATAATTCATCACAGGGCACAGTTAACACACACACGCACATGGCTGTCAAGTGTTTGTGGTTCCTTTAATAAAAAATCTTGCCTTTTGATTAAAGTTTGCTCTTGGAAAACACAATTTCCCTCCAGTACCTGGGGGCAAATTGTATAGTTGAGTTCAAAGTACACACAGGGTGCACACTTAGCACATAACTCGGGACAATAAAACATGTGTTGGTAATAATTAGCTCTAGATGAATGACTAAGAAAGTCATTGAAAGAGGTCCAACATCATTTTTAAGTGGTAATTATTGGACATTCCGTGGAAGCCACTGGATTAGATTGTAGCAGTGATGTTCCTGGCAGGCTGACTGGACTCAGCTCCTGCTTCAGACTATACCACAGAATGCTAGCTTTATTTTAAATCGAGGCGCCAGTGTTGGAGATGGTGCTGGGTGGATATGATACTTGGCTGGCCTTTGTACGCAGGGTGGTGGGTTTGAAGAGCTGGGATCTTGTCTGAAGTTGGCCCCTCGGTACCTTCACTTGCTCTGTTTCAGTTGCAGTCAGGGGACCCCTCTGTGCAGAACAGTGTAAACCTAACCCAGCTCTTGGCCACACCCCTTGTGCTGTCCACTGTGAGTCAGGAAGTTGTTCCTGCAGGATCAATCAATAGCACAGCCGGTTTGGCTGGAGCTTTACAGAGAGCAAAGTACACTGACACTTGGGTTTTCTCCTCAGCATTCTTTGGATTAGGCAGGGAAGGTCTGTGGCACCCTCCTCCCAGGGTACAGCTTTGATGTGCTGGAGAGAGCCCAGGACCACACCTGACACGTACCAAACATCCAGTAGTCACAGCCGGGTGTTACATGTGTTTTTATTGTTATTGCCGCCACAAGATCACATGGCTCATAAAATTCTGAGAAAGAACTTGACCTAGGGTCAGCAGACATCAGTCATTTCCCAGTGCCTTGAAACGTGACAGACAACAGGGCTCTAGTCAAGACTGCCTGTCCCGAAGAGCCTGGGAACAAGAGAGAGGCGGGTGCAGGGGATAGATAGCAGGTGCTGCTATCTCTCCTAAAGCTAACTGCTGGTGTTTGTAGGGGAGACCCAACCTGACAGAAAAGAAGTGGGCACACAATGAGGGCCTGACAAATATAGTTTCCTCTTATCCATGGAATTCATGGCAGGAAGCAAAACAGCCCCTGGACTCATGGTCTGCCTCGGTCTGGAGCTGTAAAATGCCATCCACATCTCCTCCCACCACCGTTTAAATCTCACAGAGAAACTTCTGTGGCACCCTGCCAACTAGGCAAGGCAAACACACAGAATTGCTGCCCATGGACTCCAGAGGTGTTCTGTCATCTCAACAGGTGAGTGCGCACATGACTGGACCCGAGAGGGAGGCCCATCCTAGATCACAGGAAACAAAGCATTGCTTGTTGACGGCAGAGGTCCAGATGCCAACAAAGGTATAGACGGACCCATGACTCTGCTAGGTCTCAAAAATAAGTCTGCTGAAGCACCACAAGGCCACCTCCAGACAGCCCCCACCCCATGTCTTGTCCTCTACGAGCTGAGAAGGCCCCGCTACTGCTGTCAGAGCAGGGCCGTGTGTGTCTGCTCACAATGAATTATCTGAAAACTTGGAAGACTCCCACCTAGCAGAAGCCAAACTCCAATACAACTGAGACTCTGAAGGGAAGCCTACTGCAGTGCAAAAGAGTCGGGCAGAGCCAAGGGCAAAGATGGTGTAGTCTCTGGGCATCCATGATATGGAGCTGTCACTTACACTCCTCAGAGCACCCCACACAGTCCCTCAATGGCAGTAAGGGAAGGATTCTGCCTTAGGTGTGACCATGGTGACTGGCTGCTGAGTATGGCTGTGTGGGGAACAAGAGAGCAGGCACACACTGCTGGTCTCTCCTCTGCTCTTGGCCTAGCCCCGGCCCCATGTTCCATGATCCCCAGAGTCATGTTAAAGCCACCTGGCCTGTGCACAAGACCTGTGTCTCTCTGTTCTGTAAGTAGCAGAGGGATGGCCACACAGAACATCAGGGCTCACCATCCGGGACCTGGAGCAGGGAGGAGAGGTCTGCTGGTGGGTTTCAGCAGTGTCTCTGCACAGCTGGGCACCTCTGCAAGCTGGGCACCTATGTGGGGGCTGTACTTCTGTCTCAGACTCTATTCTGTTCTCTCCCTCTCCCCCTCCCCTTCCTCTTTTTCCTCCCCTTCCTCCCTCTCCTTCTTTCTTCCTCTGTCTCCTTCTCCCTCTCCCTGTTCCATACTTCTCCCTTCTCCCTCCCTCTCTCTCCCTCCCTGTCTTCCTCCCTTCCTCCTTCCTCCCTTCTCTTTCTTTTTTTATTGCTTTCTTCCTCTTGCTTACAGTAGTAGAAACTGAATCTAGATCATGCAAAGCCAGTGCTCTACCATGGAGCCCCCTTGATCTTTTTATTTTAAGACAGGGTCTTACTGAAACATTCCTTACACATCCACACCCTCAACTTGTTCTGTAGCTCAGGAAGGCCTTGAATTTTCAATTCTGCCACCTCAGCCTCACAAGGAGCTGAGCTACCAGTCTGGCTTTGTTTGACAAGTGTATCCTGAAGAGTCTGGGAGTCTCTGAACCTTAGCACGGCACTGCATGTACATGGCTGAGAGATGTCACCACGGAGTGTACCTACATGTCCACCAACATGCAGATTGGTCTGTGCTGTGCAGGCAGAGGTGCACTGGTAGAAACAGGACTTCATTCTGAGAAGGCACAGAGGGACACAGACAGAAGAGGAGAGGGTATCAAGCTACACAGGGAAACATGTGAGGGAACATGCTTACACAGGGAGACATGAGGGATCATACTTAACACAGGGAGACATGTGAAGGATCACGCTTACACGGGAGACATGTGAGGAATTATGCTTATACAGGGAGACATGTGAGGGATCACGCTTACACAGGGAGACATGTGAGGGATCACACTTACACAGGGAGATATAAGGGATCATGCTTACACGGGGAGACATGTGAGGGATCACACTTACACAGGGAGACATTTGAGGGATCATGCTTGCACGGGGAGACATGTGAGAGATCATGCTTACACAGGGAAACATTTGAGGGATCACGCTTACACGGGGAGACATGTGAGGGATCACACTTACACGGGGAGACATGTGAGGGATCACACTTACACGGGGAGACATGTGAGAGATCACACTTACACGGGGAGACATGTGAGGGATCACACTTACATGGGGAGACATGTGAGGGATCATGCTAACCCTGGAAAGGGCAGAGCTGGGGCTGGAGAGATAGCTCAGCTGTTCTTCCAGAGAACACAGCTTGGGTTTCCTGTACCCCCATGATGGCTCACAACCACCTATAACTCCAGTTCCAGAAGATTTGATGCCCTCTTCTGCCTTCCATGGGCACCAGACATGCATGTGGTGCACATACATACATGCAGGCAAATGCTCACATACATAAAATAAAGATCTTTTTGAAGAAGTGAATGCAGCTCTGGGCATCAGGATAAACTGTGAAGCAGCAGAGTCTACAAGCTACAAACCAACCAGTGAGAGGCTCTGGAGAACACCACAGCCATCCTACCCTGCCCAAACAAGCTTTGTTAAGAAGCCCATCTCCTGTCAAGGGCTTGTATACCTTAGCAGGAAATGATGTATCAACTTTGGTTTCAAGAGTCACAGGATTGCAGCAAGCTAACAAGGGGTCTAGGAATGAGGCAAAGAGAACCACCCCGGACTTTCATTGCACCTGAGGTATCTCAAGGGCTATCGTTAAGCCCCGTGCTGGGAAGTTACCAAGCACTTAAGAAGTAGTTGACACAGGGACATCCTGCTCAGCAGCTGAGGAAATACAGGAGGTTTAGTGCCATTGAGGCAAGTGCTGTTTAAACACTGTAGCTTGGATCTATGTCCCTGCCTGTAAAAACAGTCAGGTCCCACCTGGTAGCTCACAAGACCTCTGCTTGAGGTTCTAGGAAGAATTAGATAAACATTTTCCTTCTAAGGCTCTCAGTGCTGAGACAAGGTGAAGCCAGCCAATGTAGTTTTGATAGTAATAACCATGACACACAGAGACAGTGATTCTTGATCATACACCCATGCTAAGCTGTTAGTCCTGGCAACTTATACCCCCCGCTGGCCACATAGGGACATCATACAGATTTACATATCTTCTGCACATCTTTATTCTGAGTCAGTTGATACTGGTTAGTTTCTGAGTTACATGGTTCTGTGTAGGTGGTCATCCCCACTAGTACTACCCGTCTAACTACCCATCCAAACTCTTAACTGGGGAGGAAGGGAGCTCACACATTCATCTTCCAACCTCTCTGTGGGGCATGTGGTTCCACAGAGAATCCCCTCTGAGCTGGAGACTCAAACACAGTGTGTGCTTGGCTTGTGAGCTAGACAACAGGAAGATAGCATTTTGTGTGTGCCGTTGTCTCAGGTAGGCTCTCTCTCCCTAAGCTCAGATAGGAGAAGTGGCCATGCTGGTTTGAAGGAGTTTTCTTGAAGGCTCATGGAAAAAGCTGGAAGCCCTGGCTCTCCCCAGTAATCACATAGACCGTGGTGCAACTGTGGGTCATTTCCAGACTCTGCAAGGTGAGATGGAAGGCGAGGAAATCAGATCCTGCAGCATCTGGGGGCTGTCCATCATTTTAATTGAATGCACTAATTGAATTGCTCACTTCGGAAGGAGAGCAGTCCTGGCTGCAGTCTGCATTTCTCAGAGCATGTCAGTGCCGAGCCGTTTTCCTTCCAGGAAACCCTGCCTTTCTTCCCAATGTAGGAAGAGCAGGTGGCTGATAACTTACCCTAGAATTCATAAATTGTTGGATTTCAGAGCTATGTCGGTATTTATTTACTTAGTAAAGTGCTAGCCTTGTATGTGTGGTGACCTGAGTCAGACCACCAATATCCAGGTGAAGTTAGACGTGGTGGCGCATGCCTGTGACACCAGCATTGGGCAGTGGGGGTGGAGATAGGTCCATCTTTGAAATGTATTGATCAGCCAGCCTAGCTGAATATGAGCTTTGGATTCAGTAAGACACCACGTTCCATAAAATAAAATGGAGGACAGTTAATTTTCAAGATTCTCTCCCGCTGCTGGGGTCCTCTGTTCTGCTTCTTAAAAGACTTTGCTTGCCTCCCCAAAATAAATGTTAAAAGAAATTTGGGGAATGACTAAAGAAATTCCCCAATATGGAATACACATTCCACACCACACATAGAGCCAACCACTAGGCACAAACAAATAAATACATGTTATACTATCAAAGCATTTCCCAGTAATAGTTGCTAGGAGGTTCTGCGTTCTCATAAAGATCCCAAGTCTTGTCCTGTAATACTTCCAGTGTCTTCCCACTTTAAAGTCCCTCTACATCTTTGCTGGAGTAGAGATCTCTGTTCTCTAGATATCTAGCAGCACCCCTGGGAACATAGTGTGGGCTGGAACAGAAGATGCCAGCAGCCAACCAGGGTTAGGGACACCCAAGTGCCTGATCCATGATGTCAGAAGGTACCATCACACAGGAGACTTCTATCATCCAGGGAAGAGAAGAAACAAGACACTCCACAGAAATGACAGTCTGGGAAACTCATTCACTGACAATGGCCCTTCCTCTCTCATCCATCAGGACCTGTGGGATTCTGTTGGGTAAGATGCAGTGGTAGCTATACAGCTCCTGTAAAGATAAGTAGGTGGGGTCCTCTGACTGTTTACCTCAAGCACCCTAGTCTGCTGTTGGAGCAGCCAAGCTAACCTTCCCAGAGCAAGCATGGAACCCAGGAAAATAGGCAGGTGGCAGAAGCTGACAGGCTACTGGCTCCATCAATGCAAGGACCTGAACTTCTCTTCAGTACAGCACCTCCTCCTGAGCATGCTTTCCATCTCTGAGTCAGGTGATGTGCCAGGGACCAGAAGGCTCTTTCCTGCTTTATCCAAACTGACTCTCTGAAGGAGCAGTTGAAAGCTCTCTCTCTCCCGGAACTTTGCAGCTGCTCCATTCTGAACAGTGATCCCAGCACACCTGCCTCATTAGCTTCCAAACTGGGCTCGCAAAGGACCCCTTAGGTTTCTGACAGCTCGTCTATCACATTTTCTTGTGTCTGCCCCTGATGGCAGCACGCAGCTTTTTTCACCTGGAAAAGAACTTGTGAACAGTGCACACATCCCATAACCCCTCAGCCGGCACTGGGACATCTCAGGTGAGGGTTGAGTGTCCAGGTCTGCTCTTTTAATTTTTGTTGCTGTTGTTATTGCTATTGTTGTTGCTATTGTTGTTGTTATTGTTGCTGTTATTGTTATTATTGCTGTCGTTGCTGCTGTTGCTGTTGTTATTGCCGCTGTTGTTATTTTTGCTGTTGTTATTGTTACTGTTGTTATTGTTGCTGTTGTTATTGTTGCTATTGCTGTTGTTATTGTTATTGCTGCTGTTGCTGTTATTATTGTTGTTGTTGCTGCTGCTGGTGGTGGTGTTGTCTCTCGTATTTCTGCTGTTTTTGTTGCTGCTGTTGTTGCTGTTGTTGTTGCTGTTATTGTTATTGTTGCTGTTATTGTTATTGTTGCTGTTGCTATTGTTGCTGCTGTTGTTGCTGCTGTTGTTGCTGTTATTGTTATTGTTGCTGTTGTTATTTTTGCTGTTGTTACTGCTGCTTCTGCTGTTGTTGCTGTCGTTGTTGCTGTTGTTTCTACTGTTGTTGCTGCTGCTGTTGTTGCTGCTGCTATTGTTGCTGCTGTTGTTATTGTTATTGCTGCTGCTGTTGTTGCTGTGGTTGCTATTGTTGCTGTTGTTATTGTTGATGTTGCTGTTGTTATTGCTGCTGCTGTTGTTGCTGTTGTTGTTATCGTTGCTGTTGTTATTGTTGATGTTGCTGTTGTTACTGCTGCTGCTTTTGTTGTTCTTGTTATTGATGCTGCTATTGTTGCTGTTGTTGTTGCTGCTGCTGTTGTTATTGTTATTTTTGCTGTTGTTGCTGTTATTGTTACTGCTGTTGCTGTTTTACTTTTCCTTCCACCACAGGCACATGCTGCAAGATCGACTGGGCAGGCACGCTGTGTTCTACTCTGGAGGAAGCCAGCACCACCCTGAGATAGTGCAGCCTGAGGCAGTGAGTGACCCTCCTCCATATACATGGAGCATAGGCAGAATCTTCTGTGATCACTGCTGTGGCTTCCGCTTCTCTTGCCTCTTTATCCATTAAAACTTTGATCTACTGGGGGCAGCAAGGACACAGAGAGAAATCCCACAGTGAACACGGACCTGAGGCACACCCACCCCTTAAATCCACACAAAGTGCAAAGCAGCCCTGTCTTCACCTTCATCCTTCTGGGCCTGAAGGCACAGGTATGAGGGCTAAACAGGAGAGGAGCAGAGAGATAGTGGCAGAGACAGGGAGCCATCCTGCTTAGTGTACCATTGTCAAACTGCTCTTCTTGGATAGGAATGTACTCCAACTGGGGCCTTCCCAGCACTGTCTAGACTGACGGTTTCCAGTATTACATAACTCGCAGTGGTGGAATATTTTTCCGTGAAATGCAGAGTTAGTCCTCAAAGGTCTCTGATAAAATAATGTTTTGAAGTGGCATGAAAACACTCAAAAAATTCAAAAAATTGGAGGGCTGGCCACACCCATATTTTTGGTACTGACTCATAGATAAAATGAAATCTTAGGACTGACAGGTCTAGGTTCAGTTAGGGTTTGAGAAGTGTGAGAAAAAAAAAAAACCAGCTCATCTCTTCGCTGGCAAGATGAAGGTGTCTGTCCAGGGACAGAGACAGCCCCACAGCTTGCTAATGGCCTAATGATGATATGGGACAGTTGCCCTAGTTGGAGCACACTGAACTGACGGGTGCATAAAACATTTCACAATCAGGTTTGGTAATGAATTTGATAGACAGTGGTGCCTTTGGCTGAAGAGAAAATGTAAGACAGAGAAGAAAGCAAAGTAACCGAGAAGTCAGGAAGGCAGGGCATTGTGGGGATAAAGAAGGCCCACTCCAGCCCCCCCGCAGCAGGGCCTCATTTAGAACTTCCAGCAGGATTTGCCTCTGATAAACCAGTATCCAAGTCAGTCATGAGCCTCCTGTCAAGGCTGTTTTGCTGTAGGCTATAGGCTGAGCCCTGCCACTCTTGGGCTTGCGTCCAGCAGGCGCTCTTCCTCAAGAGGCTGCACTAGCAGTGGGAAAGGCGTGCACTTAGCGATTCCTAGTCTCCTGTCCACCACACATATCCAAAATCTGGTGACAAGTCCAGAGATCTTTCTAGTTAACGTGCTCCCCGAGATGGCTGCTGCCACTTTAAACGCTGGCCTCTTTGTGGAAGGGATTCTCTGTGAGACTCAAGGCTGCCGGCTGCCCTGTTCGTTAGGGACTCTGTTTGCTCTACTGATTTATGACTCGCAGTAATGCTTCTCTAAGTCCTGACTGACCAATCCCCTGACCTTGGTGAAGACCCTCTCTGCTGCTGAGTGAGGCTGAGCCACCTGTGACCATGAGCCAAGCCTCTGCCATCTGTCCCTGTGTCATGAGCATGTGTTGTAGCAGAGTGATGGGTGCATGGGGACTTGGGAGCAAAGTGCAGCCCTGGCAAGTGTCCCCTATCAGTCAAGCCCTCCTGGGGCCACCAAGTCTGCAGAGCCGGAATAAGGTGTCCTGTAAGGAAATCTAAGAGTGCAGTGCTCAGATCACAGGCTGCCACCATGTTTCCCCTTTCTGTGCAGGGTAATCAATCTCTAATACCCAGATGCAGAAGGCGGCTCAGTCGGCAAAGTGCTTGCTGCACAGGCATGAGGACCTGAGTTCAGATCCCCAGCGCCCATGTAGTAACAAAGCCTGGTGCTGACTCTCTAAGCTGTGCTTTGAGGGGTGGGTTAGGGTTAGGCACTCACTGGCTAGCCAGCAGCCAATCTAATCAATGACATTCAGGTTTGGTGAAGAGAACTTGTCAAAAAAAAATAAATAAAAACAATGCAAACAAGCAAGCAAAGCAAAAAAAAAAAAAAAAAAGCAGGCAAATAAAGAAGCAGAGAACAGGGAGGAAGACATCCTACACGTGCATGCAGGAATATTCATAAATGTATACTCTTGCATATACCACAACATACACAAAAAATAGCCAAAAAAAAAAAAAAATAACAGATTGAGTATTTGGGACAAACTGACTTCAAATGATGACCAGGGGCCAGGGAGAAGTAGAAAGCTCCCGGAAGCTGAGCCATCTCTTCCCTCAGGGCTGGGTAAGCAGACTGAGTTGTCAGGGTGGCAGTGGGGTGAAGTAAATATCAACACCATGCTGGGCTCTGGGCATGGTGGGCGTTCTGCCCAGAAGCATAGGAATATCATGTATATGCTCTAAGAATGATGAACCTCTAGAAATAACATTTTATTTTCTGAGTTAGAGTCTTACCTTAAAAAGCAATTCATGCATTCATATTACTTCACACTGGAGTGACCAAAATTCTGCTTGACAGAAACAACTTGTGAGGTGGCAGAAACAGAGAAGTTCCTCTCATTCATCAGATGGGGCAGGAAGTAGAGAGAGCACCTAGAAGCAGGTGGATGGAAATGGTCCAGGCTTCACCCCTAGTGAGCCACACCCATCAGCCAGTCTGCATCTCCTAACATCTGCAGAGCTTCCTAGCATCCAGAGCCTGCTGGCATCAAGCAGCCACAGCTGCAGTCACAGACACAGCTACAGCTGCAGACATAGCCTCAGCCACAGCCACAGCCACAGACACAGACACAGACACAGACACAGACACAGACACAGACACAGACACAGACACAGACACAGCTGCAGACACAGCTGCAGGCACAGACACTGTCATAGACAAAGACACAGCTGCAGACACAGCTGCAGACACAGACAGCTGCAGACACAGACACAGCTGCAGACACAGACAGCTGCAGACACAGACACAGCTGCAGACACAGACAGCTGCAGACAGACACGGACACGGACACGGACACGGACACGGACACGGACACGGACACGGACATGGACTCGGACACGGACACGGACACGGACACAGCATTTCTCCTCTTGTGAGTTCATCATCCAATCAGGGGTGCTAAGATTCCTGCACAGGAGACAGCAGAAGCTGTGCCTCTGCAGCGACAGTGTCCCTTCTGAGGTTCTGACTTCTGAGCACAAAGCTTGCTTCACACCCACTCAATGTCTCTCCAAGATGCGTCATTTCTTGTGTTGGTTCCCCAGATGGATAGAAGAACTTTGGGGATTTTTTTAAAAATGTAAGTAAATTCAACCTGGATTGCAGAGATCCCAGGGCACAGTGGGCACTAATAATAATCCACACTTCTTGATGGGAAGCTGGGTTTCCATAGGGCACCTTTGAATAAAGATCTTTATTTAATTTCCATCCCTAAGAACTTTGAAGGAGTTGACTTTTTAGTAAAACGTGAGGGACATTTCAGACTCAAATGTTAACCGGTCCCAAGAAGTGGGAATTTTTAGATCCAAATCTCCACATGAACCCTTTCTGCAGTCTGATTGGGTTCGACTTTTCTCTAAGGTAACTTGAGTGGTCTGTGTTAGAGATAAGAAAAGGAAGCTCTGTGAGAGGTACAGCACCAAGCAGCCAGCAGTCTCTTTTGAGCAATCGCTGGACATGTGGACAGAGGATAGTCCAGAAACCCTTCTCACTGCCAGCATCCTGCGTGGGCCTCCGGGAGGATGTCTGGGCATTAGCAAGTGTCACCTGCACTCCACAGCCCAGTGAGGAAGCTGTCAGAATCATGAAGAGGCTTGGTCACAAACCACACAGAAAACCAAGTTCCAGGCTGAAACTGGAGGCCCAGATGCTTCCTGGTGGTCTGCCAAACTGTGTATCTCCCTCTGCTTGTTGAGATACAGTGGCATTTGAAACACAAACTTCCTCCAAGTGCAGTTCCTTTTGGTATGGCATGACATGGTTTCTGTTGTTGTTTGGATCTTCCAGTTGTGGGCCAGGCAACAAGATGGGAGCCTGGGAGTCATCATCCAATCTAGGGGAAGAGGGTCTTTCTGTCCACTCTCAAGTCTTTCCCATTCTATGCTCCATGAGCATAGGATGCATTTCTCCCGTGGAGGAGATCATGCCCAGGACATCCACCCAGAGATACCACAGCACAATGACAGTTAGACCCACGGCTGTGGCATTGGTGATACTCCATTGCCTCAGAGCTATGGGGCGAGAAGGACAGGCACAAGGAAAGCCCACAAGCTCTGTATGCCCAGGACACTTACAGACTGTCTTCAAGCCAGTGCCCATGGCCAGGCTTTCCTAAAAACATGCCACGGGATGTTGTATGAGCTTGGGTCCTGAAGGTACCACAGCGGAAGCTGCACTGCACAGCCAGCCAGGTCTACTAAGCACTCACACAGCAGCCCAGTGAAGCGGCCATGCTCACTACACAATATATGGTTACTCCTCTTCACTCGTTCATTATAAAACATGGTTCTTAAAGATTCTACTTCTAAAGAGTTATTTCATTTTAAACTATGTACAGGGAACATGTGCATACCAGAAAATGGCATTGGATCCCCTTGATCTGGAGATATCAGATCATTGTGAATTACTCCTCGGGTGATGTGTCTTTGGTGTTACACAGTTATTTTTCTACATCGACTTTGTACATTTAAGCCAAGTTGAAAGCTCACCTCACAGGGACCCTGATCCCTTCAGTGTCTGTGCTCACCTGTCAAACCACGGCTCAAAATACTTAGAAAATGCTTTCTAATTGTCGCTCAAAGGCAATCAAGCAATCAGTGACACCAGGCACGAGCTGTAAATGTCAACCCAAACAAATATCTCAGAGAATTTTAATTTAACAAAGTATTGATTATAGAGCTTACATTTGTAGTCTTGTACTCACCCTGGGAGAGGCAGGGAAGGGAAATGGAAGCATTTACCAACCAAAGAGACAATATCAGTTCCAAGTCCTGCAACACTGTCTGTCCCTGTTCTAAGGGCTTTGCAGGGTGGCCACCTGCCTGTCACCACAGGAGCCTCTTCTATGTCCCATGGCCATCAGCACTCTGAGGCTTGTGTGCACCCACATGTTGGGTGACCACTGGACGGGGTCACCAATGCTGGAAGCCAACAGTATCCTCGACAAGTCAGGGACTTGAATCCATATTTCCACCAAATGATTGCTCTGCCTGGCAGGTGTCAGTCTGTCTGATGTCTGTGTCTATTCAGAGATGTGGAGAATTCCTGACTACCCTGCAGCCCTGCCAGACAAAGTCTGTACATCTACACAGTCCAAGAAAACAGGTCACAAGCACACAAATCAAGGTCCCTGAGAGCTTAAAATCTGGCTCAAGTGTATAAAATAGGAATTAAAACGGAATAAGTCAAAAGTGACCCACTATGAAACTAGTGTACCCTCAGAATCTGTCTTTGTCTCTGTCTCTCTGTCTCTCTCTCTCTGTCTCTCTCTCTCTCTCTCTCTCTCTCTGCCTCTCTCTCTCTTTCTCTGCATGTGTGCATGTATGTGTATGTGTGTGTATACAAAAAATTAGTTTGGATCTATAGAGACATAAATTAATACATATGCAAGTTGATAGGCCGTTGAAAGCAACGTTTGGTAGCTGTAGAATGGTGTAGTTTTCTCCTCGACAGGAAAAATAGGCTTTATTGCATGATAGCCATACTTAGAGTTTAATCATCAATAATTATCAGTAATTATTAGTATTTGGCTGGGAATAGGGTAATTATTCAAGTGGTGTCCTCTTTTTGAAACGGAAGAGTGGGGTGATGCTGCAGAAACAGCCAATTTAACCCCAGGAGCTCTCGTTCCCTGGCCAATGGTGAGATAATAAACATGTGCAGAAGAGCCGTGCACTGGCCATGTGCCCCAGGGCCTGCCTGGGATCCGTGTCTACAGTCTGATCAGGAAGCAAAGACAGCCACAGCAGAGGTCACCCTGGGCAAACATAGTTGACCCACACATCACTTGAGGAAGTGAGGCTCAAACCCCAGGATGTGAGCACAATACAGGCTCTCCCTGGCTGTGTCCAAGTGAGTCTTCTGCCTCTGCATCCTTAACAAGCTTCCTGGAGATATCAGAACCTTGCTCTATGGACCATACTTTCAAGGTACGGTGGGGGAGGGTTTCTGTGTGCCAATACCATGCTTGCGGTTCCCGGACACCATGTCAGAGTAGGAAAACAGGCCACACCTAGCTCCTGGCCTCTGAAAGCAGTGCTTACTCACAAGAGTCGCGTGTAGAAGCTACCATGCAGCGGAATTGCAGCTCTGGGTCTTTTTCATGTAGCTGTGGTCTGCAAGGGAAGGGTTGGTCTGTGGATCCACATTTATGCAACATGACCTCAGTGTCAAGAAATGCCACCTCCACACGCCCAGCTTCTGGGTGTTGATATGGACTCACTTCTACAACTCTTCACACAAAACACCCTAAAATGTGATGTTACCAGCCTCCAAGAAGGCACAGAAGGAAAAGGTACTTGCTGCCAATCTGAATTCAGTCTCCAGAATCTGCACTGTGGAACTGAATCCTGCAGGCTACTCTCTGCCCTCCACATGTTCACCATGGCACCACATAAATACACATGAATAAATATGATTAAAATGACTTTCATGTGGCATTTACTTTGATCTTCACAGGCATGGCTTGTTATTTAGTGCTAACTGCAGCACTATCTCATGTATCTCAGATTTCATTTGTGTGTGTGTCTAACATATATATATATATATATATATATATATATATATATGTATATATACATATATATACATATATGTATATATACATACATATATATACATATATATGTATATATACATACATATATATATATACATATATATGCACATTTTTCTAACAAGCAGTTTAAAGTAGAGCTTTGGTGACTGCTTGTTTCCATGAGGCTTTACAATGGTCACTGCTAGAATTTCAGGACTGGGACAGCCTCCCTGTTCATGCCTTGATTTAGGTTGATAAATAGGCTGCAAAGAGATCAAATACTATTGGGAAGAGAGCAGTCACCAAGTGATTCTATTAATAACAAATGATGGTAATCTTGCATCTGAAAAAAAATACAAATGGTACAGAAAACATGAATATCCACCTTGAAAACATCAGTAGTGTGTGGGTGTGTGCATGCAGGTGTGTGTGTGTGCATGCATGTGTGTATGTGTATGCACTTGTGCATGTGTGGTGTGTGTGGTGTATATGTGGGTGTATATGTATACATATGCATATATGTTTGTACACGTGTGTGCACATGTGTATATGTGCATATGCATGTGTGTGCATGTGTGTGTGTGCACTATGTGTTTTCTCAGTGGAGGTCATTCAACTCTAAAGCAGCATGAGGACAAGAATAGACAAAAGAAATATAAAGGACATCCAACATAAAATGTATGTTAAAGCCATGACAAGGAATAAAAGGGAGTCAGTGTAATACCAGATTTAGAAGTTAACTGTGGGCCACAGGCAGAGAAATGATTAACTGTATTTTGTCGGCACATCTGTTGGACTAAACCAACATGTTTGCACACTGAGAGCAGTCCCTGTGTAGTTTTAACAGTTTGCTGCCTGCCTATTCAGTATCAACATTGGCATATCTAATTACCGAGAACTGAGGATGTGCACATGGAAGCTGGTATGTGGATCTGAGGTGTGGTCCTGCGCTGTCTCTCTCAGGTTTCAGAGACCCCTTGTCCCTTTGCGGATCCTGAGGACTACTGAACTGGAGTAAGCCTGTGCTGTCCAGATGAGACAGAGACAGCCTGCTGGCAAAAGCATACATTACAGCTTCTCTGCAGAACTCCACACAGCCTTGATCTTTCTCTCAGAGAGATTTGTAGAAGCAATATAGACTCACAAGAATGATATAATTGCAAAGAAATTTATTCTCTTTGTCAGCCTGGTGGAAATAGGGATTGTGTGGGAGACACCACTCTGAGCAGGTCTGTGAGGGTTTCCAGAGAGGTTCAGCTAACGAGGGAAGCCTATCCAATGTGGACCACACCACACCACACCACACCACACCACACCACACCATACCACACCACACCACACCACACCACACCACACCACAGGCTGGTATCCTGAGCTCAATAAAAAAGAGAAAAAGCCGGGGGCCCCACAATCATCTCTCTCCACTTCCTCACTGTAGATGCACGGTGACCTTGTGTTTCAAATGCCACACCTTCTATCTCTTGGTGGACTGTGTATACCCCCAAACTTCAAATCAAAATTAACCTTTACATTGCTTTTCTCAAGAGTTTAATCACAGCTGTAAGAAGAGTAGTTGATGTAATCACCCAAATAAATCCATCCTCTGAAGGAGATCTTCATTGAATTCTTCCTATGTCAGTATCATTAACGTCTTGCAGTAGAATGTGTTACATAATAAATTGAACACAATGTAACAACAGCCCTGGGAGTGACAGCAGCCTCTCCTACATAAACATGTGCAGAGTGAAATCATTGTGAGATTCCATAACTCTGAAAACCACAAGGAAGCTCAGGCAAGGTAGCTCACTCAGCCACAGGGTCGAAACCCCAAAATTTCCAAAGCTCCCAGATTTATTGACAGAAGTGGAGTAAACAGGAGACATTTGCTCTAAACCATGGGTTCTATATAGGCTTCATCTGACCTGGTCTGCTCAAGGTCACTGAGATCCTGAGAGGGGCCTCTGCCCAAAGCCTGTACTGACCTGTGCACAGGGAAATAACAATCTCTCTGCAGAAAAAGGGGGGTGGCCTTGGCTGTGGAACACTAAGGCATAATGAATGGTGTTTGAGAGTAGGAGCCACCTGCTGGCCTGGTCCAACAATTTATGACTGACAAGGCTTGTCAAGAATTCATCCTGCACCAGGATTCACTGTGGAGATACAGTAACTGACAATAATGACCTGCTCTGAGAAAGATGTTTTTAATGGAATAAAACTTACATCATGCTGGGGTGGGGGGAGACTAAGGCCCCAAGAGAACCCCCTTGCAGGCAGGAGGAGGGCTAATAAAAGACCTGACTTGGCTGAGCTCCACCTGTGAGCAGCAACTAGGCAAATAGGATGGAGCAGAGGAGGAAGGGATGTGGGTGTCAGCCCCGCCCAAAAGAAGAGCAGAGTTGACTTTAGGGATCATAACACAAAGGGCCTTTTCCTAGGAGATATGAGAACATTGTGTTTGGTCTTGTTTTATTCTAGGCAGGGAGATGCTTAGCTGAATCAGTGTTTGGACACCACAGAATGGACAGAACTTTTCTGTATTAATCCAGAGAGGAGACAATGTGGGCAACAGATACTGGAAAAGCAGATGCTGGGCACATCGAATGTGGGAGACTGAATGCAGGGGACAGAGAATGCTGGGGACAGAGGATGCTGGGGATGGAGGATGCTGGGGATGGAGGATGCTGGGGATGGAGGATGCTGGGGATGGAGGATGCTGGAGACAAAAGATGCTGGGAATGAAGGATGCTGGGGACAGAGGATGCTGGAGACAAAAGATGCTGGGAATGAAGGATGCTGGGGACAGAGGATGCTGGAGACAAAAGATGCTGGGAATGAAGGATGCTGGGGACAGAGGATGCTGGGGACAGAAGATGCTGGGGATGAAGGATGCTGGGGACAAAAGAATTCTGGGGATGGAGGATGCTGAGGACAGAGGATTCGGAGGACAGAAGATGCTGGGGACAGAGGATGCTGGGGACAGAGGAAGCTGGGGACAGAGGAAGCTGGGGACAGAGGATGCTGGGGACAAAAGATGCTGGGGATGAAGGATGCTGGGGACAGAGGATGCTGGGGACAGAAGATGCTGGGGATGAAGGATGCTGGGGATGAAGGATGCTGGGGACAGAGGATGCTAGGGACAGAGGATGCTGGGGACAGTAAGTATTTGTTTTGATAATGTTTTTCTAAGTTCTTCCTAGAGATGAGAACTTCATGGTGAAGGCACATAATGGCTAGAGAGAATGAATTGGGTTTGAGGAGAGAAAACTCAGGGTTTGAAGAGATGGGGGAAACTGATCCCCCATTGCATTGTGGAAGACCTGGATATTAGGAAGTTGAACAGTGAGTAGAAACCCCAGAGAACTGTATGGAGAGGGCTGTAGCGCCCTCTGCCTGCTTCCGTTGAAGAGGATGGCTCTAAGAGGAACCCCCTCAGGGAGCAGTCACAGTCAGCATGAAGTCTGCAGAGTAACTCACACCTCTGAGTTCTCTCCAAAGCCCTGCCCTCTGGGTTATTTTGTTACAGACACTGGAGCTTACAGACCTTAGGGCTGCTTCCCAGCTATGGAGAAGTAGCAAGATTAACACCTGATCTTGTTGCTAAGGCTGTGCTGGCAACCTTTACCCCCTGCTGCCTCTCTGTGAAGATGCTACTTGATATCAGTTATGGAAGAAGAAGAAGAAGAAGAAGAAGAAGAAGAAGAAGAAGAAGAAGAAGAAGAAGAAGAAGAAGAAGAAGAAGAAGAAGAAGAAGAAGAAGAAGAAGAAGAAGAAGAAGAAGAAGAAGAAGAAGAAGAGGAAGAAGAAGAGGAAGAAGAAGAGGAAGAAGAAGAGGAAGAAGAAGAGGAAGAAGAAGAGGAAGAAGAAGAGGAAGAAGAGGAGGAGGAGGAGGAGGAGGAGGAGGAGGAGGAGGAGGAGGAGGAGGAGGAGGAAGCAACAGCCAAAGTGTCCCAGCCTTTTAGAATCCCAAACACACTCTAAGAATTCTGCACATGAGGATCTAGCAGAGATCAAGGCATCAGCTCTGACATGGGTTGGGGGAGAGTCACACCATGCTTAATCCTTCTCAAAGATGTGAGACTTTTGGTATCAATTTCTCAGAAAGACAAAAAGTACATTGGATATTTAAGAATTAAGCAAACCCAGGCTTGTTTACAGAGATCCGAGGACACAGTGGGAACCAAGCAATGCATTGTCTCTGAAAAGGTGGGCATCACAACACATTCGTGAATTAAGATGAAGTATTAAATCACATCTTTAACAACTTTGGAGGAATTGGCTTTTTAGTGACGATAAAGTAGTCTAAGAAGGATGAGTGTGTGCATAGCCTTGATTTTAGTTAAGGAAGTGGGGACTATATGTCCAACTCTTTATCACCTCTGTGCTACTGTAGGTGGATTCTTCAACAACAATGAACTGTGCCTTGGCTGTGACATTCAGACTTCACAGTGGCCCCGTGAGAGCCAGGAGACTCATTTCTAGACCCATCACATGCTAGGATTCTGTATCTGTTGCAGAGACCAAACCAGTACCAAAGGACAAGGCTGGTTCTTCTCCAACCTGGGTTTTCTATGCTGGGCGACGATAAATGGTGTAGTATTGTATGAATAAGGCACATGACTAAAGGAAAAATATCAAAACATTCTTGTGTCAAACAGTTGGAAAGCACCAGAAAGACAATGCTTACAAAATCCACCTGTCCCAGAATGAAAGCCCAGGGTGTCACAAAGTTTCTAAGTCAGGACAGATAGCAAGCTCAAGTCACTATGTGGACGTGTTACTTGTACACCGTTCCCTGGGGAACTGAGGCACAAGAAAGTTCTGGGCTCATGAAATGGGCCCTGAGTGAGGAGATGAAGCAGACGTGCAGTGTAAGTGTCCTGACTATCTCTGGAACCTGGGGAACCAGCTGTATTCTCAACTCATCTACATCTCTGCTGAAGACCCTCCCAGCCAAACCCAGGAGTGAGCCAACAGCAAGACAGTTGAGGCAGGCACACCTCAGACTGCTTCCCTAGGCACATTTCCCTCTCTTCAGAGCCACACATTTCTGAAGTCAGATGTGCCAAGGATGTTTTGAAGGGAGGGATAAGCTAATGGGGTCTGTGTCAGCCCTGGGCAAGAGACTGTAGCGCTTGAAAATATGTCTCCATTGCATGCCTCTGCCATGTGCTCTCTCATGTGTTGGCTAGTTTTTATACCACCCTGACACAAGTTAGAGTCATCTGAGAAGAAAGAATCTTCCTAGTCAAGAAAATAGCATACATACATTACATACATGCACACATAATAAATGTGTACACACATACATGCACACATGAATGCATACATACATACCTGCATGTACATACATACATAGTATGCATACACACATACATGCATATGTACATACTTGCATACAAACACATATACACACAATGGAGAGAGAGAGAGAGAGAGAGAGAGAGAGAGAGAGAGAATTCTACCTTGCTGAGCAAAAGATCACATGCTAGTTTTTTATCTAAAACTCTAAAAAAAACCCACAATCTATTAAGATCAGAGGCTATCTGGAATAAGAGGTGATAAAACAGTGTTTTAGATTTTTTGACTTGTTCATCCTGGTATCTCACTGTGGATTTAATTTGAGAATCATTTCATAGGTTTACCAGTTCTTTGTACAAATTCTCTGCAGTGTCTCTGCACAGCACTGAGTCCTTTTGTCTTGGGACTACTGAGGTGCAAACACTGCAGTGAACCAAGGTAACATGAGCAAACATAAAATATGAGAACCTATAAAATATTGAAAGATTTCAAAAGCCAACTCCACAGAATTACTCCACCTTCCAGGCTCACTGCCCTGGGATCTTCTGGCAGTGTCATCATATGAGCCGCTGCTTCCATGCACACATACACACACATACATACACCACACATGCAGGCATGTACACATACACATGCACATATACACATGCTCATGCACATACACACATGTATACACATACACACCAACACATACCACACACATATGCCACACACACACAAATGCATGCACACACACCACACATACCACACCCACACACATACCACCCCACACATGCAAGCATGCACACACACACATGCACATATACACACTCATGCATACACTCATACACATGCACATACAGACATATGTAACACATACACCACACACAAACACATATCTCACACACACACAAATGCATGCATACACATACCACACCCACACACATACCACACCACACTCACACACACACATACATATCACATACACATACCACACACACACACACACACACACAGAGAGTACTCATTCCAAGACTTTCTTCCCAACCCTGAATTGAATATACTCAGTTATGGAGAGTTGTTCTTTAGATGATTCTCTGCCCAATTTGCTGTTATTTTGAGCACAGGTATGAACAGATCAGACTCATCTGTAGTTTATGAAGTGTGCACACACTTGTGTGCCAGGAGGTCTCTGTCAGATTTTATGTCAGTTTTGGTTGACTTGTCTGTGTCAGTGATTACACAGTACCAGCTCCTCCCAGAAGCTGAAAGCACCAAGTCTACTTCCCAGGCAGGAGGGTGATTGACAGGGAGTCAGGAAGAGCAGTGGCCCCTGTGGGACTCAAGGTAGATTTGAGTCTCAAGGCATCTGCATTTCAAAGGGTTTCTGGTACCCAGAGAGTCTCTGATTTGTGGACAATGTGGAACTCAAGTTGAGACTGCCAACCATGGACATCCCTCCAACTGAAGGCTCCCTGTTCCTGGAATTGTCATCAGAGCATGAGAGGATACAGCAGGGGAATCCAGCTGGGCAACTCCCCTTGTTAATTCTCCCTGGCTCCTGGGACCAAGCTCCAGGCAGCTGCGTGGCTGGTCCTTACTTACTTCACACTAAGTTATGTCTGGCTAGCTTCTCATCACTTCCCCAGCTATAGCTAAACTTGTGTGAATGTAATAATCTCCACCCATATTCTCTCCCATACCCTTCACCTCTTGTCAAGTTCTTTTTGAAAAGAAAAAAATTTTTATTTAATTTTCATTTTATGTGCATTAATGTGAGGGTGTCAGATACCCTGGAACTGGAGTTACAGATAGTTGTGAGCTGCTACGTGGGTGCTGAGAATTGAACCTGGGTCCTTTGCAAGAACAACCAGTGCTTAATCACTGATCCATCTCTCCAGTCCCCACCAAATTCTTATAATCCGTTTCTTGCCACTAAAGAAAGAGTTTCTTGCTTTCCCCTAGAAAACACAAGAAGCCTGTTTGGAGCAGCCATTGTGAAAAACCATTTATCCTGTTTATCTGCTTTTATCAACACCAGTAAACCAGCCTTCTGAGTGCAGGACTGAGCTAGCATCGGACACAATTAACACACACACACAATTCTCCTCACTGAACTATGAGGCAGAGAAGTCCCCAGTGAGCCCTGACAGCACACCACCCTTGAGTATTCACAGGAGACAGGACAAGAGCCCGGCGTGGATGTCTGTTCCGGGTAGCTGAGAATGGTCTCCCGTCAATCTCAGTTACCACGACGCTTGGAAATTCCCCGATAAAATATTATTAGCTTGTTAAAGCTTTGTCAGGTCTTAGGAACCCCAAATTAGCATTTCATCGGAGCAGAGAGATACGGTCTCCTCTGTAATGAGCGATGGTGTCCGTGCCCTGCACTGCAGGAAAGTTAATTGCTGTCTAACATGTTAATGAGGGGAGTGTTCAGACTCTTCTGCTCTCCAGCTCTGACTTACTCAGAGAGCCTCGTGTTGGCCCAAGAAGCTCTCAGCTTGCATTCCTGTGCAGTGGACTAGATGACAAAAATGGGCACATTTACCTTGAAAGGAAATTTTTGTTAAGGCGAAAAAAATACTATAATTTGCAGTGTATTCCTTTGTGGCAAGTCACTTGGTGCCCTAAGTAAATACCGGCCTTACTTGTGTTCTGTGTAGCTGATGACCTGACAGCAAGCCAGCTTGCAGCTAGACTGGGCTTCTGCTCATTAGCCACCCCTGGAGAGATGCCAGGTTCTTTCCCCTGTTAGCACAAACTCAAGGTTCATCTGAGGAAGGTTTTCCTGAAGGGACGATGATAAGCAAACTTCAGCTTGGAAGGGAGGGAAGGGAGCCTGTGTGACCCAGGTGGGGACAGCAGTGCGATGGAACTTGACTCCCATGCTGTCTCTGCTCAGCATTGTGAGGACCTGAAACCTGCCTTCGTAGACCAGGGACACCAAGTGTGTGTGGCAGTCCCAGGCTGAGGAGGGGACCTGCAGGTTTCCATGAGGGAGGTGGATGGGTGGTGAGGATCCTGAGCAGAGAGACAACACAGAAAAGAACAATGTAGGAATCTTCACCAGAACGCAAAAACTCTGGACGCTGGCCAGCTCGCCTCGAGGTTTATAAAAAGCATAATATGTTCTCCGCTTCTAAAATTATAACAAAACATCAATAAAACTGTCCAGATAGAATTTGCATTCTGGTTAGAGCTCTTAAAGAAAAAGAAGTATTAGCATATATGCACATAAAACAAAATGTTCTCCGCTTTCTTGATCTGAGCATTTGGTTGGCTTCTTTTTCCACCAGGACTCGGTTTGCAGTTGGTACCAGCTCTGAGCTCGGCAGCCCCTGTGCTTCTAATTAACTTGCAAATTTCAGAACCAAGAACTCAGGCCTCCCTCCCTGAGTGCCCCCCTCCCCATCCTCCCTTCTCTCTAACCCTGTAAACTTTTTGGGCACCAACCAGGAGTTAGTCAGGACTTACACTGCATTTCAAAGGTTTCCACCCAGGCACACAGAGCAGGCTGATGACTATTCCATTGGAAATGACGTTGTTTGAGAATTGTTACAACTGGAGCCTGAAGCAGCCCCTGGAGGCTCATATGCTGGGTGCTTTCTTCCCATCTGCCAGTGATTTTCATTTGTTTTGTTTTGTTTTGTTTTGTTTGTTTTGTTTTGTTTTGTTTTGTTTTGTTTTGTTTTGTTTTGTTTTGTTTGAAGACAGAGTCTTGCTATATAGAACTTACTATGTAGACCAGGCTGCCCTCAAACTCACAGAGACCCACTTGCCTCTGCCTTCACTAAAGACATGAAACCACTATGTTTGTCTTTGGTAGTCATTTTTTTTTCTTTTTTGAAGACTGTGGGATCCTTAGGAGACATGGCTTTGCTGGTAGAAAGGGTCTCTTGGGCTTCGAAGGATAGAACCCAGCCCTTAGCACCATGAATGGGCAGCAATGCCTGTTTCTGAACTGCATAATGTAATCCCCGTTAAAATGATCAGAAGCCCTTTTAAATGGTGAGCCAAAGTATATCTTTCTTACCTTACTTCTGTCACTGGTTTTGGTCACTATGATAGGAAAGTTACTAATGCAAACATGTCCTATCAATTCTCATACCAGACAACTAGAATGCCTAGAAAGTCTAGTACATAGTACACTATGATGTAAGAATGCCTCAGGGAGGGATGCCACAGTGAGGAGGGGGACGAGGCTGATGTTGGAAAACACTGGCAGTGGAGGCTGCTGGCAACAGATGTTCCCTGTTGATTTGAGATACCAATGGACCAGATGTGGAACAGAGGAGACCCTCTCCATACCATTCCCAAGACACCCATTGGGTGTCTTCAAACAGAGCTGTGAGCTATGCCATCCCCAGACCCTTCCTTCAGGTCTGAATAAACCTCTCAGTGAGCCACATGCACCCTGCCCTGAGCATGGGATTGGAGGGTCACCATCTGGAAAACCCCATACTGTGGAGGAAGGAAATGCATGATTCTCTCACACAATGATACCTAGATTCTGGATGGCCATCCAGAGTACAAGGGAAGATCTGTATATGACCAAGGGGAAAGTCCACACTTCTGACAGGTAAAGAAAATGGAGAAGTAAAAAGAAGAAATTCAAGCTGTAACACAGCAAGTGTCGGGGTCGGGGAATAGTCGGGGCATCATGGGAAGACTAGTCTGTGAGGCTGGAAGGACTTGAGCTCTCCAGAAAGCAGCAGAGTCATGAAGATTCTGTGTGGGAGAGAGAGGGAAAGGGATCCGGAAGGGTGAAGCTGACAGACATAAACAGACTCATCACTCCAAGGGAGATCAGGAAGAAAAGCACCTAGTACAGTGGCTCTCAACCTTCTTAACACTGTGACCCTACAGTTCCTCGTGTTGTAGTGACTCCCCAACCACAACATTATTCTGTTGCTATTTCATAACTAAGTCTGCTACAGTTATGAATTGTGATGTAAATTTATGATATATAGAATATCTGATATGCAACTCCTGTGGGCATATCAACCCACAGATTGAGAGCCACTGATCTAGAAGGTGAAGAAAACTATTCAAGTACACAGCCCCTAACCATCTCTCCTAAGAAGGAACAGATTCAGGCTACCTTAGTTTCCCCGTTTGCCAGGTGGCATGGTAGAAGATAATGTGTAATTTTTTTACATCCTTCATAAAGGGTGCTCATATATGTCACATACATAGTGAACAAAAATGATGGGAGAAATATGAAGAGCGGTGACAGTCTCTGCTCTAACCAGTGAGAGTATGTGTGGTTTCTGTAATGTGTTTTCACTGTTTCCTTCTTGTAATTTTTCTCATGAAAGCATATCTCTCCAGAATAAAAATTTTAATAAATGTGCTCAGGTCAAAATTAAATCTAAAGCCAGTGTTATAGATTAATTTGAAAATAAAGCCCGGAAAACACAAAGTAATGAAATCTACAAATTGTAGCCAAAGTGGTCCTTGAGGTGAAATGCTTACCCTTAAATGTATTAAGTATGAAGCATAAAAGAAATACAAACAACTTAACATTCAGTCTAAGACGACACAGGAACGGCTCCAAAGAGTTCAATGGACATATTTTTATGTAAACAAGATGATTAATTCTAACTTCCTCGTGAACACACCAAATGAGGTATACAAGGAATCCACAGATCTCTCGTGGCTGGAAACCATCAGAATAGGACATTTGGGGACAGGCTGCTTCTTAAACCTCTTCCCAGGTCCCAAGCAGGACCAAGAACTAGGCTCTGAAGAAAAGTCTACACCCATCCCCCGGTGATGTCCAGGTTACTGCACATCAGGCAGGGCTGTGTGGTGAGGGCTCGCTAAGCTAGCATGGTGGCCAGTTTTCCTCAGCTGGGGTGAGGAAGTAAGGAAATCTGCCATGTCCAGGATATGAAGAGTGATTCTTAGCTCTCATGACCTCAGTGAGAAGAGATAGCAAGAGGGAATCCCTGGGATGATGATTTACCTGGGACCACCCCCACACACCTCCCATACAGATGCTATGGTCCAGATTTAGCTCTCAAGGCCGATGACAAGTCCCCATTCTCATTGTGAGTGAACACTGGGCTCAGTGTAACTGGACAAAATGGCCTGGTCTTTCCCCTAGCATAGAATACAGGATGCCCGTTTCCTCCCTGCCTGGAATAAAATGCTGTAGTTTTCACATGACAACCTCTACAATTTGTTTTGCATAAAAGATAGTGAACAGACCCTGCCCTTCCCCAGGTCCACTGAGTTGTTACAGGCATGTGGGATCTTGGATTTTGCATAATTCTATCTTATTTCAAGTTTTTATAAACATTACCAGAGCTTCACACTCACTCAGGTCCTGAAGAACTTTGGTCTGGAAATCCAAAGGTTGGACCCCAGAGGAGGGATTCAGAAATTATTTTTTTCACTAAACACTCCACTAACCAAATGAAAAGGTGGCTGTGGGGCTGGAGGGTTTTGCAAATTATTCTGAAGATAAAACGTTAAGACTACAAAGTATCAAAGTTCAAGAATTGTAGCTAAAGCTCTCCCTTGAGGCAAAACTCTCATCCTTAAATGGTTCAGCTGTTAAGCATCAAAGAAATACATTATGTTCAGTCCAAGATCCAGAAACAAGCCCCCAAACTCCAATGGATATATTTTTCCATAAACATGATGAGTAATCCTAACTTCCTCATGAACACACAAAAAGCAGGCATCTACAACTCAGAGTGTGTGGGAGGAAGGGCTGGAAAGCTCCTCATGACAGGTCAATATTTGAGGACAAAGTTCAGATTCTGCAAACCTAAAGTTCTTGCCAACAGTGTGCCTCAGTGATGGAGCACATGCCTGGTGTGTCCAGTGAGGAAGAGGAAGAAGAAAGGAAGAGGAGGGGAGGAGAAAGGTCTCTCAGAGAGTGCAAGGGAAGAGCACTAATGTCCATCATGGGCAAGGGCAGGCCTCTTAAGGCCTCATCCCTTCCTGAGGAGCTATAGACAGTTAATGGGAACGTCAGATTCCTTAGTGATGTAACCACTGGTGACCTGCCCTTGTTCAAGTAACATCCCCACCCAACTCCATGATCATGTAAGCAACCCTGATTACATGCAGTAAGCTACAAAAACACCCAAGAAAGTAGGAGGGTTGCAGTGGGAAACGGGCATAAAAGATTAAATAGGAAGACTATGACATTGTAATATATATATATATATATGTGTGTGTGTATGTACATATATATGTATATATGTATGTACATATATATATGTATATATGTATGTTATATATAGAATAAAATTATATATATACAAACATATATGTGTGTATGTATATATGTATGTGTATATATAGAATAACATTATATGTGTGTGTGTGTGTGTGTGTGTGTGTGTGTGTAATAATTAATGAATAACTAAGCAGAAAGACAACTATAAGAAGAACGAGAACCCCAACAGACAGGCTCACATTGCAGCCTATGGAATTACTTTGTAGCTAACCAGGCCTGACCCCGTTCATGAAAGCTGCATGCCACAGGCAAAACTATTCAAACATGATCACGTATTGTGTGGCTTTTCCCAGAGAGCCATGAAGAAAGGTCTCTTCATCCCAGATAAAACACAAACAATAAACCAAAGAAATGACCCAATCCAAGTTCATATTGAAACAAGCCTGTGGGTTTACCCACAGGAGCTTGGATGGTTCCAAACACCCGCAACACCAGAGTCCCGCCCAAGATGGATGTGAAGTTACCAGCTGCCTGCCTCACTGGGATCTTCATCTTCAGACAACTGCCCACCTCTGACACAGGACAGCATCTCCGTGACCACATACAGATGGAGGAGGGGGTGGTGACCATCATCTCAGGTAAAGGTCGGGTGACCCTCCCCCACTCTGCTCTGACAACCCTACTCTCATTTGCTTGTCCCTTTGCTGTGACTTTAGAGCTGATGGACTCTGAAGTCTCCACAGCAACCACTACTCCATAACTGTCCATCAATGGTCAGGTGACTCAAATGAAATCATTTTCCTCTAATGCTGTATCTACTGCCTCACATGCCTTTCAATGGCACTTTCCTTCCCACCCGCCCCCACTAACAGATATAGCTTGCTCCCCTTCCTTCCAATCTGGGAGTTGTTAGGGCTTCATCTATAGGATGAGGTGGGAATGCTGCTGTGAGCCTCCTAAAGTCACTATAGAGGATGCTACATGATTCATCAATCAAGGAAATACCCCCACATAGTTGCCTTTGGGTCAATTTTAGGGAGTGTTTTCTCAATTGGGATTCCCACCTCCCAAAAGACTGTGTCTTGTGTCAAGCTAACATAAAACTTTCCAGCACAGCAGTCAAGTGGGCTAGTTACCTTTCATATCTAAACAAGGGAGGACTTTCTTTGCTCACAGTGGATTCAGTCATGTTTGCTTCTCCCTACGTGGTTGAACCAACATCATGGTCGTTGGAGCATGAGGTGGAGAAAAGCATCTGACAGCATGGCTGACTGGCGGACAGAGGCAGAGGAAACAATGGCAGTCCCCCTTCTGTTTTGTGTAGCCCTCAGCCACTCACTCAGAGTGGATCTTAGTCCCTTGCTTAATCTCCTATGGAAATACTTTCACAGACACACGCAGAGGTCACACGGAATCCTTCAATGATTCTAAGTCTGATCCGAAGATGAATGGGTACGAAAAGAAATGAACTCTGTGATGGATTCACCCGGCAAACATTTATTTAACACATGCAAAGTTCAGACCGAAGCAGGCAAGGCTCAGAGGGAACTGGAAATGCCCGAATGCCCCAAATGATCATCTTCGGGAAGCAGCATCTGACTATTCAGAGCTAGCCCTTCAGGCTTTCACAGTGAGAGATGGTCCTGGATCGCTGTGGCTTCCATGTGTATGCAGAAGCCCTGCTGACCACAGGTGGCTCCCTAGGAAACTGAAGAAGCCGCTCTAAGCTGCTTTGATCTGGGTCCAGTGCCTCTCACTTTATCTTTGCTCACCAGATGTATTTTTTTTTTTTAAATCTTAGGCACTTTGTATTCAGATTCAGCTGGACCACTGTGTCTGGGCTGTGAGATTAATCTGCCCTCTACATCATCTTCAAGATGGCCTGTATCTTTGGCAGAACAGAAGTCAACCACCCTCACTGGAGGATGGCCAGATCTCAGCAGCCTCTTCCTGCCAGAAGATCACACCCAACTCTTTGTTTTCAGATGTGCTCTCAGATGCAGGCTCTTCCTATCTCTGAAAGAACTGGGACTACTTCCAGGATCAGATCTTTGGGGATCACTCTTGACTAACAAACGGCAAAAGTTCTCAGGCAGCCATATGGCTATGGTAAAAGGCCAAGACACAACTATATGTTGCAGTTCAAAGCTCAGGTTCTGAGATTCCATTTCTTGGGTTTGACTCTGACTGAATCGAATATTAATACTTCAGGTGTTTATGTCCAATTCTTCACTGAAGCTTGAAAATAGGAGTGGTCTGTGCCCCACAGGGCTGTTTAGAGAATCAATATTGGTGACCACCATGTCAGCCTTCATTAAGTAACAGGTAGAGATGCTGAACAAAGAGGGAGGTGTTCACACTACATCCCTTATGGTTCTCTCTGCCTGGGGTCAGTGTAGTTCCTGAGAGGGCAGTCCTATTTAAAAGGGTTACCACTATCTTGCCTCAAGTCTACTCTCTTTATACCACTGAGAGGTACCACTTTAGAGAGGTCTGTGAATGATAAAATACACCGAAGTAATGCCCAGGCTGAAACATAGTATCTCAAGATGCAACAGGGATGTGTTGATTACAAGACATCTTTCACTTTATCCCCTATACATTCAGCACAAGAATAAGGAGACTGTACTGGTACCAACATTCCTCATAAGGTCAGCTGCCTTCCTGCCAATCACAGGGAACAGCAAGGATCATGACCCAACTGATGAAGGAGTAACCACCCCATGTCCTGTCATATTTTCAGACCAGTTCTCCTAGCTGCAGGAAGGGAGAACCCCAGAGGCGAATGTCTGCCAGTTCAGGGCTGAACATGAAGCTGATGATTGGGCATCTGTGATGGAGTGGGCTCTGCACCCTTATCGTGGATTCCTCTGCAGAGCATGCAGTGGGATTCACCCACAGCAGCCGCTCTGTTGGAATCTGAAGGTTTAAAGAAGCCAGAGAGAGTCAGGGAGGCAAAACAGGGAGCATCAGCTGGTTGGATCCTGGCTGCTCTTTCTACTGCTTCCCAGGGACTCTATCCAAGGGGGAATTGGTGTTGGTATGACTCACACTGGGGGTGCTGTGGCAAGGTTCCCAGTAGCTTTCTCCCTTACACAACAGGCCTGTGGCTCCCTCTCCCAATTGTAAACACCCATTGAGCACTTTGGATGTACTTGGCAATGGATGTAAGAAATGAAGTCAGTGCCTGTCCTCTGTGCCAGGGGCCTGAGGGATAATTATGGGTAACAACATACCTGACAGAGTTCTGGAAATCTGAAAGATCTCCATTGCTATTGGTGTAGATTCTGTTAGGCACGCTGGGCTTCCGGGAGGACACGAAGCAAAGCATTTCAAAGAGCAGTTCTCAGTGAGCCCATTCCTATCTGCGCCCATCATCAGAACGTAAGGAGCCCGACAAATATATCTTCTGTTTACGTTCTCCTCAGCTGACCAGGGTTGTGTGTGTCCCCTGTGAAAATAGGATTTGAAGTGTAGACACACTGAGGAATTGTTGCTCCTAGCTGGCTAACAACCATCACCTCATGTTGAGAGTCATTGTTCTCTGAGCCAAGCGGTTGCCATCTTGGGGAGTTCAGCTACACCACTCTCTTGTAGAGAGAGCCTCTAAGCTGGGCTTGCTGGTTGTTTACCCCTCCTCGTGGAGGGGTGGGAAGGTCACCAGAGCCTCACCTGAGTGTGCAGCCACTCTCTACCATCTGTGGTATTCGAGTCTGCCTTAATGCCTTGTGCCCTTGATGAGGAATGAGAGTTCATACACTGGGGAAGACCAGAAGAAGATCTCCATCCATTTGGCTGTGGGAAAGTCCTCATCTCTGCTGAATGAAAGCTTTTCAGGAGTAGCCTGTTGTGGGGAGAGGCATCTATACCCCTCCAAGTAACCCCTCACCCATGCTCAGTAAACTCTCTGGTTCCCCAGAATGAACCTGGGCAGAATCCTGCTTTCTGTGGGTGTTGGAACCTTAGAAAGAGGGGTAGATGTCTTCCCCTGGTTAAGAATTTCAGAATACCTTACACAGCTCTCCTTTTTATGTGAACATTTATTTATACGCTCTTTTTACACTTGTCAAGAGTCCAGTCTGTCAGCCTTCACCACGGTCACCAGGCTGTGAAGTAGAGTTCTTGAACAGCTTTCTTATCTGCAATTGTATGTTTTTTGACTGGCATCTCCCCAACCTCCTTCCTACAGCCATCTCTTCTATTATATGCTAATTTTTTTTCTAAAATGTGCATACTCATGCATGTGCATATATATGTGTGTGCATGTAAATCAGTGAGTGTGTGTGTCAGTGTGCTAAGACTGCTTACCAGATAAGAATGTCTTTATGAAAACAAAGATCTCTTAAGAAATTCTGCAAAGTGCATTTATGCATCATCCCAGCTAATGAAGGTAATTAGATAACAAAAGGTTATGAGGGAGAAGCTATTAAATCAACTTTTTAGATTAAGGGTCTGCAGGAGGACTCTTCCCCAGGGCCACACCAAAGGGTGGGGAGAACAGCACGTGAAAGATGTATTTGCATACATTTGCATCTGATTTGTATCTGATTTGTATGCAATTAGCATATGTGTGGCTTGGCTCTGAAGTTCTGGCAATTTCAAGTTTTAAATGTCCCTTAAAGTTAAGCATGTTGGCTTCCCAAGCAGGGTCCTATAGTCTGGGTGCCTGATCCCTGAGGGAACATCAGTGAATTGCCATTGATTCCAAGCCAGCAAGCAAGGGTGTGCCAACAGCAAGCATCACCCAGAAACCTTTGCGAGTCTTAATGAGAGGCATGGAGAGGAAACCAGAGCTTAAAGAGCCTCCTGTGCAAGCACAAGGACCTGAGGTCAGACTCCTAGAACTTAACCTAAATCGGAATTCAGTACAGCAGGGTAATTCCAGTTCTACCTCAGTGAGATGGGAGGGGGAAACACAAAAATTTCCCAAAGCTGCTTGTTCAACTATCTTAGTGCATACAGAGTCAGAATGCAAGAGACTTTGCCTCAGACACATCTGAAGCTAACACACACACACACACAGAGAGAGAGAGAGAGAGAGAGAGAGAGAGAGAGAGAGAGAGAGAGACCACAGCTTAGAGAGAGTCTTAGTTAAGTCAGGAACAGAATATTCCTTCTAAATGCCCCCCTCCCTGAATGTGTCCATCCTGGTTATTAAAATCACTAGAACCTACAGGGAGAGTTTAAGACTCTAAGTCAGAAGTTCCAAATGCAGGACCCCAGGGAGCATTGTAGGACACTTTGTGTTGCTGTCCCCAGTCAGATACCATGTTCACCTGTGTTCAAGACCCACAGACTCTGTTCTCAGCTCACTGTCAACTCTACCCAAATACAAACTGGTCCCAGGAAGGGTTAGATGTCCATCTACTGCACCATAGTAAACATTTTCTTGGCATTTTCATTCATTGATATCGATAGATATCAATATTTATTGATGAAATGAAAATTAAGACTTTCTTATGGAGGGACTAGAGAGAGGGTCTCACTGTTTAAAGCACTTGGTGCTCTTACAAGGGACTGGAGTTTAGTTCTCAGCACCCACTGAGAGGTTACGACCACTGTAACTCCAGCTCTATGGGGCTCTCCACACTCTTTTGCCTCTGCAGGTTCCTGTACACATACAAGTGCACACATCCACACAGAAACACACATCCAACAAAAAATTGATCTTTTTCTATGTAAAATTTTCCTGCTAATAGTGGCTCCAGTCCTTCCAGACAGGGCTCACAGGTGCTAGTGAAGCCACCGTAATAAGCTCAGTTTTAGAGATGCAATCTTCTAAAACAGTGGTCCTCAACCTTCCTAATAATGTGACCCTTTAATACGGTTCCTCCTGTGGTGGTGATCCTCAACCATAAAATCATTTTTGTTGCTACTTCACTGTTATTTTGTTGCTGTTATTAATTGAAATGTAAATATCTGATATGCAGGGTATCCGATATGCAAAGCCCTGAAAGAGTCATTTGTCCCGAAAGGGTCACAACCCACAGCTTGAAAACTGCTGAAAAAAAAAAAAAAGACTATGAAGCTCTTCTTCCTTTAAAAATTAAAATGACTGCAAAATATTTAAGGAGAGGCATAATCTCAATAATAGGACCAATTTGGTTACTATTAAAATTGCTTCTCTCTCCTCCCTTTTTCCACGTGGCCTTTTGTTTCCTTGTTTGGAGGGGCCACAGACATAAAATGCTTAGCCACTTAGCACAGACAGCATGGTGGGACCAGCATAGAAACTATGAATTATACAGAACTGTTTGTTTCCTACGCCACCATGGAGCTATTTGATTAGATTACTGGAACACTTGATTTCCTCTGTAGAGTTCATGATCTTTCTTGATTTTTCCCTAATTTTCATTTCTTAGACCAACTTTGAAGGAAACAGGTTTATGCAAAAACACTGGGCAAATAAATTAAAATCACATTGTGCAATATCTGCCATCTATTTCATAGCCTGTAGTCCAACCACTGAGAATAATTATTGATCTTTGGGAGCAGGGGCGGGGGTGTTAATGTTTCTGTTCAGGGGAAATTCCAAGCCTTTTTGTGTATCGACTATAAAGGTAAACTTTACAACCACAGGTGCTAGCACAACTGAAGACCAATTCTCTGCTCCACAGAGTAATGCTTGGGAGAGAAATCGGACAGGACCTGCTGCCAGGAGCCGCCTCCTTAGCTCCTGGCTTCTTGGAGCCTGCCTACGGCTGGGACATCCAAGGACCTGGCTCAGCTGTGCCCACTGGCTCCACCATGCCTGCCAGGAAGGAAGCCTCCCACTGTTGTGACCAGTAGGAGCTAAGCAAGCCTCATCTCGACTGGCAGGCACCTCACACATAATCCCCCAGCCTCAGCTCCTTGGCAGTCACACCCACAGCTGACTCCAGGGTGTCTGCTGGCTAGGCTTACCAGCCACTCCTTCCATTCTTGGTGTCTGTGCCTTCTGCAGAGCACAGACTCAGGGGCTCAGTATCTCCCACAATGCCCCTCAGCAGGGATGTCCCCTACTTTGCTAGTGCTCAGGGTGCCATTGATTTTATCTTTATATGATGATAAATCTTTTCTAGACATGCATTCTGCTGCCACTTGAGGTTCGTTTTAGGATATTATGATCCAATGTAGCCATCGGAAGCCCACATCTCTCAGGACCTACGGACCATTCATGCCCTTAGCTTATCTAAGCTCAATGGTTGCAATCCTCCGAGAATATCTTGGTGTAACATTTACTATGGTAGCCACAGTTGTCCATGGATGGATTGTAGGTTAACCCAATCATTCAGAGGCACTGGTCCAGGTGGCTTTACAATACTGAGGTAAGATCTTCACAGCCTTCCTGAAGGAACAGAATCTGCTTTCCTAGTGTGAGGCCCTTATATCAGTGAATAATAGTGTGGTTAAGACTTACTCCCCAGGGAATGACCATGGCATGGGTGTAAATGACATCATCTTGTCTCCTTCCTGCTTCTGCATGCACAAGAATTCAGGGAAAGTTCCACACAGGATTTTCCCTAAATCAAGATGCACTGGGTTTCACTCAGCATCCAGATGACCATAAATGCTAGGTCTTGCTTGGGTAGTTATTCTGTTGCTAAGTTAGAGTGTTAATGCTGTTCTCTACAGATTTCTCATGGGAATTTGTCTGTTACGTGACTCAGGTCTGTCTATTGTCCCTCGGTCATCCTCAGCTTGGACTTGTAACTCAGGCAAAAACAATCAAGCAAATTAGCCTTCCACCTCAGAAGACAGCAAGCAATGGAGTGACAAGCCATATTTCCAAAGGCTCCACCTTTCCTCCCTTTAGAACGTTGTTCCCTTCGCTGAATTTGAAACGTAAGTCAGTGCTGTGGGACTCATCTGCCTGCATGTCAATCATACATCTATTACATTAAAAAGGGCATCTGGGCGGGACAGAGCACATGCTTACTTCCTTGTTGAGGCCAGGAACAGAGATGTGATGTAAACGAAGACCTACCCGGTGAGATGGCCACTACCGTGGGCATAGGTCTCCAGCTCTGGAGAACAGAAAGGCAGGAGGTTTGACGCCTGCTTAAGGCAGAGCTCACAAGGTGGCTCCTGCTGAAATAGGGTTTCATCCTGAGGCTTTTCAGGAGCCTCAACACAGCTGTCCTTCAGCCGGGAGCTGGGGCTGGGCAAGGAGCCTCCACCAAGATATGGGTACCAGCCACACAGACTGTAACATCCCCACTCTCCTTGGAGAGAACAACGGAGCTAATACCTTCTGGTCCTCTTTCCCCATGACACAACTGAAGCAGCGGGAGCAGAACTGTGCCCTGCCAATGCCCAATGTAACAGCACATGCTGCTTGCTTTATGAGAAAGATGACTTGAGGGGCTGTTCAGGAGTTGTTTCCAGAAGTTCAGCCTAGCCTGTCATGGTGGCATCGACGGATGTCACCAGATGTCATGTTCACATTTTGCCAGATGTTGTGATGTCATGAGATGCAGAGGAAGGGCGTGGCCTGATGTGAAGGGCATGGCCTGATGTGCTCTGCTTATCGCTTTGAAGATAATTTAAGGAAGGAGAAAATGCTGACTTACTTGAGCTCATAGGAGCCAACATGGGATGCACTTTGCTTTGTGAAAACATTCACTCTATTCAGGTAAGATTGCATTTGTCCAAGTCTTCAGAGAACTGATAACCCAGTGCTTCTCTCTCTGTGCCACCTCTAGGGTGCACCCAAGCCTTATCCCATTCAAATATTTACAGTGGTAGGGGAAAAGTGTTTAATTCATTTAAAGTAAAAAAATATCTGTCCTTCTGCCCACTCCCTGTGCATCATAAGGAGAGGATCATCAGCTATGAAATTTTAACGTCTGGGCTGTGATTTTCAGCCCTGCCTCCGACAGCTCTAAGTAAGACCTTGAGCGATTCGCCCACCTTGCCAAGGCTGAGACATTTTCCCCAAGTCTGTCTTGCCTGAACAATAATTTCCATTGAGAAAGGATCACAATAGAAGGTGTTTACTGCCAGTGTCTGCGGCGTGACATCATTGCTGCAGCAGAAGCTGAAATCTTTTCAAGGAGCTCGGAAAGCGCTGTGAGCCAGCCCCAGCATCTAACCACATTCCCTTGGTTCTCCTTTCATTGTCTTGACTCCTGACTAGGATATGCAGGGCAGGCAGAGTCTTTATATTAAGACTCTGTAAACAAGGGCTGAAAACCAGGCCAGCTGTGGAGATCACAAGGCTCCAGACCACTGTGTTGTAGGAACAGCGCCTCTTCCTGCTGAGCATTTGCCCCAAGAGACTCCATTTTGAGAAGGAATGATGACTACAGCCCCTAAGTGGACACACAGACAGCACCATCTGCCAGATATTACCCCACAGCACAGGCTGATAAATGGCTTACTGATTCGTGGGGGTAGAAAGGGAGCCACCTCTGAGTTTATCAGAGGGTGTTTTGGGGACACACTGGGGTGCTAAAATCTTATCAGGGAAACAAGGCCTGGAAATGTATCAGACTAACTAGACTAACCATTACTAAGGTTAATGGTGTAACACCCTAGCCTGTACCTCATGAAGTCAGTTATGGACAGGGCAGTGTGATGGGCACACACCAACCTGTCATCTTGTACCTGGTGTGTGCGACACGGACCAAGAGCTCCCCAACTCAGCCCTATCTTCAGTGTTGACAACCAACTCCACTGTTTGCCAGTTCACCTGTTTACCCCTCCAGAGTTGACCTGCTGTTTCCTGCTTCCAACCCAGTTGCACTCCACAGTTTCGCCTTTAAGCCTTGACCCCAACAGCAGCATCCTCTAGCCCAGTTCATTATCTTATCAACACAGACATTCTCAGCTACTCCCGAAACCTTTTGAACTCTGCCACAGCCTCTTTAACTCGAGTTCACTCTGTAAACCACACATATGCATATAGATATCCGTACTCTGTCCTGTGTGCTGTGTGATATGGGAGCTGACAATGATCAAGATTAAAATGAGAATAATTTGCAAAAGAACCTCACCTCCCCAGATTATCAGGGTAAATACCATTATACGTGAAACTGCTGCCGCCAAACCTGTTAAACTTCAAGTTTATTGTTAGTCAGTAATTTCTAACCGGATGGAAAGACAGATGTGCTTGCCTACATCTCTGGCCTGGTAACTCACAGTAACAGCAGCACAGTGGGACCAAGCTTATCACAGAGATCCCCTTAGCAATCCACCCTCCCTCCCTTAGCCCCTGTGACGGGCTCTTGCAACTGTGGCCATATCTACATCCAGGAAAGAAAGAATCCTCATGGGCCAGATGGCTGGCAGGGCAAGGTCTGGAAGAGCCAAGAGAATAGTGTCTTCTGTGATTTACCAAGTTTGTTCATCATTTCTAACTAGAGGTTTCAAGGGGTGTTTTTCATATCATTCAAGTAGATTCTCCTCCCAGGGAAAGGTGCCCAGGTTGCAGGGGAGGAAGCCGTTGGTAACAAGGCTGATACAATGTAGATTAAAGACCTACGATCACCAGAGGCTCAGCTCTGCACAGGACAGGGTGTTAAAATTTTCAATAGGATGAGCTAAAAATATTGTGCTCTAGCAAGCTTGTTTTTATGGGAGTGTGGGTTGGCAATTCTGAAACCAATTTATAAGTATGCCAAGATTTGAAAAAAAAAAAAAGTGTGCTGTTCTGTTTGAATAATGGTAGCCAGGGCTGATGAGAGAAACGAGCTATACACAGAGGTAGGGGTAGATACATGGATGCCGGTAGGCTGACTAGAGTGAGGGGCAAGTGTTACAAACATGTGTGCAGACACATGAGGATCTAGAAATAGGTGGGATCTGGACATGTATAGTTCTGTGTTTGTAGATCTTTTCTTAATCTGTCCAGCAGTCAGGCTAGAGACAATGACTGATCCGAGCAGCAATGACTGTGCCTCCTACATAGATCCTGGTTCCCAAATGTCATTTTCCAGTGAGTACCAGAGCTGCTTCTAGGTTGAGGCAAGGAAAGTATGAGCTTCTCTAGAATGTGTTGTGGTGCCAAAATCAGGATGGGTCCTCAAAAGGATGAGGATGCCAGAGAACACCGCGTGAGGGGTCTCAAATACCGCACCCGGGGACAGCCGAGCAACAGGACGGGAGATCCCGATCCAAGCATCCCAACGACCACATTAAACACAAATGGCTTAGAACTCCAATTAGAAAACACTGTCAGAGTGAAATTAAAACAGGAGGCAGCCAAAGGCAAGCTTAATGATATAAACAGAAAGCGAAATGATGAAAAATGATATTCCAACCAAACATTATTCAGAAAGCCAGACTGGTTAATTCTAATATCAGAAAAACTACCAAATAAGGAAGCTCAATTCATCAGTAAGAAACGAGCACACCAAATGTCCACCTGGCACAGAAAAGCTGCAGAATTTGTGAGAGGGGTAGTCCATCATGGGGGCGGGGGGGAGGTGTGGTGGAGTTGTTCATGGTGGCAAGAACGTGTGGCTGAGATGCCTCTTATCTCAGGGGACCAGGAAATGGGTTACCCCAGGTTTGCCCCAATGACCCACCTTCTGAAACAGCACCACCAGAAGGACCTAAGTGTTCAATCACTTGAGCCTGTGGAGGACATTTTACATTTGAACTATAGCATTCTGTAACAATGTTACAAACATTGTTGTACAGTGAGATGCAATCACTATTTAAAGATTTCATAGTTGTAAATAGCCTGCTAAAGTTTACATATGAAATTAAGGTCAATGCTTAACAATATTTGTTGACATGCACAGGGTGGGAATGCAGTAAAAGCTTTCAGATCTAGCCATGGTGCCACAGGTTCTACTGTGCTCTCTGGTGCTATACTGGAAGTAACATCTCTGGTGAGGATACTTTTTGTGCTTTTTGTTAGTGATTTGGTTTAAAATCTCCCCAAGCACAGAGGTGAGGAAGAGCTTAATGTATGTGATTGCACATGGGTATGTTACAGTTAATGTATGTGATTGCACATGGGTATGTTACAGTTAATGTATGTGATTGCACATGGGTATGTTACAGTTAATGTATGTGATTGCACATGGGTATGTTACAGTTAATGTATGTGATTGCACATGGGTATGTTACAGTTAATGTATGTGATTGCACATGGGTATGTTACAGTCCTGTCGACCATGATGTCACTGCCACAAAATCCATAGTATGCACAAAGTGTCATTAAACATAAACAAAATGTCTGATAGACCTGTGGACAGTTTTGTGACACCAAGAGCTGGACAAACGGAGTTCTGGGGTGACTCCATAGAACAATCTTGCCACATACTGAAATAGACTCTAGCAATGAGAAGCTGGAAAAATGAACAGGAAATGAGATCATTCATGGAGGGATGGTAGGACCAGGACGCCTTTGTTATATCATGTGATTTCAGAGAATCAATCATCAGGGGCTAAAAGCACTTTCAGAGAACCAAAGTTTGGTTCCCTGCATCCACATTGGGCAGCTCAAAACCACTTATAACTCCAGCTCCAGGAGATTCCGAGCCTCTTCTGGCCTCCACGAGTGCCTGCCCTGGTGTGGCATACATTCACACAAACACTTCCCCATAAACTAAAAATAATGAAAACAAAAATTAACTACTTGAAATGGAAACTTCTAGTTTCTTTGGAAAGTCAGTTATGTCAAATGATGTTTTGCTGGGGCACACAGGTGAGAGGATGCCTTGCTAAAGCAGACATTTGAAAGAATGTTTTCCTGAAGCAGACACAGGTGAAAGGACGTTTTGATACAGCAAACATGTGAAAGTACTTTTGATGAAGGAGTATAAATATGACCCCACAGACAGTGGGAGACAAGTATTGGTTTGCTCTGCCTTGCTATTCTTCACTAATGACATAATGGTCTTGAGCTCAACTTGTAAAGCTGCCATTGAGAAAAAGAACTGCTCGTGAGGTTCCCGCAGCAGCTTGCCACTTCCATGGCCTCTCCTCAGGCTGGTTGGGAGCCTTGCAGTTTCTTCAGTGTTGAACTATGGCTGCTGGTTCATGCCCGGTGTCTGCCTGCCTAGAGGACTGGTCTGCAGCTGCAAAGTCATATTTGATGTTTGCTATGGGACTGAACTGTTGCCAAACAATATCGAGCTCTCTCCCAAAGAACTATTGCTGCACAGGTCCATTTCCCCCAATATCCTAATAACTTTTCTCTCCCGCTACCTCTGCTGGGTGGTGGGCTAGAGGAGAGGTCAAACCCTTATTAAAAATAGGTTGCAAAATATTCATGCCTACAAGTACTAGATACAGAATACACTTTACATCCAAACCATCACAAGCACCCAGAAGCACTGACACTCAGGTAGTCAGGAGTTCCTCCGTACATTGGCTGTATTCCTGAGTGATTTAGGGTCAGGATCCACAGAACATTGGCTGCCTCCACACACCAGCACCCAGTCAGGCAGCATTCACCCAGGCTGACGGGTGCTCTCTGGACAAGCCTAGACACAGTAGGACATCAAGAATAAGCGACCTTGCTGATAAAGCACCATAGGCATAAGCAACTCAAGGAAAAATATTTATTTTAGTTTACTGTTTTAGAGAGAGGGGGAGGGAGAAAGGGAGAGAGAGAGTTCATAATGGTCAGGGGTGGCATAGCAGCAAGCAGCCAAGGCAAGAAGCTGAGAGATTTCATCATCAACCGCAAACAGAAAACAGAGAGCCAACCGAAAGAAAGGTTATAGACTCTCAAACCCACACCCAGTGATGTACTCCCTCCAGCAAGTCTCCATCTCCCAAAGGCTCTGTAACCTTCCCAAATAGCGCCACCAGCTAGAGAGCGGATGTTCAAATACATGAGCCTATGAGGGACATTTCTCATTGAAATTAGCACAGAGATTATAACTGACTTGAAATGCTGTCTTCAGAAAACACTGTGCAGAACTTAAGCCCTCTCTGGCAGTGACACTCTGCTCTTCCTACTTGTGTCTCCGACTGTTGACTATTCTCTTCATGTCTCTGAAGATTTCGAGATATTTTAAAGGTAAGAAGAATAAATGTAAGACTTTGGGAACCCATGCTTGTTCTTTGACATAAAAAGAAAATGCAGCAGAGTGCCAAGCATCTGGCAGTAGCTTCCAGAAAAATGAGAAAACACAGTATACAAAATAGGGACTGAGAACACCCATGGGCACCAGGTAAAGATGCACCTCCTTCAACAAACCACCCTGGGGGGCCATTTGGGAGTACTCACTGGACTCCCTGCCAGAGGACATTGAACCTCCCTAAAAAACTTGAGGTTGGATAGTGTTGTTTGCTAACTAGGAAGATATTCTAAGTTTTAAAGAATTAAATCTGGAGACACTGCCATTACAGATGTCAAGAATCGAGGTGTGAAATGCAAATTACTCTGGCATCTACTTGATTATCAACAGACGCTTCCGGAAGGGTATATAGAAGCCTGTAGTGTGGCTTGTTCATCTGATTTTTATGTTTACTTTTGTGAGGGACTTAGACTATGGAGAAAGGGCATGAGGAGAGTTTTGAAGGTAATCCTTTATAGACACTCTTACCCATGCCCTTTTATTCAATAGATAGTCCACTATTAGGAAAAGGAAGAAATATCCCGGCCTTGAACAAAATCAGAGCTGTCAGTACACCTGAGTGAGAGTATTGTAAATGGTTGTAAAAATAATGCCATTGTCATTTGTACTTGACACACAGCTGTGCCTTCTTTATGGGCATCTGCAGGACACTGACAGAAGTTGAGGCTGCCCCAGACCACTTACAAAATGCCACACTGACTTTCAGAGGCAGACATTTCACAGACCAAGCATACTAACCACAGTGAATAAAATTAAGCTTTGTTCAAAGGCAGAGCCTGTCCATAAAGCACTGGTTATTAGACAAGGAGGAAGGAAAACAAACACGAGCATTCACTGAGAGATTAATAGAGGGAGACAACGCAGGAGGAAGGAAGTGATTCTTAAAAAAGAAAACCAAGGGCAGAAATAGAATAAAACCGGATTTGATAACACACCTAAGAGCTTGTTCTTTGAAAGAAAAAAAAAGGAACCAGAATGCGAAGCATCTGGCAGTAGCTTCCAGAAAAATGAGAAAACACAGTATACAAAATAGGGACTGAGAACATAGTGGGTAGAAGATTAATAATATGGTAAGCACCCCATAATACACACAGACAACTCTGTGACTATACCTCGGGAAAACTTACAGAAGTGGGTATGTTTGCTCTTAAGGGTTAGGGAGTGGAGATTTTCCTCAAAAGTCCTACTAAAGAGTAAGCCTGTGGCCCAACATAAGCCAGACAAACATGAGGCCTGTGGAGTGCTGCTCCCCAGAGAGGCCAGGCCTGGCATTTGGGAGCTTTTGCCATTTTTTTTCCTGCTAGCACACTGCGCTGCAGCAGGACTAGAGGGGAAGAAGTTACAGGAAGCCTCTCCGATGCTCACAAAACCCCAGAACAGTTCTGAGCCCCGAGCCTGACAGAGGTGCTACAGAAAAGGGAGTGACAGACTATGAAAAGGCTTATTAAAATTCCAAATAAAATACCAGCAATTTCAGACCAAGTCTTTATGAGAATGGCAGTAGCTCACGTTCAAGGAAAATTACTCAAAAAAGACAAGGGTATTTTAATATATCACATTAAGAGATTAAAAGGAGACCCAAATCCTCAGCTAAAGAAGATGTCCATGAAAAGACATCAAACAACAACAAAACAAAAACAAGCTTCCTCTTAGCTTCATAGGGAAAAATGCTTAAGTTGCTTGGATCAAAAAGCCAATTCTCTAATATTCCCCATCCTATAAACATACTCAAACTTCAGGATACATCACACTGACCTCAGAATTAGCTGGATGTTTGTTTAAAATGCAAGTATACATTGGTCAGTTGTCTGGATTCAATAAGACACTGTGGGAAGTACCCAGAAGTTCAGTACCTCAAACCACAGCATCTATTCTCAATGTCAGCCTACAGACTTAGAAGAGGGGTTTCATCGAATCTTGATGGACTCACATATGGTCAAGGGTTGAGCTGGCTGTGTCTGTATGAGGTGAAGGTCCATGGCTCTGCTCCACACCTCTCCTCCTGTATCTGAGGGCAGCGCCTTTGCCTTGACATCTTCTCACGGGGATATTAATAAGCACCAGACAAAAGTCCATTCTTGCTTGTGCTGATGTTTTGGTGTCTATATACCATTGTCCAAGAGAGCCAAAATTTAGCCTCATGCTGAGGGAGGGGTGAAGTTGAGCTGATGGACTGTCTTCCTCAGACACTCATGTCCATAGATAAGAAAGAAGGTATCCAAACCTTCCACAGTTAACCCTTTAATTAAATGTTTACTTAGAAAATAGAAGTTGAGGCAATGAAGGGCGTTCTGTATGAGCCATGGGAAGAGAGACATGCTAGTCAGAGACAGAGACAAAGACAGTGAACTCAGGGACTCTAGACACAGGGAAAAGGACATCTAGCATAACCTCCATAGTCAGGGGGTTGTGAGTGTTGTGGAGCAGTAATCAAGAAGCAGGAAGTTAGAACAGGAGTTATGAAGCTAGCCATCATCATGCATTGAAAGCATTTTCGTGAACCAACAGTATATGCTGGAGAATACCAGAGGTGATCAAGAGGCATTGTAATGTTGTGAAATGTGTTGGGAGGCCACTTAGGTCTTTTCTCTTCTTTGAAAGACTTTGTAGTAGACCAGCCTTGAATATGACCTTGAACGAGAGACAGAGAAGACACAGTCCAACCAACAAGGACACAAAGCCTGAGGGAGTCACCAAGGGATCCTCTAATCCTCTAGTGGACCATTCTAATTCAGACAAGAAATCATGAAGTCACCCTAGTCAACAATAGGTTAGGGACACCTAACATCCACAGATAAAAGGTAGACACAGATTCCCCAGAACTCAGAGGAGTCATGTAGGTAGCATTTACATGCATCTACATTACCCACACCATGTGTCTATCATCTATCTGTCTGTGTGTCTCTATATCTACATCTTTGAATGTAATTATGCAGGTCTGTATCCATATGCTGTCTACATACTTGCTTACCATCCACATACATGCCAGTCCTCATTGATGGCTTTATAATGGCTGAAAATCAAGGCGTCAACTGGGAAAGAGTCCAGTCTTGAAGATCCAGTCTTGTGGAACTCAAGTGGATAGTTGAATATCCAACAACTTGTATAGTTAAAACTGATGATAGTCCTGCTGTGTGTGGAACTAAGGGTAAAGCTCTGTACTAAAGGGTTACAGCAGAGTCGAGACCAGCAGTACTGTTGAATTCTTACAGGGTTAGCAGCACTAAGATCAGTGATATTCTGAGACTCATTTGTCTTCTGCCATTTGTATGGACAGCTTCCCAACATAACACTGAGAAGCTCAGGAGAAATCTGAGAAATGTGGGTTAAGAACATCTGAGTTAGGCAGTATTCCCCTGAAAAACAGAAGCAATGGGATACAGTATGGGCATATGGGTGGGTAGATGGACAGATGGACAGACAGATGGATGGATGGATGGATGGATGGATGAATAGATGGATGGGTGGGTGGATGGTGAATGGATGGTTGGATGGATGAACGGATGGGTGGGTGGGTGGATGGATGGATGGGTGGGTGGGTGGATGGATGGATGGTTGGATGGTTGGATGGATGGATGGATGGGTGGGTGGGTAGATGGATAGATGGGCAGGTGATGGATGATCAATAACAAATAAGAGGCAGATTAATAGATAATGAAGATAGAAAGATGATAAATGGTAGACGAGAGATGTAATTGATAGATATTTTATAGATAATAAATAGATTGATTGGTCATTGATAGATGTGATTGACATGTAGATAATAAGTAGGTAGATTAATGATATATATGACTAATAGGCAGACAATAGATAATGGATAGATGATTGATAGATGATAGATAGATAAATAGAAAGAAATATAGATGTTAGAAGGATGGGTTGATGATAGAAGACATAGATAGGAGAAATATATTATAGAGCCAAAGAGATGGAAAAAGATGTCTATGAGTCAGTCTGAAGCCAATGTTCTTCCCACTCAAGAATCCTCACTGTTAATGGCAAACCTTCTGGTCATCAGATGGACTTCTCTGTATGATAGAGGGTCTTCTGCTTTAGTCACAGATGCTATGGTGTTGATGGTGGATAGTCACCACATCATGGAAGTGTCTACCCCACCACTCTGGGATGGTGACTGACAAGACCCTGGTACACACACACACACACACACACACACTGGAACAGGCTTTGAACCTAGGCAGACCTGGGGTGGCTCTGCTAAGCAGGCTGGGCCAGGAATAGCCTTCCACTTTGCTTCCCTCCTCTCTAGCATGGGAAGAATAATAATAATAATAAAAAAAAACACTAAGAACAGCTGCTGAGGGAGTTAAGTGTGTACTCAGAGACCACAGGATTTTGTTACCACCCCTTTGAGCACAGGAGGTGGTAAAGCAGAGAAAACGGGGTGAGCCTGAGAGTCAGGAGAAGACTGAGAGCCAGAACAGAGTTCTGGGGGATGACCCTTTCTTAAAAGCAAGAATGACCCTAGGCTGGAGGATGAGACTATCATAGAGGTCCCTCTGGGACCTGTCCTAGTTTGACACAATTCCACAGACTACAAGTACCCGATTACGATCAGAAATAGCCACCTCTGCCTGTTTGCTAAGGACAGCACCTCCCCTGGGTGTCTCTGTCCTCACAAACAGCGCTCTCTCCTTCCAGCGCACTACTGACACTAAAGGGTGCTATTCAAACCCCTTCCTTTCTAGGAAAGAGCTGATGACTTGAAGCAGAGTTTTCTCAAGCCCACGATCTGGTCCTGTTCTGCTGCCACCCCAGCACACATGCCTCCAGCAGTATCCATGAAGTAGAGAAACAATAAAAACCCAGTGCTTTTACTCCTGAGAATAAATCACGAGGCACAGAGCAGGTACAAATGTCCCCGTGACCTACAGCTCTGACGTGCATGCCGCTGAGGTCACGGCTGACCGGTTGCCAGAGGTTCCTCGGTGACTGCAGAGATCCCGTGTCATTATGTAACAGCTTTGAATTGAAGGGCCGGCTGCCTGTGCTCATGTGAGGACAGTCACCATCTTCCAGCCCCAGCGCTGGGTCACAAGACACAGACCTCCATGTGTCAATTTCACATGAGGTCATCTGCCAATTTGACCCGTGACAGAAATGAAATCTGGTTTTCCTGGAGGACCTCATTTATTACCCTACATTTAGCTCTCTGGCTGTTTCATTTGATTACGGAGTAACTGAACCCCTAATAATATCACCAACCAACCACATAAAAAGGGCAACCATGAATCTATGGGGTGGCTCAGGGCCTCATGGTTCCTTCCTCTTCTTGTTAGTTGAAAATAATTCTTGAAGGGGGGAAAAACATTTCAAAAAGAACTTTTCTTTTCCCAGAGATTTGAAGCAGGATGTTATTATGTGTCTTCTATTACATTAGGAAACTTTATTAAAACCATCTTTCTCTAGCCTTTTAAATCTGAAGCATATAGCACACTTGGCAGGCACACAAATACCTCCATAATGACGAACAGAAATATATATGTGTTTGTAACAGACACACTATTGTTCTTCTAAAATACGATCCCTTTTCTATACGTTTTCCCTCCTGGCATCATGGGAAAATGAGCCTTAGATCATTCTGAGATTTATCACCAAACACTTGGAATTCATGAAGCGAAATTGAGGCACAGGTTTCCTTTCCTGCTTCCAGCCTTCGTTGTTCAGTTCACGTTGCTTAATTGAAGCCCACGTTTGCCAGCCGGGTGCTCCAACAGGACTAGAAATCACTGAATTTACCAAGTGTGATTTCAGACTGCGTAATATGCTTTGATGCGCTCTCGTGGGTGCTACAGCAAGCCAGGCATGCAGTAGGCTCTGCCATCTCACAGAAAGTTTTATCTTTTTCTCCCTAGCACTTGATAATTTACCGTGCTTTTGATGAGCTCTCAGCATGCTTAGCATCAGCCAAGTGTAAGTGTATCAGCTATCTGCTGTTCAGCAATGCTAAGTAACAAACAGGAACATTCAGTTAAATAAAGCATTCATTGAATCCCCACCTCTGGGTCTCTACTGATCTGAGTCCTTGCTAATCAGTGCAGACTGTCTAGATGGCTCTGCAGGCCTAGCTGGACTTTCTTGCAAATGAGGGTTTTCAGAGTAATGGCTTGCCTCCCTCCAGTGACCTCAGAGAAGAGGACTGAGGCTTAGCTCTTCTCCCTCTGCCTTTCCTTTGTTCAGATAAGTTCACATGGCCAGACAGCATTAAAACAAAGAAAGGCCAGCACACACAGACACCTGCTGATCTCTCTGGACTTGGAGATGCTGCTACTCACTGGCTACAGGCAGTCACCTGGCTGAAGTCAGAGAGGGAGAGGGTTGTAGGTGAGTGGGAAAAGGTTTGGCAAAGAGGCGAGTGAGTGGGTGAGTGTCTACTATGTATATGTGTATGTCTACTATGACAGTGTGCTCCTGAAGGCACACACTGGAGAACAGTGGGGTGCAAGCCCAGAGGAAGAGAACTGTTATGGCCTCAGTGTCTAGAAATGTTCTCTAGTGGTGGTCACAAGACCAGATGCACATCAAGACACGAGACATCCCAGAGAATCCCTGATACACTGTAGCAGCAACCAGTGACACCCTAGGGCTGGGGCTTCATGTCTGCTCCTACCTGGTGTCTCTGCTTCCTTCTTCCTATTGTTTGTCAAGCCCTGTACCCCTCAAGAAGAGTTAGTTACCCACCTCCTGCTGTGTTCCTGCTCATTCTTCTGTGTGCCTAAACACAGCCAGGGCTAACTAATTCCTTCAATGCATTGTGCAGTTCTAAGGTAGCACTTCATAAGGGAAGACAGGATTTCAGTGAGTCCATCTTTGATACTGAAACTCTGAACCTCTCTAAGAAATGAATTCCTCCTAGTTTTCTGGGACCACTGGCCAACACTGTGTGTGTCCTGGGTTGTCTGAGAACCAGTTACCAGACCCACTTTCTGTTCTCCAGACACCTAAAAAATCAAGGGACAATTAGATAAATTTGCCATCAATAGCAACTGAAATGCCCATGTTCATAGTTTCCATCCGGTGTCCACCAGACACACAGGAGTGTTAGTTCACTTACAGAATGTGGGTTTAAAGTCATATGTGTACACACCTGCAAAAGGGAACAGGGGTCATGAGGAGAAGGGGTCTTAAGTGGAGGGAAAGTCAGTAATGGAAAAGCCTTGGGGTGTTTAGGAACAGGAAGGCAGTGACAGAGGGACTTAGGGAGTGGTAGCCGGGGAGGTGTTTAGGGAATGAATAAGACCAAGGCATAAAGACTTCCATCCCTTCCCTCCCAACTTTAAGATTCCCTTTTCCCCTATTGAGTTCAGTTTGTATTGCCCTACCAACCCTGGAAGTAGGACCAGTCTATGGTCAACCTAACTAGGGTCACATCATTAGAGAAAATTGACTCTCTCCATGGCAGTTTAAGTAAGGCTGGTCCCCACCAGCTCTTATATTTGAATACTTCCTCCACCACCCGAGTTGATGGAACTGTGTGGGAAGGACTAGAAGGGTGGCCTTGTAGAAGAAGCTTTGTTACTTGGGGTAAGCTTTGAGGTTTCAGAAGCTCATACCAAGCCCACTTAGCATTCTCTCTGTCTCTCTGTCTCTGTCTGCCTCTCTCTCTCTCTCTCTCTCTCTCTCTCTCTCTCTCTCTCTCTCTGTGTGTGTGTGTGTGTGTGTGTGTGTGTGTGTGTGTGTGTGATGTTCATGGATCAGAGCTGAGCTTTCAGTTACTGCTCTAGCCGGCGCTGCACCTGCCTGCCCACTGCCACAATGGTCATGGATTCTAACCCTGTATAACAGTAATTCCCCTATAAAGTTTTTCTTCTGTAAGTGGGTTTGGTTTGTTCATAGCAATAGAAAATTAACTAGCATGCCCTCTCCCAGCATCTATCAAACGCCAATAGCTCACCAGCTAGTGGTGGGATTTAGTGTCTACCTCCCCATCCGTGCTGGGATTTTATGTGACTGGAACTTACAGAGGTCTCATGTGTGTTGTCACAAATGCCGGGAGTTTGTATGTAGAACTTCTCCATTGTGTTTGGAAAGCACCGTTTCTTTGATGTTACTGACACCTCTGGCTCTTAATTTTTTTTCCAGTTGAAAAGATCTTCCACAAAGATCTCTGTGCCTGGGGAGGAGAGATGTAATATGTACATCATTTAGGGTTGAGCACTCCACAGCCTCTAATTCTCAGTACATTAACCAGTTTTCAAGATCTCTGTGATAATTACCATCTACTACAAGAAGGAGGAGCTTCTCTGATGAATGCTGAAGGATGCTCTCTGATCTATGGCTGTAGCAATAAATCACTAAGAGTCAAGGCTGGGAATTGGCACAGATGTTTGAAAAAAGAGGTCCCAGATTCTTGACTCCAGGTTTCCTCCTTCCATATTCCCAGTCTCACCTGCCTACGAACATTTACTGGCCTTTCCAGAAAATCCACTTGCCTCCAGATGCCCAGCAAAAGCAGCTCTGCTGCAGCCCAGAACCACAGGACCAGCCAGCACAGTGCTGGCACCTGGGTCTTTTCAGACTGCACTGACAGAACACCCAGTTTCAAAGGTTTGCAAGCTTGGAAAACTACAAAGTAGCAATCATGGTCCCTCTGTTCCTCAGAACTGAGCTATTCACATCCAATGGGTTTTTGAACACACCTACTGCTTCACAGAACATCACCTTCTGCAATGTCTTCCCATTGGGCCAGCCGGCCCTTGTACATTCTTTCAAGAACACCAAATTTACAATCAGGTCCTGATCACCACCTAACCATCACACTGGGGTTGGGCTGTCACATGAGAATTATGAAAAGACATTGATATTTACTCCTAGGCAGAGATAATTGACAGGTTGTTGGGTAGATCAATAGATATATAGATGAATGACAATAAATGATACATACATAAATAGATGATAGATTGATAGGTGAAAGATGGTAGACAGATTGAAGAAATATAGGTAGGTAGATAATATTTAGATAATAGATTGTAGATAAATGATAGCTATAGATTGATAGACGATACATAGATGACATAATAAATTGAAGAAAGGCAGAAAAATAAATGATAGACAATATTTTATAGGCAGCAGATAGATTCATGATTGATAGATAAATGTAAGGAAGGGAGGAAGGAACGAAGGGAGAAAGAAAGGGAAGGAGGGAGGAGAATGAGCCCAGATGGAAGTGTCTGGGGTGTGGGAATACTGTTGTTACTGTTGCTATTGTTGATTCTGTTGTTACTGTTGCTACTGTTGTTACTATTGCTACTGTTGCTACTATTGTTACTGTTGCTACTGTTGCCACTGTTGCTACTGTTGTTACAATTGCTACTGTTACTACTATTGTTACTGTTGCCACTGTTGCTACTGTTGTTACTATTGCTACTGTTGCTACTATTGTTACTGTTGCTACTGTTGTTACTATTGCTACTGTTGCTACTATTGTTACTGTTGCTACTGTTGCTGCTGTCTCTGGTGAGCAGGAATTTTTACATTTAGTTCACATCAAAGGAGAGAGCTCTGGTAGCTGATAAGATTTCAGGTGACAGCATTTTTTTTTTAAAGAAGGTGCCAATATTTTAACTCAATCTAGAAGGGCTACAGTTGAGTAAATATGAAATAAAAATTTAAGCAAAATAAAATAAAAAGTCATGCATTAATCTCAGGAAAGCCATTACAATGAAGAATATAGGGGAAGAAACTGGGTCAGCAAGAGTTCAAAATTCAAGGTAGACTAAAACATTAACTTTATTTTAGTGGATCTCAGATGGCACAATACTGTTGCTTACAACAGCCAAGATAAACAGTTGTATGTACCACACATTAAGGGCACCATCAGCTACAAGATGAGAAAAGTCCTCAAAGAAGGGCAACGAGATAGAGAGATGCTGAGGGGCACTATAGAGCTGTGTTAGGAAATTTTTATATGACACAAAGAAACAGGAACAAACACAAAGACCTACTTTGTGAACAACTCAATGTCAGAGAAGTTGTAGATCTTTTAAATTAATTCAAACCTGTGACACAGCACCAAAAGCATACCAAATCTCATGCTGAAAATAGACTGTAATTCTAAGTTTCCGTTTAAATGAGGGAAGACAGAAATAAATACCCAGGAAAACTCAACAGTACGGCCTGTCTAGTTCTGCTTGATGATCAGAGACCTGGAAGCCTAAGGACTTCCAACACTGTGCCTGGTACGTTGGCCCAGCACAGGGAGAGGGCAGATTCTAGTTTGTGGGGTGACTTGGTTATAATGCAGGTGTCCCTGAACAGCAATGGGGAATCAATAAATTACCTGACATGACAAATGACCCATTCCCTGCAATAGAGGGGATGCAGACCAAGGCCAATCCCACATTGATAAGAAAGTAGGGGTAAGATAAAGGTCATCAAATCTCTAGCAGGAAATACTGGTGGGCACTAAAGGGGAAGGACCATCTAACTAGGACTCCAGCCAGGAAGGAGACTATTCACCCCTTGAGCTCACCGAGAGTTCAGAAAACTGGTGTGCGAAACAAGTTCACAGTACCACCCTATAGCACAGCTGCCACTACAAACGCAAGGCACACTTTCAACATAAAGACTCACTGTAATGGAAAGCACCCCCAAATCAAAGATGAAGTATTCAAAAAGAAATGAAGAAAGAGGAGGGTTATAGTTTGTAATTTAAAAGTATTTGTTTGTAAATTTATCAAAATATACTCAAATCCAGACTAAAATGAAACTTGACAGTCATTATCACTTTGAGAACCCTGTTTCCCTGGCCTGGGAGATGACCAAGGTTTGAATGTCCCACGGTGCTGAGGACAGCTGCACCTGTGTGTGACAGGTAGCTGTATGACTGAGGACAGTCCTGAGGATGTGCATGCACCAATACTACGTGAAGTCACAAAATCAGGAAGCAGAACCTCCTGCAAACGCATCTTTGAGAGAGGGGTCACTAGTGTCCCTGACACACTGGAACCAGCAGGGCTGACTGGCTCATACTGCAGGATCTCCGTGAAAGGATGCAGTACCCTAATGTCTCTCCTCATCCTGGATCTAAACAGCATCCTTCTCTTCAGATTCTGTACTGGAGTCTAGAGTGTTGGTGATGAGCCATGTGACAGGAGCCACCCTTCCCAGGCTGGAACCCCTGAGAAGCTCCCTTGCCTCTTGGTACCCTAAGAACATGACTGTAACTGCACTGAGAGCTACACTCAAAGCCCTTCCCTGCTGGGATCCACAGGTGACAGCAGTTACTGTCATTATTCTGATGTTTGCTGTTTTAATAGTAAGAAGATTTTAGCCTTTAAGGGGAGGAGGCCAGAGCTGACAGTGGCCTAGTGCCCTGTGACTGCAGGATTTCAGTAATGTTTTGAAAGCGTCCTTGGAGAAGTGCTAACAGGAGCACTGTGATTGTTGGATGTGGTCACTTGATGGGATGTATCCTCATAGCTAGAGACCCTCTCAGCAGCGGTCATCTCACTTCCTGTCAGTATATCTAAGCTAATCTAACTGCCCTACATAGGTTACAGAAGTGACCCTGTGGGTGCTGGGCCTAAGAGGGCTCACAGCCTCTTCCTGTGGGCTTGTAGAATTCTTGTCAAAGTTTCTACCCTTAGAACCCGGGGTCCATCAGTTGGGCTGCTATACAAAGTAGGTTCCCAGGAGACTGGCTACAGCCAACATCTGACTCTTCTCCAGCTTTTGACACCCTCGTCCAGCCTGGGGAAAAGGGCACAGATCTTCGTCTCTGTCATGGGAGCACTTTGCAGCACTGTTCTGGAACTCCTTTCATAGCAGGTCACCTAATACTGAACAACTGAAACCAGTTTTTGTCTCTGAATTTGAAGGCTTGCGGGGGCCATTCAGAAAGCCATGGCGATGGGGGAGACTTTCCAGCACAGACATAGCCCAGTTCACTGAGGCCAGAGCCAGGGGTTTCTGAATTGCAGTGCTGTGCTAAAGGGAAGAGCCTGGGGGTATGAGGGAGGCTGACCCTACAATTAGCCATTTGCTATGGCTGAGTAGAGGTTACCAAAGGCTCCCATCCTCCCCCGTCCCCTAGATAGTGAAGATATTCAGAATGACAGTCTCTGAGGTGGGTCAATAGAACAGACCAAATGGAAACAGAGAGCCTGCTTCTGGAAGTGAAACTTTTTTTTTTTTCATCAACTTGAGACAGACTAGAGCTAGATAATATCGAGAGAGAACATCAGTTAAGGGATTACCTCCATCACACTGGTCCATGGGTGTGTTTATGGGACATTTTCTTGATGAATAACTGGTGTGAGAGGGCCCAACCCACTGTGGGCAGTGATATGCAGGCACTGATTCATATAGAAAATAAGGCTGAGCAGGCCACATGAAGCAAGCCAGTAAACATCACTGCTGGCCTGGCCTGGCTTCTCTCTATGACAGACTGTGGCCTATATGCTAATTAAAGCCTTTGCTACCCAGGGTGGGGTTTTGCCAAGGTGTTTATATCACAGCAACAGGAAAGCAAACAGGCAAAGAAGGTGCAGTGTCCTGAATGCTACAGGGATGGCAATAGCTGGGCTTGCACAGTAGATTCCTGCCGTGATCACGCACAGTCATAAGGCAGATACATGGTGGCACACAGTGGGCACACAGTGGGCACACAGTAGGCATGGCTGCACACCGTGCTACTGAGATGGTTCAGGCTGGCTTTGTCCAGAAGTTCTTGCCGTATGCCCAGGGGAGAGCAGACAGCTTTTCTAGCAGTCAAGGTGTTCCATCCACGTAGATCTCTGTGTGACTGAAGACACTTTGTTCTCATGACACAGTAGGAGCTACACAGAGTTCATCCTTGCCATTTTAATTTCCATATTTGTTTCTGCTTAAAAACATCACAGCCTCCTTACAAATAATACCTTCCATAGTCATATTCCAATGTTCTCAATGCTGCTTAAAAGACCCAGAATGGACAAGCACCATGGGGATTTGCACAATGTCAAATGGTGTCTGCAGCTCCTCGCTTTCACAGTAGGCTTAAGCCTCATGATCAGGCATAGGGACACGTGCACTGGTTCCTTCAAATCTTCCTGACTAACCCCGCCCAGAGGACTTGACCCAGCAGGCGCTCGTGAGCTGGGCACAGCACAGTGAGATAACAGCTCCATCCAGCCCCCTGCAAACACTTTCCACAAGTTGCCGACATGTATGTCATTTGAAATCACAAAGCTATAAATGACTAAAGGCCCTTCTGCAACGGTGTCAACCTACCAGGGAAATGTGCTTCCGATACATGTCACTCTGCATTTGATCAGAGATGAAAGCGCCCCACTTTGAAATGAAAGTGTATTAAAACAGCTGTTTCCTGAGACAAATGAAAGGCGGTGAAGATCAAGAGAAAGGCAGGGCCAGCCAGGGGCAATCCTGTGGTTTAAGGGAGTCAAGAGCTCAGGCATCTGAGGATGCTTGCTTAAATCTGTGCTGTTTTAAACAGTGAGTTCTTCAGCTACCCCAGGACTTGGGGGAAAGAATGTGGCTGTTACAAGACCAAGCTCCATGTATACACCAGGTGTCCAGGACCCAGAGAGCAAAGGAAGCAGGTTATATGTTTTTACATGTAGACACAAGTTTTACTGGGCTTCTGTAAAGCATGTGGTGCTCATTATTGTCTTGAATGAGAGTTCTTTTTATAGTTCTTTGACTTGTAATCATTTAGACTCAGAAAATCAATCGCTAGTATATGAAAGAGCTATACGTTCATCACCACACCATCTCTGCCAAGTTCTTGGCCTAAATTCTTATTTGTGTGTGTGTGTTTTTTTTTTTTAAATGAAGTTATTAAGAGGAATATCTTTTGTTGCTGTGTGAGTTTAAATAGGTTTTCAAACTCCAAAATAAATTATTTGAAAGCCCAGAAAATACGTAATAATCTTGATTGTACATTGATACATTTACAAAATAACTCCTTTATTATTTTAGTTGTATCAAGGAGATAGAACAGAAAAGAAGGAGCTGTATCATCCAATGCCTACAGCAACACTGGTAACCCTCGGGAGACTGATGGAAAGTAGTTTGAGTGTAAAACATTCCCCGTAGGTGTATGTGTTTGAACACTTGTTCCTGAGCTGTTGGTGCTATTTTGGGAGACTATGGAAGCTTTCAGAAATGAGACCTTCCTGGGGAAGTTAGGTCACCAGTGCGTGACACTATTTCTAGGGAGACATGGACAAATGTCTCCCTTCCGGAGAAGGGAGATAGAAAACCAGTGGCAAACCAAAAGAACAATACCACCAAAGTCAAACTTGGTGAGCCAATTTACTTATTGGGATTACTTACAGAATTTTTAGTGGGAGGATACTTCCAGGATCACAGGAGACTGGAAGGCAACCATATAACACCAAGCATGAGGGGCAGCTCATGCAAGCTGGACCCCTGAAGCTCTCTGTCTGACTCACAGGCAGCTCACAGGTAGGAAGAGATCCCACAGGGGACAGTGGGACCCCCCAGGATGGTTGGGAGGAGACATCAAGGGGCACTTGGGGGTACTGAGGAAGACACAGGAGGTGACTTGTGTTAGGTCTCGTAAGACAGTATGGTAGCAACAGAATGTGGCATCCCGTGGCATCCCATAAGAAAAAGCTGAGACCCAGACATCAACCCTGTGATGGTTTTTTCTACTGTCCACTTGACTGGGAAAAGACACCTCTCATGCAGTAGTGAAGCACATCTTTACCTGCGTCTGTAACGGCTTTTCCAGAGAGGATAAACTGGTTAGGAAATCCACCCTGATTGTGGGTAGCACTGTTCATTCCCTCTGCCTCGCATCTGCACAGTTGTGGGACACCAGGAGCAGCTCTTGTTCACGTGCCTCTCACCATAGCTGACTACGTCATCAACCTGTGAGCCACAGTAAACCCTTCCTGCCTCCGGGCATTTGTCACCAGATATTTGGTTACAGCAACCAGCAACAGGAAAGTCACTGAGGGCAGGGGCCAGAGGACAGGAGAGGGAGCTGGCAATGCTTTCCTTTGGGACTGTTTTCCCACGTTAGGTCCTACTGTGAGTAAAGGAATGGTGCCTGAAGAGACAGGAAAGGGAGGGCTTCCACTGATGCTTGGGAATGAGGTATGACCACAGGGCTTAAAGACTGTCTTCAAAAGACAAAACTGGAAAGTAAAGTGCTACCACGTCATCAGAACACCCATCTTTTTTCTCCTCTTTAAGAAGCAGCATATTTTTTTAAGGGGCATACTCTTCTATTTGGAATTAAAAATTAAGTTTTTACTTACTAAGGTATGGGAACGTGGTCAAGGCCGGGCCTGAAATGATGACATTTAAGAAAGGGGGCGTGGCTGAAGCATGCGGCAAAGCTGCTTACGGGGGAGACTCTTGGCTTCCTACTCAAGAAGTTCCTTGTGGGCCCCAAGCAGGCAGCATTAATCAAGGACTCGCACAGATGAAATAGGCAATATCACAGGCAAAGTGTACAGAACTTCACCGGTCCTGAGGCATACTCTCCTCTACACTAAGCAGGCATGCTTGATTTATAAGTGATGTGAACCTTAGGGATGAGGGTGGATTTGCACCAGGATCCAAAGAGAGCTTGATGTGTTGAAATGTGGAGCCGTTCTACAGTGGGGCAGACTTGAGCGTGGTTGAGCACACTGACAAACCCCATCCCATTGCAAGTGTGGTGAAGCCACGGCTGAACCACAGGCTTTGTAGACGATGTACGAAGGATGTTATTAATAATAACGCCATGTGGTTTCCAAGGGAGTCGATGCAACTCAAGGCAAATTACTAGAGGTATTAACTCCAGACCAAAGAAAATACCATTTCAAATGTTTTTTATAAAGTTAAAGGTAGACAATATTTAAGAATGTAGATTCAGGAGCTGACTGACCTGGGTTTATATCCTGGTGCACAGAGGGAGAATAATCTCAACCCAATGTGATAAGAGAAAGTAGGAAGGTTGGTGATTAACGAAGATGAGCACCCAAGTTGGGAAATGAATGTGTCAATGGACGTGTCAATGGACGTGCAGCCCCCAGGAACCTCCAGTTTTCTATTTGCACTGGCTGAGCTCTGTGCCTCTGAGTGTTTAGAAAGGTGTGACACTGGCTCATGACTCCTCATAGAATGAGGTCCCACAGGGGTTATGTCAAAGCTGAAACAGATGGACCCAGCAAATGTGTCTCTCTGCACAACTCACGGTGAGTGTCCTGGCTGCATATAGATCAAGAGTTTTGATGACTTCTGTCTTCTCAAACGACAGATGACATAAGCCATGACCTCACAACCAGGAAGGGTTGCAAACATGCCAAAGAGCTCAACACAGGTCCCGACTCACACTTGTCTCCCAGTGCTGATGCTGCTGTGAGTCCAGGGCTGAGGGGTCAGCGGGGTTGGTTGTGTGGGGGTTTGGAAAGACTTCCTGCTCTATTCTTCCTCCTGCACGTTGTGTTTGGGTCTATTTTTGCTTCATAGATGCACGGCCTCCCCTCTGCTTTCATCTTCACAGGGCACCACCTCCCTGTATGTATCTATGTTCAAACTACCCCCCTTTGTATAAGAATACCAAGGATGCCAGTCATGCTAGGTCAAAACTTACTTTTATGTGATTTCTTCTCCAAACCCCTGAATATCTTACAGATTGGAGATCAGAACTTCAGTGGGGGAATTTGGGAGGATAACACAGAAACATAAGTCAGCCCACACTGGAAAATGACCTTAAAAATAAGTTAGCTTAACTTATGAGTTCTTGGGACAGCTCCTTTGCTCCAAGAAAGTCAGTTCCCATCTAACTGATACTTAGAGGTAACAGTGATCAGAATGGGGCATGTGGATTGCATATGGAAAATTATCCTTTGAGAAACAACCCTCCAGCAGTTGAAGGCCTACCTTGCTCACAAACCATGGAAACCCTTGGTTTCCCACTGAATCTGTACAAGATGCAGAGCCGAAGGCCATAGCTGGGTGTGTGGGAGCAGAGGGGAGATGAGAGCATTGGAGGGTGATGCTTAGCCAAAGAATTAGATGTGAAAACAAGAGAAAGGAGGTGTCTCTTCCTTACCGATAATTCCAGATGTCTGTCTGCTGTAGAAGAATAGAGGATGAGATTGTCACTGCAACATCTCCAAAGGACAGGGCAGGAACGAGAAACAGCCTGTGTCATGTGGCTGCAGAGTGGCGCTGCCAAGGATGCCAAGGGTCTGATATGGTCTTTGCTTTCCCTCCCTCCTGCAAGCGAGCTGAATTTTCCTCTGCACTTGAGCTGAGCCTGACAACTTGTTCACTGTATAGACTGTAGATGGGAAAAGTAGTGTGATACCTCAATATGGTATCCAAATAAGTAGTCAGAGAGGTGATAGGCCAGGCTTATATCACGTGCCACCTTGGTGTCTTCTTCCCAAACATGTACAGCATTTGGGAAGCACCAGAGAGTGTCAACATGGGGCTTATTCCACAGAACACCTGCTCTGCCCAGACTCTTTATGAACAGAAGGGGGATATGCTACAGCGGACAGGACCTAAAGTCTGGGAGAGCAAGGCCTGGTGTGATGGTTGGTTCTGAGTGTCAATTTGGCAGGATCTAGAATCTAGAAAGACTATTCTGTGCCTATCTGTGGGGGAGTTTCTAGACTGGGTTAAGTAGGAGGGAAGAACCAACTGGAATGTGGGCTGTGGCATCCCATGGGCTAGGGTCTTGGCTGAATAAAAAGGAGAAGGTGAGCTGAGCAGCAGGGTTCACCATTCCCTGCTTCCTGACCACAGACAGCGTGAGCTCGTGTCCTGTGGCCTTTCCTTACTGCCGTAGTAGACTGTACTTCCAACTGAGAGCCAAGATAAACTCTTCTTGAGCTGCATTCCTCAGGAATTTGGTCTAAGCAATGATGAGAAAAGCCATTAATAAAGAAAATTGGTTCCATGAAACAAGGTTCTTGTGATGAACCTGCTCAGTGGTTCTGAGGTCTTTAGAACTGATTTGTAGGGGGAACTTTGAGCTGGGGACACCTAAAACGCCGTGATCAGAACTCAATCACAAAGTCCTTAAAAGTCCTCCTTAGGTTTGCTTTGTTGTTGACCTTCAAAATTTAGCTCTTAACACACACCTGATACATAGTAGGCATTCATACATGCCTGAACATAGTATGCATTAACACATGCCTGAACATAGTAGGTGTGCAAGATATGCTTGTAGGTCTGGGAAACGGTTCTATGTGTATGTAACATCTAACATGTAACATGTAACACGATGGTTGCACATTTATGAGGCCCTGAGTTCAGATGATCAGTCCTCACACACATTCGTAAAACGGAGGTCACGGATTTAAAAGAGACCAAGGGGAGACGTCTAAAGGAGAGTCTGGGGCAGGAAATGGAAGGGGGAAATGATGTAATTACATTACGGTCACAAAAGCTAAAGGAAACGATCTTTTAAAGAGTTAGACTCAGGCACAGGCTGTGTGCCCACTTGAAGAGGGGCTGAAGAAAGAAAGATGGCTGGGTCTTGCTGACTGCCAGTCTAGCTGAAAACCAGGGACCTCAAGGTTCAGCTAAAGATTCTGTCTGGGTTATAAGTGTTAAACAATACACATGTTCAAGAAATCGGATAAACAGCAGTCCTACCAGGAACCTTAAATTAAAAGAATGGTATAGTCATGAAGATGGAAAGAAAGACCTATAGACTTGACACATAAGGGGTGTGAAGATAGACCTATAGAGTTGACACATGGGGGGGGTAGAGATAGGTCTATATTCTGTATCACATGGAGGGATGTGGAGACGGGACACTTGGAGTCAGTGTAACATCTTAGACAAGATCCTGGACATCTATCAGGAACACAGGAACCGAGACCAGGAACTGGGCCAGTTGATCTTGTTATAGACACATTATTTTCTGTCACTTCAAGGAATATAATTTCTGTACCACCTCTGTAGCATTTCTGTGTAAATCTGAAATTCTTTCCAAGTGAAGTTTCTTCAAAGAAGGAGTTATGCCATAGGGTTAACATTGATTAGACAGCACTCCAGTTCACTGTGTGTCTTCTCGTTCTGGTGCATAAACACCAGCTCCCTCAGAGGATGAAACCACATATGCCAGTGGGCACAGGTTAACAGGGAACACAACACTTTTAGAAATAAACGTGGACACTTCTTCTAGTATCTGAATTTAAAAAACAAAAGAAACTTTGTCTGATGAAGAAAGTATTTTATATGGAACACTCAAGTCTTCAGATTAGTAATAAGACAGTCATAAAATAGTGTTTAATCTTTGCAGTTTTAATCATGGCAGAAGAGACCCACAGAAGTCAGAGAGAAGACCTGGAGATTGATGTTCATCTACATGATACTGAGAATCTCAGCATGCTCAGTCGTCGTGTGGCAGAAGGGCACATCAGGGCTTCTGGACAAATGTATGTACACTGCTCCAAACTTTGTAGGCTCAATTTGTCACATTCATGGCTCTGTGGCTACTCTGGAGAAGTTTTGTTGGATCTATCGAGGTATCTCATTTTACCGGGAAAATACTATTGATATTACTTCTTTTATGTTGAGTTGGGGGGAAAGACTTCTTTTGAGAGAAACTCTGAAATAAGAACTCAGGAAGTTCCCTTAAGTATAAAACAAACAAACAAACAAACAAACAAACAAAAAAAAAACAAGGTTTTGGTACTGCAGGCTAAGGGATCCAAACAAAAGAGAAAATGAGGTGTTTGTGTTGGAGAAAAAAATTAAGATGTGTTTGGCCTAATAATTCAATGTAAAAATAAGCTGATTTATAAAAACACCTAAAAACCTGTGACTGTTAATGACAAAGTTGCAGCTGGAGTTTCTAAGCGTGAGATGAGTCAATGAGCATGAAAAATAGAATCAGAGACACGTGTGACATTAAAATTAAATATCACAGGGCACGAGGAAGAATGCCAAGAGTTACTGTGGATGGAACACTGCTCTTCACATTGGGACATGTCTTGATGATCAACAAGGAGAAGAAGGCCTGTCACCTATAAAAGCTAAGTCAAAAGACTATAAAGTAATTATAGCCAGTGTCCCTCCCCTGAACAGTTGGACATTCGCAGGACATTCCTATGTATGAGCTGGTTTCCCTTCCAATGGAGGCAGAGAAGTGGATGGAACATTAGCCAAAGCTTTCTTGGTCTAGGTAAACCTGGGTCTGCTTCACTTTTAGCTATACTACATTCTACCTGGAGCTTAGGTTGAGCAAGGATTTACAGCTGGGGTATGATGGTGGGATCTCAAGGTGTCTAAGGCAATGAAGTATCCCCTCTATGGCCCCACCTGTGAAGAACACAGAACCACCCGAATGAGTTGCTCTCACCCCGCTGGCAGAACTGTGACAGTAAAATCACCAGCTTCACAGGATCTGGACTCTCCTGGCAGCTAAACCTAGAGCGTGTCTGTGAGAAAGTTCTAGATTGAGATAATAATTCAGGTGGGAACATGCACCCTGAATGTGGGTGCACCATCCTGAGGAATGGGGCGATGGGCTGAATAAGATGGAGAAAATGAGCTGAGCAACAGTGTTGTTGACTGCTTCCCGACTGGGGAGGCCATGTGACCAGCTGCTTCATCCTTTCCACCATGATAGAATCCATCCCTTCTTAAACCAGGAGCCCAAATCCCCCCGCCCCCCTCCACACTCCCTGAAGTTGCTATTTTAGATATTTCATCGTGAGAATGAGAAAAGTAACATAAGAACACTTTAAATTCAATCAAGTCCTTTCCCCCATTTGTCTGTGGGTCAGAAGCATTACAGAACTGCATGTTGCTTCAGATGTCCCAAAAGAGGCCGTTCTGTGTAGGGCACTCAGACTAGTGTGACTTCAACCCACCTCGTCAGTATTCCAGACTCACAAACCTTGGCGCGCCTCTGAGGTGAGAAAACTTAGCTGAGCTCTGGCAAAGCATTCAGCTTAGTTAACATTGTCCTGGGGTGGAGCAGTCTACAAAGCTGCAACTGAAACATTGTTAAAGCACTTTCCTTCGGGCCTCGAGCCTTGTTTAAGGGTAATGAAAATTCATAGCAGCTCTGAACCCCCACATAGCACTTGTTTTCCAGCGTGAAGAGGAAGTGCTTGGCAACCCGCTAATGTTTGACACAGTAACTGAAAGGTGGGATGAGCTACTGCCGGGAAGAAAGAGCACAGGCTTTGCCCAATAGGAAAGATCACAGGACTTGGAGCATAAGACACAGGTTACTCATAACTCGAAGGCATTTGTAATCACAGGGAAGTCGCTGCTGAAAATAAGCCTTAAATCAGACTTGTGCCTGAGGTCACCTGAGTCTGTCCCACCCTATCCAGAAAAATCTCCCCTAAGATAGGGATGTTATTTCATACTGACATGTGTCTAGAATGGAGTCCTCACCGCTTGCTGAGGCTACACACCAGTGCCTTAGGAGCCATGAGCTGGTGACCGTACACTGGTCCTTCCTCCTCAATGATTCCTCAGAGGGTTCAGTGTGTTCAGCAGAATCTGAGATATCCACATAGTGCTATCCTAAAAAGTCAGAAATTAGGACTACAAACACACTAAGTGTTTGATATCTATGGTCTTGGTGTGAATTCTGATCCGGCCCCATGAAGGTTATAGCAAGCTCTGAGGACATGACTCAAGATTAAAATAACATTCCCAAGAGATTTAAGTCTATGCAGGTCACCCAAGAGCACACGGCAATCCACCTAATGTAATGTTTTCTGAGCCTCACTCTTCTGATCTGTTGTCAGTTCTCATAGCACAGTCTCAGGGCTTTGACCCACAGACTAACACAGAACCTTTACGAAGACAAAGTAAAGATCTGCATTCTGGCTTCATCAACAGTGACTGACATACACTGAGCTTGAGGAAAAGATGCTTGTTGTAGTTTGGATGGGAAAAGCCCTCCACAGTCTCCTGTGCTTGAACACTTGGTCTCTGGACAGCACCACTGTTTGTGGGGAGGTTCTGAAGCCCTGTGGAGGTAGAGTCTGGCTGGAGAAGAGGTCAGTTTTGGGCAGGCTTGAGATTTCAAGCCTCATTCCCCATTCCTACTCCACATCTCCTTTATGCTTCATGTCCACTCAGATATGAGCAAGCGTCCCCCTTCAACAGAAGAGTGCCCGGCCACCCCTGACTCCATGCCTTCCCAATTATCATGGGCTGTACCATGAAACTTGAAAATAACCCTTATCGGGTGTCTTCTTGTCAGGAGTCTGGGGTCACAGCAATAAGAAGGTCATGAATACTCCACAAACTGTGATGTTTTGTTAACTAGGTTACAACACAATCCCAAAGAGAGTGCACAAAGAGAAGGCAAGCGAATCCACATGAAACATGAAGAAAAAATGTTCTTTAGGGCCATGGCAAGCTCCAGTGCCAGTCACAGAGATGGAAAACTCATTTCCACGACGCTGCTGACAGTACAGCGAGAAGTGCCTTTTATCCCTCGCAACCCACAGCACTCTGTGGAAGAGAACACCGGCTGAGAACAAACGGTAAGATGTCATCATGTGTACGTACCCAGATGGAGACTCGTGGGAACTGGCCAAAAGCTTGTCAAGACTTTAACATGGCTTGGAAAAAAAAAAACCTCACCCACCAAATCTCTTAACTACACAGTTTTAAAATAAACTCTGACACTTCTCTTAAACAAGGGCTGTGCCCACAACAGATCTGACTTTCTGTGCACCTTATGCACGCAAGTGTCTGCAGTAAACTTCACCCTTCACCGAGTGCTGTCTGTTTTTCGAGATGAGTTATCCCCACATTCTTCTGAGAGCATGCCCATGCTCTGTGATTTGAGAAATTTTGATATTTTCCTAGAGACCTTTTCATCTGAAATTACTCAACTGGTAGAGGCAAATGTCCTCACAGAGGGAAAACAAGCAAGAACCTGGACTTTATTTGCTTCCCCCCTCCCCCATATTTCAAGTATTCATAATCATTAAAAAAAGAAGCAACCACTTTCTATGTGTGTGTTGACAACCACAACAGGACAAACAAGAAATATTTGTCAGAGCTCTTCAGTCATCCTCGGTAGGCTCCCAGAAGGATGCAGACTGCTCCAAACACAATCAAATGACAAATTAGCCCAGAGCTCCTCTGAAGGAAGAATAAATTGTTCTCACTTCCTCAACAGCTACAATGACCTGTGACTAATGGAATCTCTGCGGAAAGAGGCTGGGGTTCCCTCCACAGGGAATGTGTACGTCTCTGATGCCAGAGGGGCTTTGTGCAAAGGTTTCCCTTGCCACTGTGAGTGTTCGCAGACACCCAGTGATGTGCAAAGATGGGGGAACTTCCACCTCTAATCCCCTGTTGGAGGGTTGTTTGCAGTCAGAATAATGAGGGAGCTCTCTACTCAACAAATAGCTAATGCCTTCCATGACACATTAACACCTCTCTCCCTCCTTCCCTCCCTTCCTCAAGTTACTTGTAGCAACTATTTCTGGCATGGTGAAGCATTCACACTAAATATATGTTTGAAAAGATACCAGGGAGGGAGGGAGGGAGGGAGGGAGGGAAGGAGAGAGGGAGGGAGAGAGGGAGGGAAGGAGAGAGGGAGTGAGGGAAGGAGAGAGGGAGTGAGGGAAGGAGGGAGGGAGAGAAGGAGGGAGGAAGAGAGGGAGGGAAGGAAAGAGGGAGGGAGGGAAGGAGGGAGGGAGAGAAATAGAGAGGGAGGGAGGGAGGGAGGGAAGGAGGGAGGGAAGGAAGGAGGGAGGGAAGGAGAGAGGGAGGGAGGGAGGGAGGGAGGGAGAGAAGGAGGGAGGGAGGAAGAGAGGGAGGGAAGGAAAGAGGGAGGGAGGGAAGGAGGGAGGGAGAGAAATAGAGAGGGAGGGAGGGAGGGAAGGAGGGAGGGAAGGAGAGAGGGAGGGAGGGAGGGAAGGAGGGAGGGAAGAAGAGAGGGAGGGAAGGAGGGAGGGAGGAAGAGAGGGAGGGAAGGAGAGAGGGAGGGAAGGAGGGAGGGAGGGAAGGAGGGAAGGAGAGAGGGAAGAAGAGAGGGAAGGAGGGAAGGAGGGAGGGAGAGAGGGAAGGAGAGAGGGAGGGAGAGAGGGAGGGAAGGAGAGAGGGAGGGAGGGAAGGAGGGATGGAGAGAGGGAGGGAGGGAGAGAGGGAGGGAGGAAGAGAGGGAGGGAAGGAGGGAGGGAAGAAGGAGGGAAAAGATGGTAGCAACTTTTACCTTTGGGTTTTAAGATCGAATCCAGAGATAGAGAGTTTCTACTTCTTTGTCATTTTTATATTTTTCATCTACACAGATGAACTCATTGAAGGAGGAAAAGAAGAACAATTCAAGCAATTAGTTATATTCAGAGTAAAATCAGTCAGAAACAAAAGCAAACAAGCCCTGTCACCACTGTCCCAACCCTAGAGCATATTGCTCACCCTGGCCCAAAGTCCCTTCCATTTTCTCTGCTGTGTCTTGTGGCCTCTGTGTCTATGTTATCTCCAAGTTCTAGAGACGGCCTAAAGCTCTCAGAAACTCTGCATCTGAATCCAGTACCTCCTCCTGCTCCTTCCACCTACCCACAAGACCCAGACTCTGGCCAGACAAGCCCTCTCCAGAGAGTCCTGCAAACAGTAAGGCTTCTCTCTGGGTGGGTTCAGAATCATTCTTGATCTCTAAGAAACAAATCGGTTTCAGTTTGAGTGCCAAATGTCTCCGTAGGCTCTCATGCTTGAACCTCTGACCCCCAGCAGAAGGTTTGAGGAGGTTGTGGGACCTGTAGGGGGTGACAGATGGCTATGGAAAAACCACTGGGAATGGGTTTCGGCTGTAACTGACCCTGCTTCTGGACCAAGCTTTCAGTTTTCTGGTCTACCCTCGTATTCCTATTGCCTCAGTTGAGAGCCACATCCAACACCATGAATAACACCACAAACACCACCAGGACTTCTCAGCCACTAAACCATGAGCCAAAGCGAAGCCTTCCTCACCTAAGTAGCCTCTCTCAGCTGTCTCATTGCAGATAAGAAGCTAGTGCAGAGACCTTCTCTGGCCTTGTCTTCCTCCTTCCCTCCTTGGGCCCAGCAAGAGGAATGGCTCGCCAAGTCAAGCTGTCTGTCCTCTAGGGAGGGCCAAGCATCTGCCTGCATGGCCTCCCCAGGCACCACACAGATACAGCCACAGCCTCACAGCTCTGTGCTGAACAGCTGGGAAGCAGCCAGGAAAACGATCAAACATTAATAATAAATTTGCTTTGACAGCAGCTTCTTTTTTCTCTTTTCTGCTATTCACAGTCCGTCACCTTAAGTACCAGCAAATAGCTCACAGCATTGCTGAGAAACCTCCACAAGGAAAGGGATCTAGTGGACGAGAAAGGCAAAGGGCTTTGCAGACAGATGAAGTGGTGGATGACAAGGTTGATGAACATACCCCACTGTGAACATGCCCCATCCCACCATGAAGAGATTATCTTGCAAGGCCTCGCCAGTGGTTGTCCATTGCCTAATGTGTATAGACGGCTGAGCTGGTCCTCTGCAGGACAGCTGTGTCCCAAGGTAAGGATGCTTGAACGATTTCCACTGGGCACACTTCAAACCATCAACTTTCTAGGAGTACAAGCATGAATGGGCAGAGAGATGCAAAGGCCCCTGAACGTGAGACAGAGGAGAGAAAGCAGAGAGTAGGATGCAGCAGCAAGACCAAGGGTGAAGAGGAAAGAGACTACAGGCGGGCAGGCAGTTCTCTGCTTTCTCAGACCCCTCATACTGGGTTATGAGATCTAGCTGCCATGAGCACACTACATTATAAGCATAGATAAACACAATATCAGAATTTATTAAACAGTAACTCCACAGATTCTGCTAATTTGATGACAGCAGCTTGGGGTAAATCCCACCTACTTTGGTAATATGATTGAGGTGAATTCAGGTGCTATTTTTATCCCAATCTTTATTAATAATGTCCATTCATGTATATCTCTCTGCACATGCATATGCCTACATATCTAGAGGCACATATATGGTTTTCAGAATAAGTGCAGGTTAAAGAGGCTGACACAGAGTCCTTGGTATTCAAAAGTGGCTGAGAATACATCTATGTTGCTAAGATAGTGAGCCAGGCAAGTGCTGGACTCGGGTGGGTCTGAGAGTAAAGCTGCCAAGTCCAGCTGATGAAAGGCTGAGATAACCAGTAACTGAGAAGAAATGGCAGATCTGGGGACAGGTTCTGATGGATAAAGAGCAGCGGGCAGACAGTGGAGTAAGCCACTGTGGACACCAGAGACACCAGGGATGGTCAGGGAGTCCAATTCTTCTTGGTTCTTGACGGATACGCCAAGTGTCAGATGACAGATGGGGTAGATGAGCCCATGCTACCCCAGTGTTGGATATCCATCTCAATGGGGTCCATGTGACACTGTCACACACTTTTTCTTGCTTCCATGTATCTGTCAAATTCTTAGCTTGGGCTTGGTTCCCTGATGTAATTTTAAGGTACCCATGAACCCCAATCTGAAATCATCCCCATACTCTTATGAGTGGCTCCCTTTCTGTTCCTGGGAATAAATTATTTATGTCTGTGCTGCAGGGTGGTGTCCGACAGATTGTGTGTGGTTTCGGGATTCACCAGGCTGTATCCTTCCTTCTCCACAAAATCGAGCCAAAAGCTGCTTGAAAAATGGAGTCTCTAGGTCTTTAGGCACAGTCTAAAGAACCACTGTTTTGTATCTCGCTGACTGAGGAGGCAGAGCTCTGTCATTTTACTATAGGTCTAGTGTGTGGTTGGGAAGGGGCAAGTGGAATCCTGGATCTCTGAGATGTGCCACAGGCCCGATCTGTCACCAATTAAATACAAGAGGAGGGCCTGTGAGTGAATCTTCAGTGGGGACCATCCTGTAGCCACAGCTTTATGATGGGCACATCACTCAATTCATCCAGTCAGGAGTGCCTGCCATATTCCCATTCTACATCCACTCAGTGTCATAACTTTACCTGGATGACAACCCCTCTTTCCTCATTTCAATTCATGTAACTGCCAGCAGAGATAACCTGTGCCCAGGTCATGGGATGTAGATGTCACTCCCGACCACTGAGCACACTCAGTCCTCCCAGCCGTGCTGACTGAGTTACAGTTGCACAGGTCCTCAAAGGACAAATGAAACTTTCACTGACACCCTGGTGGGGGGGTGTCTTTTTCTCTGATAGACATAATTGTGAGTAGAACTTCCCCTTTCCCTCAAGGAAGTCTGAAGTGAAATCAAGACTGGTACCAGGAAGGTCACAAAGCATCTTGATGACATGATTTGGTCCCCAAGTATAGGATACATGCAGGTAGCTTAACCCATAAACTTGTTCTTAACATGAGACACCAATTTTTGTTGTGTCTTAGGGTTTTACTGCTGTGAACAGACACCATGACCAAGGCAAGTCTTATAAAGGACAACATTTAATTGGGGCTGGCTTACAGGTTCAGAGGTTTGGTCCATTATCATCAAGGTGGGAGCATGGCAGCATCCAGGCAGACATGGTGCAGGAGGAGCTGAGAGTTCTACATCTTCATCTGAAAGCCACTAGTGGAAGACTTGACTTCCAGGCAGCTAGGATGAGAGTCTTAAAGCCCACACCCACAGTGACACACCTACTCCAACAAGGCCACACAATAGTGCTACTCCCTGGGCCAAACATGTACAAACCATCACACCTTGTTTTCTTCAGTCCGGGTTGTTTTGTGTTTCAACTCCTACAAACATTGATAATAAGTATTCTGGAAGGAAGCAAAGCCATGAGTAAGAACAGGAGAGTAGTAAGGTGCTTCTGGCCCACATCCTGGCCCATTGCTCCCACCCCAACCCAGCCTGACCCACTCTGTAACCAACCCTGTCACTGAGCCTCAGAATTCAGGATATTAAAATCCCCAATGCCCTTAGAATTCAGGACACTAAAAGTAGTTTTATGTGTAAAGCAGACTGGATGGTGAACCATGGAAGAGTGCTCTCTCAAAAATATGTTTGTCAACAAGAAACCGTCATGTGGAGTATTGAGATTAAAATAAGGATAAGGTGATACCAATGCAAAAGTGCCCAAGTTCCCATCCCAGTAGGTGATATTCCAAACCCAGGCCAACTCATGGGGAAATCCAGTGGCGCTCACTCTTCCGTGCTGTTCTTCATACTTCTGTTCCCTTGTGTAATCCTCTGTGCATTTTGTGGCTCTGACTCCATTTGTGGCACGTAGAAATAGCAGCAGTTGGTACCTTAAATGTGTGTAAATTACATAAAAGGCAATCCTGATTAGAGCTGAAGGTTTTAATTAAATGAGCAATTAGCCTTGAGCATGGATGTTTATACAAAAGGAAAATCAGCTAATTAATTTGGATAATGACTTGCTCCTGTGAACATGAGCCTGCCCGGGGCTTAGTATGGCACCGGGGTGTTTGCACAACTGGAGGAGGTAACAGCTGGGGTCAGGTTGGGGTCCTATGAGGAGAAACTCACACGTGATCACTAAATGGCCTGTAAAGGACACCCTGGCTTCCCCTGCCCTTCACCCAATGCACAGTGCCTCACCAGCTGTCTAGGTCTCCACTGTAGGCTCAGGACCTCTCTTTGAAGGCACATCCGGAGAAAACCTACACTGGGAGGTGAGGTGACTGTGATGGCCTCTGTTAATTGTCAACCTGACAGAACCTGGGATCACCTGGGACATGGGAGCCCAAACATGGCTATGGAGATATCTTGCTTGGGTTTATTAAGGTGGGAAGACTTGTTCACTGTGGGTGGGGCCAGCCCCTAGCTGAGCTTTCAGACTGTATGTAGAAAGTGAACTCAGAACACCAACATTCATCTCTCTCTGCTTCCAGACTAGGGACACAATGTAACCAACTGCTTCCAGCTCTTGCTGTTTCCGTGTCCCCACTACCAGAAACTGTATGCTTAAGCAATGAGCTAAAATAAACTCCCTTTCCTCTAAGTTGATTTTGTTGTGGTTATTTTGTCACAGCAGTGGGAAAAGATACTAAGATGCTATCCAATCTGTCAGCCAGGACCTTACTCACAGATGTGAAGATGTTGGCTGGATACGATGTTGCTGGTTCCTGCAGGGAAGTGACCAAGGGACTTTGCAATGTTTCTAGATTCGTTCCTGCTAAATCACTTAAAATTGTAACCAAGAAGGGAGTTTTGTTGGGTCTTATGCTTGTTTGTTTTGCTTAGAAGTAAAAAACACAAGAGTGATTTATACTAATCCATGTGTTCCTATCTCTACTGGCACAGGAACCCTAATCACTGTTCAATTCCAACTTCCTTGACAGCAGTGTTGTACAGTAGCTGAGACCAGCGGTAGCCAACAGAAAGTTCAAGGTTGCCTAATGTGCAAAATGTTGTCAAAATCACTGAATGCTTGAATCAAAAGAATTATAAAGGGATATATGGATTATGGTCATATTTAAAAATTTAGAGCTGGGAATGGCATGCCCTACTCTTGCAGAGGGCCTGTGTTCAGTTCCTGGCACCCACACCAGTCGGCTCACAACTGCCTATGACTGCAGTCCCAGAGAACATCCAACACCTCTGGCTTCTGCAGGGCACCTGCACACATGGGCACACATATATGTGCGCACACATATACACATAATTAAAAATAAAATCTTTCTATTTTTACTGTCTGGCAGTTTCAGGAGCTACCCAGAGGCTCCCACTGTTCTCAGTCCCCATTCCCTCCCATGGTTATTCCAAGTTAACTGAGAGCAGCCTGAGGGTGGTGTGTCCCCTTGCATGTCTTACAATATTCACCCTCAGGCCACTGTGTGTGCACAGCCCTCCTGGGCTGGCCTCTGGCCTACCATGAGAGGCAGTACCCATCACTAGCAATCCTGATTCTATGTCTATCATATATTTAACCCATCCTCCCATCCCCAGGAGACGTTGCTACTGCTCCAGCTTCCTACTTACAAAAGACAAATCCCAGGACAGATGAACAGCACCCTCCTTATCAAAAGACCAGGTACTGAATTAAAACCAGGGCACAACTTCAGGCCATCTGATTCCAAACCCATCTAGTTTACCATCCAAGTTTCGTTTTGTTGTTGTTGTTTAAAGATTCTATGTGTATGTGTGTGTGTATGTGTGTGTACGTGTATGTGTGTGCATGTGTGTGGTGTGTGTATGTGAGTGTGTGTGCATGTGTGTGCACATGCGTGTGCATGATGTGTGTGTATGGGTGTGTGCATGTGTATGTATATGGTATGTGTGGTTGTGTGTGCATATGTGTGCACATGGTATGTGTATATGTGAGTGTGTGTCGTGTGTGTGTACATGAATGTGCATAGTATGTGTCTATGAGTGTGTGCATGTGTATGTATGTGGTATGTATGTTGTGTGTGCATGTGTGTGTGCATGGTATGTGTGTATGTGTGTGCGCATGGTATGTGTGTATGTGTGTGCACATGGTATGTGTATATGTGAGTTGTGTCATGTGTGTGTGCACATGAATGTGCATAGTATGTGTCTATGAGTGTGTGCATGTGTATGTATATGGTATGTATGTTGTTGTGTGTGGATGTGTGCATATGGTATGTGTGTGTGCATGTGCATATGTATGTGGTATGTGAGTGATATGTAGTATGTGGTGTGTGTGTGTGCACTCAATGTGTGTTGGTGCCAGAAGAGGGAGTCAAATCTCTTGGACTTGGAGTCACAGACAGTTGTGACACACCCAGTGTGTGCCAAGAGCCCAACTCAGACCTTCTGCTATTCTCCTCTTTAGGGTTATGGAACTAGCCTTTAATGGCTAACCCATCTCTTCAACTATCTCCACTTGCAAACCAATGGGAAGAGATGACTTATCCTAAAGCTTGCTGATGTGCTGTTCTAAGTAGACTCAAAGTACAAGGAGGGAGCATCTCATTCTGCCTGGGCAGATCTGAAAAGATGTGGGGAGCCGACAGAAGGCGGCTATCATCCTTGCAGCCATCTTGAGCCATATACCCTGACAAGAGACTTGTTTACAACAGCCTACAACAGCTGAGTACACTCTGATAACATCTTGTTTTAGATACCCAGGATTTTCCCTTGGGTGTCTGAGACTTAAAGGTGTGATTTAGAGCCATGACTTAAAGGTGTGACTTAAAGGTGTAATTTAGAGATAAGACTTAAAGGCATGGCTTAGAAGTGAGACATATAAAAGGCGAGAGGCAGACAGAAAGAATTATTAGACACTTGAGACTTGGAAAGAGAACTAGGAATTAGACACTTGTACTTGAGACTTGGAACTTGGAGAAGAACTTGGAACTGGGAAAGAGACTAGCAACTTAGGACTAGGGATGAGGACCTGAGACTTGGTGCTAAGAACTAGGGACTTGGAGAGAAGAAGAGAGACTGAAGAATAAATGGGATTGAATCACACTCTGTCTGGTCTCCATTCTTCATGTCCGTCCTCACTCTCTCTCTTGCTGAACCCCAACCCGAGGACTGGAGCAGCTTGGGGGAGTGCGGGCTCTAACAACTTAGCCCCCAAGGCTTTTGACAGTGCAGGTTCCAACACTGATAGAACAGTCCCCGACATTTTGGCCCCCAAGCATGGGGCAGAGCGGTCCGAGACAAAAAGACATCACCAAGATGCCAGGAGCAGAGGGCCCAGACCTTAAAGGGTGTGCAGATAGTTGTTGGGGAGTAAAGGAAGCCCCACCGTTTCCTGAAGAGAGAGCAAGAGACACCAGAGATGGGAGAGAAGGGACACCACACACTAGCAACTGGTAGAAATGAGAAGGTTGGGGCTGTAACCTTGGCTCAGTGGCAATATTAAGGGGAAAATGTGTGACTATTCAAGAGAAATGAACAAGAACAGACAGCTCCAGACTGGAAGACAGGTGACCAAGCAGGTACTGTCTGCCATTGTAATGGAATGTCACTGTTGTCTACTAGACAAGAGCTCTGTAGTCCATGTGTCTCCAACATTTCTGAAGCAAATGTGGGACAGGGGTTCTCTCACTGCATAACACTGGGTTTGAACTTCACTGTAAACTTCTCCATACTGACACTTTCCATTCCACATTGCCCAAGGCAGAGTGTGTCTGCAGCCCGTGTCCCAGCACAGAGCTGAGTGATAAAGCAATGGGACAGTCGGTCCCCAGAAATCTTTAGGGTTAGCAAAGAAAAGATTGAAATCCTATGTGTCCTGGCTGGCTTTGTGTGTCAACTTGACACAAGCTGGAGTCATCACAGAGAAAGGAGCCTCCCTTGAGGAAATGCCTCCATGAGATCCAGCTGTAAGGCATTTTTTCAATTAGTGATCAAGGTGGGAGGGCCCATTGTGGGTGATGCTATCCCTGGGCTGGTAGTCCTGGGTTCTATAAGAAGCTGAGCAAGCCAGGGGAAGCAAACCAGTGAACATTACCCCTTCCATGGCCTGTGCATCAGCTCCTGCTTCCTGACCTGCCTGAGTTCCAGTCCTGACTTCCTTTGGTGATGAACAGCAACGTGGAAGTGTAAGCTGAATAAATCCTTTTCTCCTCAACTTGTTTCTTGGTCATGATGTTTGTGCAGGACTAGAAACTCTGACTAAGACACTATGTCTCCTTTTAAAGAACAGCTAAGTGCTCTTAATGGTCTCACGCCATTCTAAATTTCCCAGTATTCCCTCTGCCTAGAAGCTAAAGCATTGTGGGAAAGTGAGCAGCTTTCCTTGTCCTTGGGCACACTTGGAAGGAGAACCAGTCGAAAGAGCTTGCAACAGGAATCTCTGCCTTCTGGAATTAAGACTGAGGCCCTCTGGGAACAAAAGGGGCAGTGAGGAGGGGGATGGTGAGAAACATGGTGGTAACCACTGTTGAAGAGCATCATGTCCTTGGTGATTTGTTCTTCTGGGGTGACTGTGGACTACCCACTTTAGTTAAGAGGTCCACAAACCAGCTCTGACAGCTCCTGGCTCAGTGTTGAACTAGGGGGAGGGGGCACTACACTGGGGATCCCCTGTGAACAAAGCAAGCTCCAGAATCAGAAGATGTCCTAGTCACAGAGACATGGGGCTGGATGGAAATGGGAGTCAAAACATCATGGAAGACAGACACAGGAAGATTGCTGGATCTGCAGGCCAGCCGGGCTAGCCCAAAAAGTGAGTTTCATGCCAGCAAGTCTCAAAATTCAAAGTGGATTGCACCTCACTGCAGCTTGACCTCTGGCTTCTACTTGTATCCACATGTATATATAAACATACTACATGTATGTGCATAGGACCAGTATACACACACACAGACACACACAGACACACAGACACACACACACACACAGACACACACACACACAGACACACACACACACACACGAGACCCACAGTACCACCTGTCAATGTCCTTTGTCTATGTAGAATAGCAAAACCAAAGCCACTGACTCCTGGCTCCAGCCAGGATGTCTGCCCTGACCTCTAAGCTCAGCTCTGACATCCAGGTTCTTGGGTATCTTTGTTTCCTATGGAGACAGTGTTGACACAGCATCCTCCAAAACTCCCCCAAATAAATACACAGAGAGTAATTACACAGGGATTCCCTAAATGACATCAATTTCAATGTTATAAAATACTGTTTCCAAATTCCCTGAATGTGATTCAGCCTGTTTGTATATCACTTGTGACTCCTACAAGGAAGATATGTGCGTATGTTCTTTTCACAGTACAGTCCTTGATAATCAAGCCCAATAAGCCTTACAGGGATCTGGGCCTAGGCTTTGGGGTTATTGCTTTAAATGGAAACACAGTGCAGAGTGGCCCCTGTGCTGTGGGCAATGGAATGACATCTAGGTCTAACAAGCTAGCAGCAAGGGAGTCTGAGAAGAGAGACACCACAGAGAGATGCTGAGGAAGAGTGAGAGAGAGGGACAGCAGAGAAGAGGAGGGGTCTTTGGGCAAGAGGAATAGTACAGAGAGTGGGAACAGAGGAAGGAGAAAGAGTGTGTGGGAGATGTAAGATTCAAGCTGATGGACTGTGAGCACTGTGTGAAAGTGTCTGTGTTAAAGAGCTTGGGCCTGAGATTAGGGACCTAACAGCCTTGGACCACAGCCTTGAAGAACATCAAGGGTTCTGAGACTTGAGACCCAGCACTGCTGTGCATCAGGAACCACCCTGAGGACCAGCATGCTGGGGTTTTATAAGAGCACTCCCATCACATCCTACCATCTTAGGTCCCCTTCAGCAAGGTATAAACCACTTTCCTTCCTCTGATTTCCTGGCCATAACAGACAGGTTTACGTCTCTGTTCAGAGTCTGCCTTTGCAGAAATCTCTGCCTCCCACATTCACATTCCTTCAGGAGAACTTTAAGCCCCACACAGAACAAAACTGGCCGCTCCTAAGCAGCCACAGAAAGGTTCAAGCCGTTTGGTTCCCACACACGAAGCCCTCTCGGCCAGCCTCTGTGCAGTTAGTTTTACTATCTGACATTAAACGAAAATAATGATGTTTCTCCATGTGTATCATCCCCGAAACTCATGACAGAGTGGCTTCATGTACAAATGGGACCGTTGGGGGATCATGCTGTTCCTTCCAGCATCCATAAAAGCTCAGAAGCATGTCATAACCACCCGCTGTTCTCTTCTGTCTCGATAATTCATTAAGGTATTAATAGGCCAGCATTCTCTGCAAATGCGCAGCAAAATGCAGACATAGTTCAAGTCTCTCTCGAAAATTCCCTCAAGCTGGGAGAAAAATCAATGCCAACTTCCTTGTCTTCCTGCACACAGCCCAGTGAAGCTGGGATTTCTTCCATTCCACTCACATTTCAACCAAGGCCATTCTCCAAGGAGAAGCTTCTGTGTGTTTTAACATTATGTAACTTCATTTTCAGTGGGTGAGTCCTCTGTGGACTCCAGTTCTGGGAAGACATTCTGTAGAGGCAAGGCTGACATTTTCTGGGGTGTGCCATCTGATCCTTTGGAAAGTCCCACAAGCAAAGCAAGACATGATAGCTGTTGCCTGTGATCCCAATATTCAAGAGGCTGAGACAGAAGGATAGCTGTGTATTTGAGTCCATCCTGTGGTACATAGTGAGTTCCAGGCTAGCCTTCGTTACTGCCTCAGACCTTGTCTCAAAAAGCCAAAGAGTTGAGAGGAGATCCTTCTCCTTCTGTCCTCCTCACAAATGGAGACTGTCTTGGAATCCATGGCAACATGAGATGAGACTGAGGAACTTAGGCTTGGAAAATTTTGAAGCAGGAATGTCTCCAATGAAGAACTGAGTATGTGTGGCCTTTTCCATCTCAGTGGTTTTGCATGATGGTCATATTGCTGTGTGAGTGACTACAGTATCCAGATATTTGACCAACTTCCTGGGTACTTCTGTGAGCTACTGTTTACATGAGTCATGATTTAAGTATACAAACTCTGATTAAAACAAATTACATTCCATGGCTGGATGGGCTTCACCTAATGGGATGAATTCTGCCTCCTAATTTGAGCTAGGAACACAGGCTCTTCCTGGGTCTCCAACTTGCTTGCTCACCTAATCGTTTATGGACTCACCATCCTTTAGTACAGCATAAAGCAGTGCTCTTGAAATAAATATAAGTGGGGGATGTACCACACCGCTCATTGGTACTGCCACTGTAGACAACCTCACCCAACACACCTGACCATCCACACCTCAGGACAACCTTCTGGGACTGTACAACATCTTTGTCAGCAATAGCAATGCATCCCAGCCTTGTGTGTGGACAAAGGCCAGAGGATACTTACCGTTGAGTGTGTAATTAGTAAACCATTCGTGTCATTCATGTTCCATGAGCCCTTGGCCAGTTTGATGTCCCATGCTATCTGGAGCCCACATTCCAATTTGTAAATTCTACATTGAGCACCCTGTGCAGGAGTAACTTCCTGGGAAGGAACTTATTCAATCCCTTCTATACGCCAGCCAATCCCAGTCTTTGAAAGAGCCCAAGAAGATCCAGAGACCCTGCAAGACAAGCACACTGCTAGACACTCAGAGAATGTGGTTCAGAGCTGGTGGCTCTGCAAGGGGAAGTGTTCAGCAGCTCTGTCACAGAAGCCTACCTGAGAGGAAGGCAGCTCACAGCACAGGCATGCACTTACACACACGCACATGCATGTGCACGCACACACATGCATATACACACAAACACACATGCATATACACACAAACACACACATGCATTACACAAAAACACATACACATACGCATACACATAAACACATATATACATATACACTCATAAAACACACATGCGCAAAAGCACATACAGTTACACACACAAAACACACATACACATGTACACATACATACACAGACACATATATACATATACACACATAAAAAACACACATATACAAGACACACATATACATACACACATACACACACAAACACACATACATACACATATACACAAAACACACACATTATCAGAAAACACATACAGACACACACACACACATACATACATACATACGTACATACATACATACATACATAGGCACATGTGCTCAAATATTTGAATATTTGATTCCTGGTAGGTAGCACTGGTTTTAGGAAGTAAGGTCTTCCAGCAGGAACCATGTCACTGGGAATAGGCTCTGAGACTTCACAGCCTTGAGGACTTTGGGGCATGGGGAGGGCAGGGATGTGATCTCTCAGCTTCCTGCTTCCATCTTCATGCTCTGCTGTTTGCTGCTGAGCTTTCCTGGCATCGTGTATTCTCATCCTTCTGGAACGGGAACACCAGATAAAGTCTCCATTCTGTAAGTTGTCTTTATTGTTGTGTTTTATGTGACATAACAGCTAATACAATGGCTGGCATTGCCATAGTGGTTCTGCAAGTCGGCCTCCTTCCAAGGGATTTGGGCCATGCCTGCTCTAATCCTTCCAGCATCCTCAGAGGTTTGTGTGGATGGGTTCAAACCGTCCTTGGGGGGCGGGGAGGTTTAGTCTCTGCAGCATTATTGCAAAGAAAGTAGACAAACAACAAATACCTAAATATTCAAATCATCCAATTTTTTTCCCTCTAGTTTCTGACCACCATCAAAAACAAGCTATACAACTTTATTTAGCAAAATTGTCACCCAAGGGCACCATTAAGACCAAGTGTCCCAAGAAAGCTGAGGATACACTTCCTAGCTTTCCTCCTCCAACCCTGAGTCCAGGGAGGTTGCTCCAGTAGCCCTGCACCTCCCCACCTAGGTCCACAGGCATTGTTTGGCCTCAACGGTACTGTAACATTGATCTATGAAAGCACCAGGTGGTGTAGCCGACTAGTGATGGGTAGACGCAGCCTGTCTGCTGAGACACGTTCAATGACACAGTCTGTATTCCTAATAACAATTCTGCCACTTGGAGGCAACCTCAGCATCTTGCACTGAATTGTTTGCTCAACAGTACTCGTGATTACTTCCGAGGTCATTCCAAAATTATGTATGCTAGTTATCTTGACTGTCAATATGTTGAGTCCAGAACCCCTTACAAGACAAACCTCTGGGCCACAGACATTTAAATGAGTTGGGAAGCTTCACTCTAAATGTGAGTGAAACCATCTCTGGGCTTGGAGTCGAGATTGAGTAACGAAGGAGTGAGCTGAACCCCAGCATATTTCTCTCTCTGCTTCCTGACCACAGTGAGATGGGATCAGTCACCTCCTGCTGCTTCTACCATGGCTCCTTGCCTGTGAGGGACCGTGCCTTCAAACCATGACCAAAACAAGTCCCTCTTCTCCTAGACTGCATCTGCTCAGCATGCGATGAACAGACAGAAGAGCCAGAGTATCATTTTACAATGCCTTTTTGGATGAGAAAAAAAAATCATCTTTTTTTTTTGTTGTTTTATTTGTTAAGAGTGCCACATTAGAAGAAACAAGAAGAGCAGAATGAGAAGTCCCTGAAGACCTTATTTGGTAGTGAATTGCTGAGGACAGTGTGACTACACCCCAGTTAGCACAGGACCGGGAGGCAATAGGTGGAAAGTTCCAGAAAAGCCATTCCCGGAGCCATGTGGCACTGTAACATTCTGTTCTCCCAAGCATGCTGCTCCAAGGCGTATTCATATTCCAGGGCTCATTGCTCACGGAATTTCAGATGGCTTTGCTGTTTCTATTCACGCCCCAAACCCAGGTGATGTTTTGAATTTTTAAGATGTATTTCATTCCTGAGAGGCGGCATGTATCAGAAGCCTTTGTACACCCAGTTAATGACCCATAAGAAAATCCCATTATCAACCAGGTTTGTCCAGACTCAACCTTCTAAACAACCGATAGCATCTTTATTTCTAGAAAGGTAGTACTGGCTGAGATAGTTAACCCACGATCCTACAAAGGTAGCTAGTCTCAGCCCTCGGGTAGGAAAGGGAGGTTCTGGAGGGTTTGAGAAGGCTCTATGCTCTGACAGACCCAACCTACCAACATCATCTAATTGGGACCAGCTCCACTGCCTCCTGGGAGCTCTGGTTTCATCTTGTCCTTGACTGCTAGAGATCAAGTAGCCAGTTGTCCGGTGCCTCCATTGCTCAGCTGCTGTGTTTCATTCCTGCTTACATTGTTTTACACCTCATCCCAAGCCACCATGGTCCCTGGGGGCTTCTGGGATTGTAGTGTGACTCAGTGAGATTAAGGAGACATGCAGCTGCCTCTGAAGGTGAAGCTCCAGCCATCAGCCAGTCATTACCTGCCACTCAAATTCAACTCTAGTGTAAGAATTTATCTAAGAATAAGAGAAACTTACCACTGATTCCAGCAAATGGCTGTAGTATCTCACCCTTTGGACCCCCTGGGTTGACTTGGTTCTTAACCATAAACCTGTCTCCTAATAGAGAAAAGATACAACAAAATTAAAACCAGGAGGTTGACAGGCCATGCAGAAGGACGTTAGACACCGTGTTGATTTCTTAGCCACCACAAAGGCAGGATTGTGACATCTGCTCATGAGGTGCTGGAGGGGAGATGACTCAAGCTTCTTCCATTTTAATTCTTGCTGCTACACTAGCAAATGAGCCTAGGGCATTTCAAAGACGGGTCTCCAGGTGAGAAGATAGGCTTGCTTCCATAGACCCTGCCCAGGCTTTAGGCGTGACTCATTCTAAATTGTAAGCATCATGTCGTGAGTCCTCCTTTTGTGAGAGGCAGCAATGCTGTGCAGAGGTTCCAAACATCTGCACCATGGGATCTGTAACACCATTTCCAGTTCTGGTTAGTAGAATAGCTGGTGGGGTTGCCCAGTGATGGTGACTGGGTCTTACCATGTGGAAGTCAACAGGAGCCAGACAAATAGTGTGAGGTCAGTCAGCAAGTTCTGTCTATGTTCACCTGTGGGATAGCTGCCCATACTCAGCACAGGAATTACAGACTCAGCAGTCATGAGCTGTCCACAAGGGCCCATGAGACCAGAGGGCTCAGAAGAGGGACAACGAATGCAGAAGTAGAGATTTCTAATGCAACAGAGCTGTTGAGTGCTTGCTTCAGAAACATACTTATTTCTAATTCTTCCACCCTCTTTGATGCTCTTTAATGGCGTCAAAACTATCCTAACTTAGAGCTTTTCCCCATCAACAGCTGAGTAGAGTCACATTCATTCTGACCGCGTACTACAGTGTACTTGCATCAGGAAATTAAGTAAAGTATAACTAAAACTCCTTTACTATTGGGGTTAAAGTTGGGGAGATAATCTTCATAGAGTATGTGAATATGTTCACTAGACTTTAAAATGTAATGCAGATTATTTTCACAAAGCGATAATGACAAGAGACATTTTCATTATGGTGCAATTACGCCTTAAGCCAATAGCCGCTAAGAAGGGATCCCAAGGCAAGTATGTTCCTGATGTATGTAACTCTGTCTTATCTTCTTCCACACTCAGGAGAAAGGAGACACATAACCTGTGCATGCCCCTATCCCCTGCTGGCAACAAAAAGGTAGTCAGCTCCAGAGAAGTAAATCCACAGAGAGTCAGAACACAACAAAATATCGTCTAAGAAATGTCAGCACATGTAGCTTAGATAGCAAAGAAACTCACCCTCAGTGGCCAGCAGCCAATGGGTTTGAGTCTATTGTCCCTAGAAATGGGTTCATATTTGTGACTTTTCCTAAGGATGATGACCAACTAAAGAACAATTCCCTGAAGCACTGAGTTTGCTGGGATTACATACAGGATGGTGGGTGACTCAAAGGCCGTCACTTCACTAAAAAGGGCATCTTGACATGGATGATGCTTCCCTGGAAACTTTACCAAACTTGTAGGCAGCCCAACCGCAGGGTCTTCCATTCCCCAGTGACTGTTGACTGTTAATATAACCTCTCCATTAACCTCCTGAGTCTTAGAAGAACACTCCTAATGGGTCACACTGGAATTCTACACAAAGCCTCCACTCGGATGTGACAGATCTCTGAGCTGTCCTTGACAAGCTGTCATGGGTTGTGACACACCAGATTCTGAAACCAGCCTGTCCCCAACTCTCTAATCTTTGGTGGCCCGTGAAGAAGAGGGTTAGGAACGGGGGACTGTGAACACACACTGGTCATCAGAAAATAACAATACAAAGAAATAAAACTCTCCCTGTGGGTACAGAGCTTGGGTCAGTCCACAGTACCCCATCAGGATGCCCCCTCCCCAAGTGTTTTGGCATTCTTGCAACCATTGTCAGAGCCTTGCTTGCTGCTGCTAAACTCCACCAACTAGAGCCCATGCAAGTCCCCTTCTCAGTTTTTTTACTCTGAGTAATTACAAACACTTTTCAGTGGGACCCCTGACAAATCTGAGTCCTTGACAATGACCCCATGACACAGAGTTAGCAGATCTAGTAAGTGTTGTTTTCCAGTGTAAAGTACCCTCTGCAGAGAATTTTAAAGAAAACCACCCTTTATACTGACTTTCCTTCTAGTCAGAACTGGTTTTCTGTTGTCCCAGCATCTTCCGGCACCTTTGCCATTTATAGTGTGAGCACCAACCGAGAGTGCTTGCTTCTTCCTTTGCGGAAAAGCAAGGCCAGCATTGTTCTCCCTACAGTACCCAGTGGGTATGATAGCACATTGTTATGGGAAGGTGAACGGAAGATGGCAACCATAGACACGTGGACAGTGAGTTGAGGGGAAAGTGTGTCACCCTCCCTGGCACAGCAGGAACAGCAGGAAGTGGGAGAAGTTTCATGAACCATGGCCTGAATTGGTGTCGTCTCCATCAGTGCTAGAGTCCCACAGTCTATCCTCAGCCTCATGGATAACACGACGTTCTCAGACATTCTTAGTGGGGTCACAGAATCCCACTAAGAGTTACAGAGAAGATAATAAGTAGGTGTTCCACCCACCATTGCTGGACCTATACAACCAACTCACAGGACAAATCCAGAAGAATTCAAAGGCAGCCAAGGCCACTGACCTTGCATTTCTCAGAATAAATGATAAGAGTCCAAAGATCCAACCAGTGGGGATCAGCCTGGCCTGGGACCAGCAGCAGTGACTTGAAATGGGGACGTGGTTCCTGATCTTCAAAATACGACCTAGAGAAACAACAACTTTGAGATTATCAGATAATAAGTAAATGATTGGTGATTTGCCTTCATCTGATAAGGCAACGTGTGTAAAAATACTATTTCCATAAACAACTTTAATAAGCAGCTCATAAACATATTTATCTTATGATGTAGCTTCCTTTCTAATTTTTTAACTTACCCTTTGGTAACTCACATGAGTGTATAAGGTATTTGGAACACACATATCACCATCCCCCCTTTTACATCCCTCTTCCACTCCCATGGGATACCTTCTTCCCAACAAGGTCCCCTCTTGCTTCAGCATCTTTTTTTTCCTCTAGTTTTTGGTGACCCTTGAGTTTGATTAGAACTGAGGATGGATACAGGGCTACTTACCGATGCATGGATAACTACCCGATGGCTACATCTATGAGGAAGATGATTCCTTCCCCTCCCCTGGTACCCACTTAACCATCATGAGTCCTTGGGGGAGGGGTGGGACCTCCAGAGTTCCGTCCCCAGCCATGATGGAATGCTGATGGGCCCAGGCTTCTGTAGGTTCTGTGCAAGTGACCACAGTTCTCATGAGTGCACCCAACATCCCACAGCTCTGCTCTCTGCTCTGCAGCCCTTTCTCTTCTGCAGTGTTCCCTGAGCCTTCTAGAGGATCACATAGGTGCCCCCACATAGGGCTACACACTTAGAGCATGTGAGAGAGCAAGCTGGCTGAGCTGCAATTATCTCAGCCAGATATGAACCCTACGTGCCACAATACTGACCTGCCAGGCAAGGTGTGCCCGCTTGCACGTTAGTGACATAGCTGTTGTAGGGGTAAACGGCTGTACTCTGATTCAATCCATGGCTTGATCTGCAAGAGGCTTGCATGCCTTCACGGCAGAGAAAACAGTGTGTCAGAGGCCCAGGGTGAGCTGGGACAGCAAGGTAAGTTTGTGAGTAAAGGCATTTGCTACCAAGCCTGATGGTCGAGTTTGATCAATGAGGGCACATGCTGTAAGGAAAGATCAGTTCCCTCAAGTTGTCCTTTAATGTTCACACAGGTGCCATGCACACTCACGTGCACTAATAAACACACACGCAAAAAAATTGTAATAAAAGCTATCATTAGGGGCTGGAGAAGTGGCTAAGAGCATTAGACATTCCTCCACAGAATCTGGGTTTGATTCCTAGAATCCACACAGTGGTGCCCAGTCTCTGTAACTCCAGTCCCAGGGGAATCCTACACACTCTATTGTCTTCCATAGGTACTGCACACACGCAGTACACAGATATGCATGCAAACAAAATCCTCATGCACATAAACACAAATGATTACTTTAAAGGGAGATGATTTCCAGTAGTTTCCGTGTATTTTCCCACAAACACCTCCCTCCTTTTACTTTGCCTGCTAGCCTATAAAATGGGAGACTCTCTGAGGCACATGGGGAGAGAACCAGGTTCAATGGTGTGCCTTTATTGTAAGGAACTGTCTCCACACGTGCTCAGGCCAGAAAGCAGGGGTTTTTCTGTGCTGGCTGGGGGAGCTGCATTGTGAGGTAGAAAAGTGTGTGACCAGGTGTGAACACCTGTGACCGTCAGCTTGCTGTGACATAATTCACCTTGACCTCAGAGGAGATTTACCTGACTCCAAACACATGGCTCTAGTTGTCCATGAGCCCTTAGGGCAGAAGTCCTCTTGAGGAATAACAAGACATGTACACAACCCAGGGACAGATCCCTTTACAGCGCTGTGTGCAGCCAGGATGGGCTCACTCATTTGAGTAAGGAAGAGTTACCTCCTGGAAATGCAACCACTTCTGTGGATTCAGTTACAGTGGTAGAGGATGAAAAGCCCCCCTCACTCTGGAGGGAACTGTGACAGCAAAATCAATGCATCCTGTGTTTTCATCTTTACTGCGTATTTTAAAGATGGATAATGGGAAGCAGGCGGTGAACTATGAACATAACCCCAAATGAGAAGCAGGCCAGAGAAGGCTAGTTTACACCTGTCCACCTGTTGTGGACATCTGGCAGGGCCCCATTTACACCTGTCTACATGTCTGCCTGCTGTGGACGTCTGGCAGGGCCCCATTTATACCTGTCTACCTGTCCACTTGTTGTGGACATCTGGCAGGGGCTCATGAAGTTACCGCCCACAGATGAACCCTGTGCTTTAACTTTAACTGCTCAAGTTCAAGAACCTTCCTATTACTCAGGCTCAATACCACAGCAAAACGTGTTTCTCTGAGTCTCCATGAGGTGAAGCTAGGCTCACCCACGTGTATGTGTACGTGTGTGTATATGCACGCAAGTGCGTGTGCATGTGTGTCTGTGTGAGTGTGTGTACACTTGTATGCACATGCTTAAAGAGGCCACAGAACAACCTTAGGTATTGTTCTCAGTAATGATGAGCTTGTGTTTTTAGACAATATCTCGCATTGCCCTGGAGCTCGCTGATTGAGCTAGGCTAACTGGCCAGCAAGAGCCCCGCATATCCTCCTGCCTCTTGCTCCTGGATCTGGTATTAGATGTATGTACCATGTTTGGTGTTTTGGCATGAGCTCTGAGGATCAGACTCAAGAACTTCATATCTGCAAGGCAAATATAGATGGCTTACACACTTAGGAGAGTTTCTTTCTCTCTGTGTATTACAACAGCATCATCTAGGACGTCAGAAAACACTGGGTGGGGAAACCTGGACTCCCTATGTAGAGTGCACTAGAAAGAAGCCCATAGCCCATTCTGAAAGCTGTTAACAGTGCATGTCAAAGGTCTGGCAAGCGATCATCATACCCATTCATTGTTTTCCTGGGGATCCACTCTAAAGCTAGAGCCCAAAACTCAGGGGATATGGGATTATGGGTTTTCAACAGCATGACTAATAAACAATAATCCAAAACAATCTACCCACCCAACATGAAGCAAACAGACTCCACAGAGTCCAGTGTAGGATGATAGTCAAAATACTTCAGGCCCATGTCTCATAAAGCATAGTGTTGGCATCAGAAGTGACCCTTGACCCATCAGCCTGAACCCAAGGGATGGATGGAGAGTGTTAGAACACCAGGTTCACACAGCCAAACTTAAGGATGCTTTGTAAATCAATAGAAATGTTAGTCACACGCATTTTCTCCTTACAAGGAGCTACATATGCATGCAAACCTATATTTGAATAGGGGGAAGCTGGTGTATATGCTAGCTGGTAGGCATGGCTGTCCCTGAACCCCAGGCTCAGAGTGTGTTTTCATGCTTTTCCAACATTCCATAAACAGCACTTGTTTATAATCAGGAAGAAATGAAGTGTTCTCCCCAGCACAGCCCCAAGAGCTTAGATCTCCACATTTGTCTGTCTCGGGACCTCCATGGGGCACCATCTTTCAGCCGAAAAGAGCCTGCTTGAATCGATTTTTATGCTGTTGGCGCAAGCATCTGGAACAGGTTCTCCACAGTTAAAGCGATCAAGATGCTGCCTCGCTCCTGCAATTTATCAGATGGAGTCTCCGCCACTGCTCTGTCAACTTTCAGAGATTTCGAAATTATATTTAGGGGCAGATATGACTTTTTCATTAAAGGTTTTCCAAAATAAGCATAGATTCTGTTTTTTAAGAAATCCAAGGGAGAGAGCCTGGGCTCCATTTGCTCAGTTTGTGTTGACGGGAACATCTTTTGAAGCTCAGTAGACAACAGTTCTGTAGAGATCCAGGTATCAACCCTGTTCCATTCTCCCTCACACTCAGATTTCCCCAGCTGGCGCGGCCACCTCTCATCAGTGAGGAAAGCGCCTGACAGAGACAAATTAGACAAAAAGGAGTTACTTTAGCCCACAGTTTCATGGAGAGAACATGTCAGCCAGGACTCCATCCATGGAGGCAAGAGGTTGCTTATGAACTGTTACAAACTTGGCAGATCGGGAAGGAAGGAGCTCAGGCCTGCACCAGCTCACCTACAACTCACTAGCCCGCCCCCCCCCCCCCCCCCCGCCCTAAGTTGCCCAGTGAAGGTAATTCCTTGTTCCCAAAGTTCCACATTCTCCAAAAACAGTATCACCAGCTGTTTGCAGGGAGTGGGGGAACAATTCATATTCAAATCATGACACTGGCTGCATTCACACAACCGTAGATACCTTTAGCTCAGCGTGTCTTTACCACAAAAGACGCTTGCACACCCATAGCCACAATCAAGACCCAGAACAGTTCTATCGCCACAAACGTTGCTTGGACAGCCTACTTTTAATCCTCGAACTGCAAGCAATGCCATCCATCAATAGCCATCCGCTGTTCTTCTCCCTACGGCTGCTTCGGAGTTTGCTTTGTACATTCTAGTGTATAGTTAGAACTTGTTCAGGGAATGAGACCCTGGCTGCTTGCTTCCTCTGAGTCTCAAATTACAGTCAGGGAAGGAAGTGGGGTTGCCTTCCCTTCCTGGTCCATGAACTTCATCGTGGGAGAGAGGCTGACTGGCAAGGGCTTTCTCCTGCACACCAGCTGGAGGAATACAGTACTTTGACTCAAGACGGTCTCCCCCATCAGTGAAGCCAAAAGACTTTTGCATGGCAGTGCCCATTTGAAGAGTCTAATTTTACAGAATTATCTGAATGTTTGAGTCACATACGCTAGGCCCTGAGTCAGTCCATTTGGATATCAACCGATCACACACAGGCCTTAGCACCCTCTGACGTGAAAACAGTATTTTCTGCAAAGAAAAGAAAACAACTCGCCAAGTTTTCCCTAAATGTCTGCATATGGTCTAGGCTGGGCGTGTGCTGCATGTGGGTTTGGTTACAGGCAGGGGCTCAGGGCTGACATAACCCAACCACCACAGCCCTAGAGATACCAAGAGTTGGCAGACATGCAGCCTCCTGGACTGAAAGACGGAACCATATAAAAACTTTCTTGAGAAGCTGCTCATCAAAGGCCTGGGTCAAACATGGCTACCCCTGTTGTAGGGTGAGCAGGGGCACGGGCTATATGAATGGTGACCTATGGTCTCCACCGATAATGGTTCTGTTATTTGTGGATCAGGTATGAGTCATTGATGGACCAAGGTGAGATGAGCCACTCTAAAAATAAATGCACTTACAAATGTCCAATGCACCTCTCGCTCCTCTATGACCGTCTCCATGTCTCTCTCCTGCTCCGGTACCCATGACTCCCTCCATGCCTCCCCCTCTTGCACCCATGACCCCTTCCATCCCTTCACCTCCTGCTGTGGTTTTGTTAACAGACGGGGCTTTGTGTTGCCTTTGTTGGCCCTGAACTCTGATCCTCCTGCTTCCGCTTCCCCAGGTGCTAAGACTACAGACATATAGCACCATGCCCAAGCTCTGCCATCAAGATTTTAAAAAGAGTTTTGCTCCTTCAAGCTCTTCTTGCAAAAGACAGGACTCACAGCCTCCTGCTTTGTTCGTGGCTACACAAGTGACCACCCCCACTCCCCCCCCCCCCCCCCCCCCGCCCCATAGGCTCCTGGGCCGCTTTTGCTTGCAGACATCCCCTTAGAAAATTAACATGGAAGAAAAGAATGAGTCAAAGGGGTCACCAACAGTGTTCCAGATAAAGAATAGAGAGAGTCAGTATGTGTGTGTGTGTGGGGGGGGGGGGGGGTTTGAATGAAAATGGCCTGCCTAGACTCACAGGGAGTAGCATTATTGGAGGTGTGGCCTTGTTGGAGGAAGTGTGTCATGAGGGGGGGGGAGTGAGCTTTGACGTTTCAAAAGCTCAAGCCAGACTTTGTGTCTTTTTCTCTCTTCCTGCTGCCTGTCAATCAAGATTTAGAACTCTCCGAGAGCTCTTTAGCACCATGTCTACATGCATGAAGGCACGCTTCCCACCATGACAGTAATGAAATAAACCAATGAACCTGTAAGCCTGCCTCAATTAAATGTTGTCCTTTATAAGAGTTGCTGTGGTCATGGCATCTCTTGATAGCAATAAAGCCCTAAGAGAGTCGGTAAAATGAAATCTACTGTGTCTGGGTGTTGGAATTTAAGGGTCTCATCTCTTCTCCCTTCCTGGTGCCACAGCTCAGCTATGTCACCTTTGACCTTGTTCTACATGAGTTCTTCTCCTAGCCTATGTCCCCATAGATTCTTAGCCTCTGGGACAGGAAATCTATCTTCAGCCATCTTAAAGGTGAGGCTTAATGGGTTTGATTTGGGCTGTCTGTTATTGTACACCTAAGAAGTCCTAACTAATGTAAGGGGAGTTCCCGACTGATTGAAACCAATCAGCTTTTGATATGGAGGGTGGTGCCGACAGGCCTTCTCCTGAGATTCTTAGGCCAGCCATGCCTAGCAACACATGGCCTCTGAAGGAGGTGACTGTCAAGCACTGTTGTCCCCAATAAGCATGTGTGCTTGAGTATTTGGTTTGAGAAGGTCATAGAATCTTTAGGAGTTGAAGGATGAAAGAACTGGGTCACATGGGATACCGAGTCACATGGGATACTGGGTCACATGGATTACTGGGTCACATGGGATGGGCCTGGATCCCACTTCCTGTTCTCTTTCTCTGCCTGGCTCCTTTTGGTCCTTCCAACATGGTCCTCTCTATCATAATAGAATGAATTCCTTGGCATAAACCAAAATTGAACATTTCTGCCCTAATTTACTTTTGTGAGCATATCTTATCACAGAGGAGGAAAAGTAAGTCACAAGGCACGAGCCACTGTCTATAGGTAGCTGCTGGCTTTGGAAGCTTGGGCTTTTCCCCTGCCAAGGGAGGGGGTGGCACCTGGAACCCTCATGGAACCCAGTGGGTCTTGAGTGCAGTTGGTCTAAAGCATGATACAGGCTGTCAGGAAGCTCAACCTGGCTCAGTAAACACACTTAAACACAAGAGAAAAGGAACTGAAACCACTCACCCAGTTAGGTAAGATGCAAATATATTAACAGTCTTGTCAATTTCTTCTATTTTAGTCAAGGGGCCCAATCTAAAACTATTACCTCAGGCTGCTGAACGCTACTCTGAGCAGCCACCTCGAGGTTCTGTGTTTCTAAAGTCTCACAGGCAACTAAGCAGCAATGAAAGCTCCAAATTCTCCCTTTTTAGAGGTGTGTTTCCACTCACAAATGTTCTCAGACATAGAAACACACGAGTCTACCAAAATGAATGTGAAGGCTGGAAGCTGTACCCACTGTGTGCTCATACACACCAGAAGCTGCACCCACTGTGTGCTCATACACATCAGAAGTTGTACCTATTGTGTGCTCCTACACACCAGAAGCCACACCCACTGTATGTTCCTACATACCAGAAGCTGCGCCAATGTGTGCTCCTATACATTAGAAGCTGTACCTACTGTGTGCTCATACACACCAGAAGCTACACCCACTGTGTGCTACTACACACCATGAGTTCCCCATCCCCTGCCCTGCCTTCCACCATCACTTCCTGCAGGTTCCCCACTTACCTGGCATCTCAGCTCCTCTCCTCCACATTCGCCATTTTGTTTTAGTGCCAGATCTTTCCCCAGAAAGAGATTGGAGCCCATATCATGAACATTTGGCTTCACTGCCAAGGGGATTAAAACATAAACAAAAAGGGAAGAGGGCTCCCTGGAGTCCCAAGTAAGATTAGATGAACTAAATCTCATGGACATTAAAGTAATAAATCTCCTTTGGAGTGGAACCCAAGCCAGTCATGTGGAGGAGCTCTCAGGGCAGGCAGTGGAGGGGGTGGAGGAGGGAGCCAGGGTCAAAACAAAGGTCACCATTTTCCTCCCCTTGCCGCAACAACAGAGGCCAAAACCTCACACTTTGCTTCACTGCTCAGTCATCACTGGGCAGAAACTCTGTTGCAAATCTCTGTCCCTCAGTGATACTGTTTCCAAACAAAAGACAGCAGGAAGAAAGACAACACAAAGGTGGGCATGAGGGATGAAACTCCCAGAATGAAAGCTTAAAAAGTCGGATGGTGGCCTCCCCCAGCCCTGAGAATGAGGTGGGAATAAGGAGCAATGTTCACTGACTCCTTACCATTTTTAGTTTCCTTCCAGGCAGGTGTTATCACACAGGAAGGAAAACGACTTTCTTCTAATGAAACCCTACCCACTCCAGCTCTCTTCTCTCTCCAAAAGCCCAAGTTAGATAAATTAAGGTAGGGAAAAGCAGCAGCGTTATGTCCAATGCTAACCCCAAATGGCACCAGGAAATAACCTCAGCTCTCCAAAGAGCTCCCGAAGTGTCTTCACAGATCCAAACAACAGGGGCCACAGAAGAATTCTAGGGCCAGCCTGGCTGTGCCAGCGCCCTGCCTGACAGTCCTGCAGCTAGCTGCACAACCAGAGGAAGCTGTCGCTTCTCAAGATCACCAAGGTCAAATGACCCCAGAAGTGGATTTGTTCACCAGATTGTAGGAAGGGCAACTTCTGCTCAGAGTTCCCCACTTGGGCTGTACCCACACACCACTCATGGTGACAGGCACACCATGATACTTAGCAAAATAAAACACACGTGTTAGACAAGGCATTGCCCCCTACTCCAGGCATTCTGTAGCCAGGCTATCCATCTGCAGACTCATGACCCTCATTTGTGTCTTTCTAATGTCACAGGAAAGCGCTTGTTTAGAAATTTTAAAATGAATTTAAAAAGCAACGAGAGCCTGCTGATATTCGAGATTAAAGATGTTAAACTTTGTCTAAAGACAGTGAGAGACTCCCACCCTGTGACTTTAAGTCACATCATTTGACATTGGCTCTTGGGAGGATATTAATACAACACGCCAGAAGTTTGATATATCATGTCCCTTGACTGCTATTAAGAGACTAGATTTATATATATTTATTTATATATAAATACATACTCATTTGCATGTAAGCTGGTTGTGTATTAGATCACAGTAAATTATTCTTGCTGCTTTGATACATGAGTCCCATTCCTCTCCAATTTCTAGGAATTGAATGTAAATCAGATATTGCGTAAACATGGCAGCACCCCACTTCAAACTCTTCTCCGAGATTTATTTTTCCAGAGTCAAGTGCAAATATTTACTACGTTTGACAAAGTTCAAAGGACTCTGATTAGGAAGGCCCCTGGTAAACAGCTTCATTTACCCTGCTGACTCTCCTGTAGAATTCCACTCAGGGGCACTTGTGTTGACCAGTCAAGTCATTCACATCAGGCTTCCTCTTAACTCCATTTTACAGAGCTTTGAAAACAGGGGAACAGTATTCCCTGCTGTGTTGCCTTCCCAGAATGCACTGAGTTCAGCATTTTGGCAACGTCAAGCCTTCTCCTCAAGGAGGAAACTTGGGTGATTATTACAAAATTTCTGCTCCTCCCATAATGGAGAGGGAGCTGAGGAGGCACAGAACTAATGAACCCAGCAGGGATGCAGAAAGCTACAGAGTGGCTGGTCTTGGGCAAACCATATTTGAGGAATAGACTAAAGAAGTTGATCTAAGCAGTATGAAGTTAGCATATGAAGCTGAGGATGAAGTTAGGGTAAGCTGAATACCATGAATATCCAAGATGGCGCCACCCACTGGCCACACAAACAGAGGCCTCACAAAGGGTTAGAGCATGAGTATCCATGCTGGGGTCTAAGCCCGCTATGCTTCTTGCCATGACTTTCAGCTTCCTGGACTCCTGAACCCACATAGTCTGAAGCACATGGACTACTCGGGTATCTGAGCACAGTTGTTTCTGTTCTGCTCGAGTGAGCTGGGAAGTCTAAGGAGAACTGCTTCCAAGGAAATCTCAGGCCAAGTGCAGGTTACCACGACTGTTCTGAGCAACTCGGACTTAAATCAACAAAGGGCGAATGTCATACTATTCATCCCTGCGTACACACACATCCTTCTAGTGGGGACCAGATCTCTCAAGGCAAGTCTGTTGTCCATTAAAGAGAATAATAGTGGACATAAAAAGAATCAAACAGATAGGTTCTGAGGTCACAAGTGAGCCCGAGGAAAACCTCAGAAACATGTTCACTGTATGTGGGGTGGGGAGGGAGGGTGCAATTGGTAGGAAAGGGGGAAGAAAAGCTGGGGATGATTTGGAACCATTGAATTAAACAAGAAAGGCTGTGTCCAGAGCCAGGCTAGACACCCAAGTTTCTCTTTCTAACCCAACCTTGTGTAAGTGAATTGCTTCCAAGGAAACCTGGAATCTTTTACACAGTCAGTGGATGGCACCATCTTGGATATTCATGGCATTCGGCTTACCCTAACTTCATATTCAACTTCATATTCTAACTTCGGCCTGCTCATACTGACTCCCTCTCTAACTCCTCTCTCTACCCCTCGCTCTCACTTCCTCTACCCTTCTTCACTTCCTCTTCTCTCCTGCCTTCTTTCTCTTCGTATCTGAACCACGCTTGCATTCTCTTTCTCTCTCTCTCTCTCTCTCTCTCTCTCTCTCTCTCTCTCTCTCTCTCTCTCTCTCTCTCGCTCTCTCCTTCTCCCTCTCCCTCTCCCTCCCTCTCTCTCTCTCTCTCTCTCTCTCTCTCTCTGTGTGTGTGTGTGTGTGTGTGTGTGTGTGTGTCAGGCACACACAATGAATGATCCAAGCTCTATCTCCACCCACGGTACCTCGTGATCAGCTTACCCAACATTCTGTGACCTTGGTCATAGCCAACAAAAGAAGACCTAAGCTCCCACTCAGGCTAACCTCCAGCATGCAAGCTCCTACTACTACGCCTCCTCTGCTTGACCCTAGCAGGAAGGCAGGTGGTCTCTGCAGAATAAAAACTATCTCGGTCTTTTGTACTCACGTTCCTGGAGTCCTGGAGGCAACATTGTCCAGGACACTTGTGGGCCACTAGCTCGGCCTCAGCATTTAGTACTGTTTGCTTTTCAAGAATAAGCTACAGGTGAGCTGTGTAAATCCACACGGTTATGGCTGGCTTGCCCAACACAGCATTACAAAGTTTCCTAGTGTGGAGGTAGACCCAGAGAGGTGGGCACATCACTATCCTACAGCCTAAAATCAGACCTACCCCCATTATCATCTCCAGCATTTATGGCCTGGTCATCAAGTACCAAGTGGTACTGGCACTTAATATAGATAATTTAACTTTTTTCCCCTAAGCCTTCAAATACTAAAGCATGTAAATTCAAAATCAACAAACTAGACAATTTATCACCCCATCCGTATACGCAAGAAGCTTGAGGACTGGAGGTAGTAAGGTCTCCTAGCTACAACATTCTAGGGAAGAGCATTAGGGACACAAGCTTGGCCATACCAACTGTTGCCTCATTTCTCACTCTATGCCAGGAGGCTCTTCTCACCCCCCTAAAGGAGGCTGTCCAAAGCTTGCACAGTGGTGCCTTCTAGATATCCTCAAGTCCAAAGGAGGCAGTGATGTGGTGGCATCTGATTCTGATTTCCATCCATGTGCCTTTGTGTTTGCATTTGAACTGTATATAAAAGTATAACATATATCCTAACCTACACTGTGAGATGATCTCAGTCAAGCAAGACTGAACAGCCATCACTAGTCCCCCATTGCTGTCTGCGATGAAAAACGCCATAGTCTAATCACTGAGTGAGTAATATTTCAGCATGGGAAGTAGAAGCGTTACCCATGGTGCCTGCTGTCCACAGTCTACGCAGGCCGACCCATCCCACACCATTGCCCAGTACGCACTCCTCACCCGACACCTTCCCCTGCATCCCTTCCCTCCTCCTTCATCCCTGTAACCAGCCTTCCACTTACTGTTTGTGCATTTTATACTTTTGTTCAAGACTCCACATAGATGTGAGACCAGCTGTTGTTCATCTTTACGGATTCATCCACCTAACAAATGGCAGTGTCCTGCCAAGCATACCGTGCCGTTCATGTGCACCTGCCTTTTGCTCTTGATTGTTGTGAATAATGTTCAGATGAACATGGAGTGCATGGGTTTTCACTCCGTGAACTGCTATATACCTAAGTAATGGCATTTCCGAGTTAGATGTTGCCTCAGCTGGCCTTGAACTTGCTGGGTAGCTCAGGCTGGCCTTGGTTTTAGTTTGTTTTTATTTGGGTTTGGAGTTTTTACGGGGTGCTGTTTTCTTTGGTTGGTTGGTTTTGGTTTGTTTTTTTTGAGAGGGGTTGTTTTCTCTTGTGTTGTTTTAATGCAGGGTCTCAAACTCCTTACGAATGGAAGGATCCTGACCTTCCTACCTCCACATCCCATCCCATCCTGGCAATGCTGTGGAATTTGTCTTTATGCTGCAGTATATGCTACCCCTGCTATCCTGGGAGACACCTTCAACACCCCTGGTCAAGCCCATTTCACTCATCAGCCTCACGGGCTTCATTAACTTTAAACTGGAAGACGTTTCTACATCTGCCTGCTGTAGATGTAATCTAACTGAATGTTTCAGGGGCATTCAGACTAGGATTTAGAGCACACAGCATGTTCCTCTGTTCGTGAAAACTGATGATATGCTGAGGGTATATGGCACTGGGGTCTACACTGGGCCCCGTGTTTAGACAGCAGCGGTTCACCTTCTGTGCCCAGGTGAGGACTGCAATATCTCTGGAGCCAAATAACGTCATTAACCATCTTCTTTCCTTGCCAATTAGACCCAGTAATTAAAGATGTGATATTTATTTATCATTCTTACCAAGTTCCAGTCTAGGCTTCTCCCAAGAGTTTCTGAGGCTCCAAAGAAGGAGGGGAAATCCAGAGATGGAACTTTTCTGGCTTTCCGGTGCCCCCGCAGCAGCTGCCTCTAGCCGACCCTTTGGTGCAATCAAACCACCCCTCTCAAGGCCAGAGCACGCCACTTTGCGCCTAGCTGGTGTGTTGCTCAGTGGCTCTGTGTGGTGCTCTCTAGGAATCTTCAAGCTGCCCCACTAGAACTTTGGGATGCATGCTTGTGAGTAAATACATTTGGGCATAAGGGATTTAGGCAAGTTTGCCATTGGTGCTGGCACGCCAACTCCTCAGACCACAGCCTTGCTGTGTGGTTACACATGCACCAGGGACCCAGAAAGAAAGGAGGGGTCTGGACCTCTGGAGCATGATAGCTGAAGCAGACCTCACAAAAACATGGCAGAAGCATACACGCTCTTGGAGCAGAAACCAGTGCAGAGAACCGGATGTCCTTCCCCAGTGTACTCTCACTCTGCTTGCCCTTAACTACTTCCCTTTTTTGGCACCTTACAGAAATCAGGATGTTAACTTCCACAGAGAGCATACCTTCTCAAATTCCCCTGCCTCAGCTTCCAGCATAAGAAGAACTCTTCTGTTCCTGCTCCCTCTCAGACAGCAAGGATGGCTATGGTGACTTTCAATTTCCCAGGACATACTCAGGGCAAAGAATGCTGGCAGAGCATCTGCCTCTCACTGGGAAGCCTTGTGATCCAATGGTTGAGTGCTGAGTTTTGTGTAGGGAGTTTGGAACAGTTTCATCAGCATTTGAGGGAGGGGGTCTTCAGAGGTGGACAGGACGCTATACTTCAGAATCTGCCTCCAAAGGCTGCCTTTATTTATACCAATGAAATACAAGATCTTTATGATTTAAACCACTGTACAGAGTCTAGAGTCTACTTCACTAGATTTATATGCATATAATATTTATGTATGTATGTATGTATGTATTATAGAACATATGGGGGAGGGAGAGGGAGAGAGGCAGCATGGAAGGTATAAATAAGAAGAAATAGAATGGAAAATAATGATTGATATCTAACACTTGTGACAAAAACCTTGCCTTGGGGAACTTCATACTGAATAAAGTGGCCCTATTTCTATACATTTCTACTCCTTGTTGATCTATTCATACAAACATACAGCCTGTTATTAATCAGAGGCCAGTTCTAAATTTCTTTTTTAATATGTGTGTCCCTATAATTATTCTTATTAATATCTTATCATATCTGTAAACAATACAAAAAGAGACCAAGAGTCTTCCCTACAGATGTGAGGGGTCTCCAAGTCTCCATGTTTCACAGCAGAAGCATTTAGACACTCTTTCAGAGAGTTCACAGGATATGTGAGACTCCTCAGAACATGGACACATGGGGGAGCCTTTTGAATCTCAGTACTGGCCTGGGAAACCTTGTTAAAATCTCAGCTGAGGGACTAAAGAGGTGGCACAGAGGTTAAAGAGTGCGCTGTGCAAGGTTGAAGACCCAAGCTCCAAGCCAGAACCCAGGTAAGAAAGCCAGCACACACTGTAATCCCAGCACTGGGGAGGTGGAGCCTGGAAGATCCCTGGGGTTTTCTGGACAGCCAGCCTAGAATATTTGAGTTCCTGGCCAGCGGGAGACACTATCTCAAAAAACAAAGTGGGTAGCAACTAAGGAATGACACTCAAGGTTGGCCTCTGGCCTCCACATAGACAGGGACGCACACACAAGATGTGCCCAAACACACATGAAGAGATACATACAGACATACATACAGACACACACACACGCTCACACACACATATGCCCCCTTACACAGATATACACTTACATCTCAGCTACATGGATTCTGCCCAATATCCAGTTCAAATGTACAGAAGTTTCGATAATTCTGAATAACCAGGAATGCTGTACTCTTGTGTGGAATTTGACCAAAAAAGACTTTAATTATTTCATTTCCCACCACTCATTTCCCAAGGAGCAGAGTCCTGGACATCATAAACATTTGCTTATGTTATGGGAGTTTTCAAGACGGATAATGAACAAAGGCTACTTCTCAAGCTGACTTTCATGGTCAGTTTCATAACTAACAAGTCAACCAGCCCCCGCCCTTGTTCGGGAAGAAAAAGAGGGGTGCTCCTAGGACCATTAGCGCACAGACTGCTCCACCTGAGGTTTTCAGGATGGTTTCTGCAAACTCAAATTGTCCAAAGCTGTTTGATTAAAACAACTATTAGAATGCTTTATGTAAATGTAGGTGTCATATAAGAGATGCAAATATAAATATAACCCACAGTCTGGAGACACCAGCTCAGAGGTGTCCTTATGAACAGAACTGTGATTGACAGGAGCACCAACCTCTACAGAACCTTCTGGAAACAAACTCTGTTGGGATGAGAGTGTTCTCAGATGGCCTACAGCTGTCTGCTGTGTGCAACATCAATAACTATTCCTTTCTCTAGCTGCCCTTCGGCCTCCTGCTGGAACCTCCAGTGAGCCTGGCCAACCTCCTTTGGCTCTTGGCCTGCAACACTCCAAACAAATTCATTTGTACCTGGACCAGTGTGAGAGTCCCTGCCCAGTGACCATTGTTGAAGCTGTCTTACCACACTGTGTTGTAAAATAATGACCAGGAACCCTGTAGGGTGAAAGCTGATGGCACATGGCACAGCACCTACTTCCTGCATATACTAATAGATTATTGGGTGTCTTTTTGTGATACCTTGAGTTGGCCAGGATGGGTAAGAAATGCCTCTATCCTCAAAGAGCTTGCAGCCGAGTCATGGAGTGTACAGGAACATGAAAACTCCTGTAGCTACAACGTCCCCACCAGGACTGAAACATTTCATTTGTTAAAGCTAGGGTTCGGGGGCTGGAGAGATGGCTCAGTGGTTAAGAGCACTGACTGATCTTCCAGGAGTCCTGAGTTCAATTTCCAGCAACCACATGTTGGCTCACAAACATCTGTAATGGGATCTGATGCCCTCATCTGGTGTGTCTGAAGACAGCAACAATGTATTCAAATATATAAAAATGAATAAATCATTTTAAAAAAAGAAAAAAGAAAGCTAAGGTTCTTCCCAAGTATCCCTGACATCTCCCTGTCCTTTGTTCATGAAGCCCTGAGATAGTCTCACCTCAGTGTCTTGGACACATATGCAAAGCTCCTATAGTCAAAGAAAGCCACTTCCTGAGGTTCAAGAAGGTTGCAGGACTTCATGGAGCCCCTCTGCATCTAACTTCGAGCTCCAGGGGAACTTCTGCCTCCTCCCTTTATTTCAGCCTCTGAAGTGTTTTGGAGGTGGTAACAGCAAACATCCCATGCTCCACCAGAATCCTACTGGCCCTGGCAATGATAGAGGAACTACTAAAATTACTGAGTTATGTTATTAAGTTTGCTATGGCCGGGCAGTGGCAGCGCACGCCTTTAATCCCAGCACTTGGGAGGCAGAGGTAGGTGGATTTCTGAGTTCGAGGCCAGCCTGGTCTACAGAGTGAGTTCCAGGACAGCCAGGGCTACACAGAGAAACCCTGTCTCGAAAAACCTAAAACCAAAAACAAAACAACAACAACAACAACAAAAAAAAAAAGTTTGCTATGCTTATCCCCAGTTCTGTAATTTTTCATGTATTTTAAAGCCATTTTGTCAGTTGTATACCTACTCAGAACTGATTCACATGTCCCCTTTTGTTCTCCATTCGGATAATTTCTACTGCTCTGCTTTCACTAGCACTCATCGTTTCTCCAGTAGTCTCTAAACAGCCAGGAAGTCAACCCAGACAATTTTCCATTTCACATATAGTATATCTAGTTTTAAACTTTATTCTTTCTTTCTCTCTCGATCTTGCTCTCACTCTCTCTCTTTTCAGTGCCGTACTTTGTAGCCCAGATTGTCCTTGAACTCACAGACAGGCTCCTGTCTCAGCTCCTGACTTATGCCCAGTCCATGCTTCCTTTTCAACAGTAACAGCTAGAACTTGATCTGCACCCTCTCTCCTTCTCTCCCTCCTTCCCCACATCCTCCCCTCTTCCCCCTCCTACTCCCCCTCTTCCCGGTCCTCCTTCCCTCCTCCTTTTCCTCCTCCTCTCCTTTCTCCTTTCCCTCCTCTTCCCCTCCTCCTCTCCCTCCTCCTCTCCCTCCTCCTCTTCCTTCTCTCTCCTCTTCCTTCTCTCTCTCTCTCTCCTCCTCCTCCTCCTCCCCCTCCTTCTCCTCCTCTTTGTCTCTGTCTGTCTTCAGATGCATCTGCTTTCATTGTTTAAAGCAGTGTCTACCTGTGAGTTCCAACACTGTCCCTTACAGTATCTCCCCTTCAGCCTTTCCCTTTTCTAACTGTGGTTACATTTTCTGCGTCTCTTCATATCTGCTGTCATTTTTTGTGCATGTAACTGTCTTAGTTTGGATTTCTATTACTGTGATGAAACACTATGACCAAAAAGGAGGTTGGGGAGGGAACGGTTTATCTGGCTTACACTTCCATATCACTATCATCACTGAAGGACTTAAGGACCAGAAATCAAACAAAACAGGAACATGGAGGTAAGAGCTGATGCAGAGGTCATGGGGGGTGCTGTTCACTGGCTTGCTTCTCCTGGCTTGCTCAGCTTGCTTTCTTGTAGAGCCCAGGACCACCAGCCCAGGAATGGCACCACCCACAGTGGGCTAGGCTCTCCTGAATTGATCAGTAATGAGAAAATGCCTTACAGCTGGGTCTCATGGTGGTTTTTTCTCAACTGAGACTCCTTCCTCCCTCCTCTCTAGTGACTCTAGCTTGTGTTGTTGATACAAAACCAGCCTGTACAGTGACTAACACTTTAGACACTGTGATATTGACTCTCTGAACTTTTGTTTTCTTTACAAAATATGAACATCAACCTGGCAGGCAGTTGATGTGGTGGTGGATCATTGGACTTTCTGGGCTCCTTAAGTTTCATGGATCTAGAGCAGCCTTTATGCTCTAGAGTGGAGGCAGACCTCTGCCTGGTATCTATTTTCCATGATCCCAATAATCAGAAAACCTGGGAGTGCATAGCTGTCTCTTGGTACCCAGTGCAGGATCCCAGTCTCTTGTACCAAAATGCTCTGCCGAAGCCTGCCTCTGCTCATCTACACTGAAGCTCCAACCAGCCCACTCTGCAGACTTGGAGCTCTGTGTGAGTCCTTCGAGTGATTCTCGCCCACACCAAGTGCCTCTGAAGTCAACACTGTGTCCACCACCCAAGGAGGTCACAGAACAATGAATCTTCCCAGCTTCCCTTGCAAGGATCAGGACCAGCTCCTGCAGGAAGCTGATGAGCTCCAGCCTTCTCCATGGATCACAGGGTCCAAGCTTGCTGTGTTGTATACGTGGCTCAGGGTTTGGGCATTTGTTTGCTGTATTGTATACGTGGCTCGGGGTTTGGGCATTTGTTTGTTATTTGTCTTTGAGACAAGCTCTCCTGTAGCTACAACTAGCCTTATCCTGATCCTCCTGCCTCCCCTGCCAGGTGCTGGAACTTTAAGTGTATACCACCTGCTCAGTTGCAGCCCATTACAGCAGAAGAACAAGCCAGTGCCAGCACTCCATTCAGTATTCCCCAGACTGGTTTTAGCTGACATTTTCTAACTTCTTGGGGTGGAGAAATGAATGATAACTTACTGTTTTTCTTTTTGTTTATCTCCTTTCTCTTTTTACTAACCTCTAAAGTAAATCAAAAGATTTACACTTCACAAATCTCTGCTACAGTTTTCTCATTTGCTTGCCCTTTAAATCATTTTTGATGTTTCTTTTAGTGAGGTATATGGGAAGGCAGATCCAAAGAGAAATGTGAATCCTCAGGGGCCTAATCAATGGATCCCCTCCATCCATCCAATTCCCAGTGTTTATCGAGTGACTGTACCTCCGTTCCCAACCACTGAGACTGTGGAGAACATGGGCCGATTGTAGGCAAGTGTCAGGAAGTCAGTACTTGAGACAACATAGTTCTTTGGATCAAAGAGAGCCAGCCTTGTTTCTCTCTCGTCCTTGTCCTTTCTGTCAAAGATATGAGCATGTGAAGGTTCTCACGGCACCACCCTCTCCAGCTGAAGCTGCCTCAACAAAGAAGTCGAGGTCTCTAAATCCAAAGCCAGGCATGTCATTCATGGCAAGCTCCAAGATCATCATATTCAGGAAAGCTAGGAGCTGCCTACCAGAGTGCTTCATGCAGTAAGTCTGCTCTAAAGATCCCCAAGCAACCTCAAGACTCCAAAGGAAATGGCTTTAGCTTTGAGGGTCCTAGCAGGGATCTCACAACTGGGACAGTCACCCAGAGCCTCACTGACAGGGTCCTGGCTCACTGTAAGGTTCCTGACTTATGGGACTGAGGATTTCTCAGTTCCCAAATGCTGACGCTGGGGACTTACCTTTATTATTTCTCAGGGGGAATCTCACAACAGGAGAGCTCGATATCCACTGTTCTTTCATCAAACATGCTCACTCTGGCCGCTACTCCCTCAACCCAGTGTGCCTGACTTGGTCTCCTGAAACCTAGTCTAAGCCCAGTACAGATGCCTCCTTCTCTGAAGCCTTCCTGATGCCCCAAACTCAAGAAGGGGCCATCTTCTGCGTTGCCTAAATGTCAACCTACTCTTGGGCCTGAAATAATATTGCAAGAATGTGCCCAGCTGGGTAGTGTTGACTTTGCAGTTGCCACACAGCGTGCCCCCATCAGACTGTTTGGGATTTGGAAAAGCGACCAAGATGGGTCAGTCTGCAGAGGCTGCTTCAGGAGTTTGGAAGACAATGGTTTGTGTTCCCACATGGATAGTCCACTGCCTGTCTCAATAGAGGGCTGCTGTAAGCCAGAACCTGGTTCTTCTGAAGGTTTCTGGCAGTGTGGATGAGATGCTGGAAGACAGGGAGAAAGGTGGCATTCCATCTTCAGGCATGTGTCCCAGTCAGCTGGGCACCAAGAGACCAAAAAACATCTCTACCTGTGGACACCCACCCCCTCATCTATTGGCCTGGGTCTTGCACTTGCATATGGCTTGTTCAGCTCCATCTTACGACTCAGTCCAGGGCCTAAATCATCCTTTATGACCTTATGACCTTGTTTACCTACAAAATATCTGTGCCAGATTCCGAACAGCAGATTTAACCTTGAACCAGGAAAAACAGTCGTTTGTATGTTGGGATGGACTGAGGGAGAGCACCCTCCTGATCCTGAGGAAAACAATCTGCCACCCTTGCCAGCAGTGATGGGAGCTTGCCGCTGTGGTAAAGAAGGCAGGCATAGAACGTGTACATTTAAGATGGTAGTGGTGGTAGTTCTTTTGGGAGACAGCATCCATATGTACACTAGTGAGTGATGTTTAGTAACCATGCAGCTGGAGAAGGGGATAAGAGACAGACAGAGCTCTCCAGGAAAATAAAGCATGGAGGGTTTAAGCCCTGCACCATGGATCAAAGCCCAATGCTCCAATAAGACGGTGTTCTCATTAATAGGACACAGTGTCATCAGCGTATTTTTAGCTCAGGAACCGGAATGCTCTCGATATCACATGACCCGGTGTGACACAGGTGGCCAGAAATTAGGACAGGTTTTGTTTTCCTCTCCTGGGGTGCAAAGTGCTGGGTTTGTTGGAGAAAAATAAGAACGCCACCTATCCAGCAACACTTCTCTTTTTTCTGACTCCGGGGTGTGATTTTTTTTATTGAATCTATGCAGGGAGGTGTGGGTTGAAAGGCCTTTCTAAGGTTAAGCAGATGATTAAGTCCTCCACGTGCATGTTTGTGACTGACGTGTAACATGCAAACCTGGGAATTTGGCTCGCTGTAAGGTGCTTGACTACAGAGTATACAGCCCTGGGTTTGCAACAATATAAACGGGCTTGTTCTGTGTTTTCTACACCTCCTTCCCCTGCTTGGTCAGCCATTTAAAGCATTTAAAGTTCTGGAAAATGGAAGCTCATATGGGGTCTGACTAAAGCCAAAAAAATCATCAGAGTGGGGTCCCTATGGAACCCACACGCTCCCAGTTCCTGGAGGCTGCAGCTCCTCTGGTTCCCGGTTCTTTCTTCCATCCTTACTTGTCATGTTTTCCCAGTGTGAAGCTGTGCTTGGCAGGTGGGAAAGAGTCTCCAGCCTTAGGGAGTCATGGGACAGCGTTGGACCACCTGAATTGTTCAGGGTGTTCTTCTTCACGTTTGTGGAGCCTCTGCCACACCAGAGGGAATCCAGTGATTACAGAACGGACATCTTGGAGGTTGAGACAACTACAAGAGTTCTTCCCCGCTCCCCAATCTCAAGTCCACATGTGTTTTGAGTTTTAAGAAAAAGGACACAGTCTCTACAAGTTTTTGTACTGTGGGAGAAAAAGCAGACATCTAATTCCACTATTGCCATATTTGTCACAGAGAGGGTTAGAAGCATTTTATTCAGAGACTCTCGGAGTCAGTAAAACTAGGGTGCCCTGTGTCAGAATCCAAAGCCTGTCATGTATGCACACAGGCACACATGTGCACATGCACTGTCTGTCTGTGGTTACTCTGCTACCCAGGCATTCTACTGACCCACTTGGCTCTTGTACACAAGATGCCTTTCCTTCTTTTTTCTGATGCCCAACGAGCAGCTTTCGAGAAACAACAGGGTCCTGCCCAGCCTGGGGCTGACTCCACCACACTCTACCATCTCCATGACTTGCCCTGTTATCATCAATATGTTTTATAATGAGGCAGCATGTTGTGGTGGGAGCGGGGCCCATGCTGAGGTATTCCCACCCCACCCCCAGGTATCAGCTATACGACGGGTCTAGTATGAAATGATGTTTATGTGGGGCATGAGAATGGGGGTGAGGAGGGAGTGTGGGCAGAGAAAGAAAGGGGTCAGAAAAGGACAGAGAGAGAAAGAAGGGAAGATGCAGGGCTGGGAACACGCGGAGAGACAGGGAGAGACAGGGGGCGCGGGGGAAGAGGCTAGAGAGGGAGGGAGAGAGGCCAGAGAGGAGAGAGGAGGGGAGGGAGAGAGACAAGGGAGAGAGAAGAGGGGAGAGGGGAGAGGGGAGAGGGGAGAGGGGAGAGGGGAGAGGGGAGAGGGGAGAGGGGAGAGGGGAGAGGGGAGAGGGGAGAGGGGAGAGGGGAGAGGGGAGAGGGGAGAGGGGAGAGGGGAGAGGGGAGAGGGGAGAGGGGAGAGCAAACAGTCCTTTTATAGCAAGCCAGCATCATCCTTGGCTGTTGCTAGGTAACTGTTGGGCGGAGCCTAATAGAGAGGCTAACACCAGTGGTTCAATATTCTTCCTGACTAGCTCCTGCCATAGAGCATATGCTCATGTCCTGGTCTGTTGTTTCTTTCTAAATCCTAAAGGCCTCCATCCTGACTAAACATATCCTCCGTGGACTTCCCCACCACAAGGCATCTCTGCTGTTTGCATCCCCAGTCTTGGCTTGTGATGACACCACATACTCTTCTCTCTCCTAAAATAAACCCTGGGATTAAGGTGCCTGAATCCTTCCATTCTGTCTTGGAAATGCCTTCTAAGCCCAACCTCTGTCTTTTCTAAAAGATCTGGTGTCATAAAGACAAATAGTAAAACAACCCCATGGGAAGAACAACTCTATCAATTAGCTGGACGCTTCCGAGCTCCCTGGAAATAAACCACCAACCAAAAAGAATACATGGGCTGGTCCATGGCTCCTGCTATGTATGTAACAGAGGACTGCCTCATGGCATCAGTGGGAGGGGAGGCTCTTGGTCCTGTGGAGGCTTGATGCACCAGAGAAGGGGAATGCTAGAGGGTGAAATGGGAGTGGGTGGGTGGGGAAGCACTCTCTTAGAGGCAAAGGGGAGGGAGATTGGGTAGAGGGGTTCATGGAGGGGAGACTGGGAAAGGGGATAACATTTGAAAAATAAACAAATAAAATGATTAATAAATAAAAATAAATAAAAATTTAAAACAGAAAGAAAGAAAGAAAGAAAGAAAGAAAGAAAGAAAGAAAGAAAGAAAGGAAGAAAGAAAGCTGGGCAGTGGTGTTGCACACCTTTAATCCCAGCACTTGGGAGGCAGAGGCAGGCGGATTTCTGAGTTTGAGGCCAGCCTGGTCTACAGAGTGAGTTGCAGGATAGCCAGGGCTACACAGAGAAACCCTGTCTCAAAAAACCTAAAAAAGAAAGAAAGAAAGAAAGAAAGAAAGAAAGAAAGAAAGAAAGAAAGAAAGAGGAAAGAAAGGAAAGAAAGAAGGAAAGAAAGAAAAAGCCAAGCCCCATTGCTTTCCAGACAATGTCGGCATGCCTAACCAGCTCATGGGCAACATACAGACCAGAATAGCTGCAAATGCATCCCAACACATTTTTAAATGGCAATCCCATGATGCCTCAGTGTCAAAAGATCAGACACCCCCCCAAGAGCTCAAGGACAGAGAGTGGACCTTTGTGCTGGGCAAAGCAGCTTCCAGCCATGCCTGGGCATGGGACCTTCCCAATTATATGGGTGGGGTCCTGCCATCTGAAGGGTATTTGTATGGCTGCAGTGTTTTATGCTGACAAGCCATTGGTGCAGCACAGGACAACTATAGTGGAGACTTAGGGGTCATCAATTGCAGGGGCTCTAGAAACATGGGGTGCTACAAACAGTGGTGCCATGTGACCTTTGTGGTCACCATACCAACCCCTGGATTGTATGGTCAAGCATCCCTCTGCCACGGAGATCTCTGAAATGTAAACCTTGTTTTTCCATATCCGCCCAACATGGCATGAAATATGATGTATAAACCATTTTCCATTTCTGATCATTTCTGTAAGAGACAGTGTACCTACTGCTTCCTTCAACTATGAGAGTGTCCCATCAAGATTAGTCTTTTCCAGGGATGATCCCCCAATGGCTATCCAATACCAAATGGTCAGCCTGAAATCATATATATACAAACACATATACACATATATATATATACATATATGGTTCTATATGATTATATATGATGGTGTGTGCATATATACATACATATATATATATATATATATATATATATATATATATATGAAACAGTAAATGTGTGTGTGTGTGTGTGTGTGTGTGTGTGTGTGTGTGTAAAACAATAGTAATCAAAGACAGAAGCCAGGAATTTGAGTGGACACTGTGGGGAGTGTATGTAGGTGGAGTTAAAGGGAAGGAGGGGAAATGATGTCATTATATTCAAATTAATATTTTAAAAAAACTTTTTAAAAAAGGGTAGTGCTTTGGCTGGCAAGCCATTGTTTTGACCTCTGCTTGAATTTGCTACAAAACAAGGTTTTGCAACCTGAAGGGAGCTGGCCACACCTGTTTCATTAAGATAGTCACTGCAATGGCTCACCTTGAGTGCCACCCAACCAGATCTGGGTCACTGGGAAGCAGTTGTGAGCATGGTTAACTTAGAAACGTAACCATGTCTGGTGCTTAGGCTGAGAAAAAAGGGAATCTGGGCTTCCTCACTGTGACCTCGATCAGAAGACGCCTCACACTCTTCCTAGCGTGTCTCCTCTGGGGTGAGCTGTTTCCGCCCAGGGTGAGCCAAAATAAGCCCTTCCTCCCTGAGCTTGCTCTTGTCATTTGTCACAGCAGAGAAAGAAGCAGCCAACTAATAGGCGATGCTTCCTGCTAGGGACATAGCTTAGGGGCAGAATGCTTGCCTAGCATGTCTGAGACCCTGTGTTTAGTGCCTAGTAATGCAAAAAGAAAAATAAATAAATAACAAAGGACAACATTCTAATTTTAACATTCTAATTTCCAAAGACATTAATTTGATATTTATATGAGAAATAATGATTGAAAACATTAGTGCTTCTATCACTGTATTTTCATAAAACCAGAAAACTTTGTATGTACGTTTAAACTAACAACAACGGAGACTTCAGCCGGGTGTGGTGGTACACTCCTGTAACCCCAGCATGCAGGAGACAGAGGCAGGTGGATCTCTATGAGTTCAAGGTCAGCCTGGTCTACTCACAATGTAATCGATTTCCAGGACAGCCAGGGATACGTAGTGAGACCTTGTCTCAAACCCTTCTTCCAAAACATGACTTTTTCTGTGAATTTCTTAACAAAACTCCACTGCTGTTCTTTCAATGCATTCTAGCTATTACATGTAGTTCTCTGTGTTGAATGATCTGAGAAACTTCTGGTTTCGTTCGTCAATATAGTGATACTTGGTTTATGACTTTGACTGCATAGTGAATTTCTGCTTATTTTTAATTTTTCTGGATCATTCTTGGATTCCTACTCTAGTGCTTTAAGTGTTTCTTTTTTTTTTTTTTTTAGCTCTTTCCCTCCCTCCTTCCTCTCCAACCCTTCCTCTCTCCTTCCTTCCTTCCTTTCTTCCTTCCTTCCTTCCTTCCTTCCTTCCTTCCTTCCTTCCTTCCTTCCTTTTTTCTTTTTCTTTCCCTGGCACTTTGGATTGAGTCCAGGGCCCTGCCCTTGCTACCCACTAGGCAGTCTTCTGCTGAACTCTCTTTAGCCCCACCCCCATCTCGCGCTAGCCCCGCCTCCTCTCTAACCCCACCCCAGCCATCTCTCTCTTAAGTTCTAGGTCGAGTTTTTTTTAGCTTAGAATGCCATTTCTCATCAGTGAGAGTAACTGCTTGTAAGTTCTTCCATATTGCACTTATAGATGGACACAGAGTTGGGATGAATGCGAACATGTTTAATATCAGGCAAACACATTGTTAGATATTTACATTGTTAGAATTCCTGGGTTTTGTCTGTTCCAGTTCCTTTAACAAACTATCCCAGTCGGGCAACTCAAAGGGCTACTTTTCACCTTTCTTAAAGCTGGAAGTAGATCCCGGTACTTCAGAAAGGGATCAAGAGACTCTGCCTCCTGGTTCTGAGATCAAATGCTCTCATTACATCCTCACAGAGAAGAAAGAGAAGGGCGTTCTCTGAGAACCTTTTACCCCACACCTTACATGACCTCATCACCTTTGAAAGGACCCACCTCCTGTTACTGTCAACTTGGGGATTGTGATCTTGGCATGTGAGTTTCAGAAAGACACACTATTCAGACCTTAGCCAGGTTAAAATTCATTCTCCCAGAACCTGCATAAGCAGCTTATTATGCTGGGGTGTGCACGTGCTTGCTGTGGTGTGATGTCTTTCTTCAGGCTCTTGTTTCTGTCTTCCTCCTGGGTCACTGATGAGGGGAAACCTCTGCCCCACCCCTCTTGCTTCCTCCTGACCACTGTCTGCCAGTGCCTGCATGTGCTACAAACACTCTCGCTGAAGTGTCCAGGCCATCCACCCTCAGTGATCTTTGCTCACCCATCTTGCCGCTGCTTGGTCGACTCCTGCGGGGACCTAACAAGGTCATGCAGACATGCTCTCCAAAGAACAGTGCTTGGCACACAGAAAACTGGGGGGAAGGTGTGATGGCTGCGGTGGGCTGTGTCACAGCAGCCTTGTGAAGAAGGAAGCCTGGCTGCTCTTCCCTCTGTAGTGGGGCCCACACTGAAGCTCCTTGGATTAGGAGTGCCCCAGACTTTGTCTTCATCTCTGAGCTTATGACTTGAGACCTTCCCAAGCACAGCTCTGTGTCGAAGGGTTTTCTTTCTCAGTCTGAAAAGGTAAACAATTTTCAGCCTAAGGCATTTCTAAACTATCGTTTCTCCCGTCTGGTTCCCGTCTTCTGGGGTGCACACCTGGGGTGCACTCATGTTTCTCCTTGTCTTTGCTGGTTCCTTCCCTATCCCCTACTTCCTGAGCTGGGATTTTAACATTGTTTCCCCAGGTTTTGATATTTGTTATGTCAACTGAACCATTCCGTTGGGTAGCTCGTCCAGACATTTTATTTATTATTTATCATTATTTACTATTTATTAATGGGGCAGGTAGAGTTGCTGGGGCCAGAAGACAACTGGGCAGAGTCTGCTCCCCCTCCCACTTTTACAGCTCAGGTGGTCAGGCTTGACGACAAGGCCCTTTACCAGCTAAGCCATCTGGATAGCTCCTGTCCAGTCATCTTACATTTCAGCATATTTAATTTTAAAAACATTTCCCCATCTACACACACACAGAGAGAGAGAGAGAGACAGAGAGAGAGAGAGAGAGAGAGAGAGAGAGAGAGAGAGAAAGCTTCTTCCTCAAAGAAACTCACTCACATTTTAGGGTGAAGGTATCTTCTCCTTTTAAAGAACTGGATTTATCTATTTATTTTATTTTATTTGTGTGTGTGTGTGTGTGTGTGTGTGTGTGTGTGTGTGGACACTGTGTGCATGAGGAAGTCCGAGGACAACTTGCAGGAGTTGGTTTTCTCATTCTACCCAGTGGGTCCCAAAGATGGTACTTGGGTTAATCAGCCTCAGCAGCAGGTACCTACTACACCTCCTGAGCTGTCTCGACAACCGACACTCCTCTCCTCATTCAATGCAAAACACAAGAAAGCGCTTCCAACACGTGGTCACATGTGGCCGAGGAGAGCTGTGAATGAGACCAAAAACAGAGCCATAAACGAACATAAAATATCTAGCATTCATTTTATTTTATTTTTGTAACTTGACTGCCAGTCTCAGGCTTGAACTTTCTGAATGTCAATATCAAGTCACAAAGTTGCACCAAATAAAAATATGCCTACCTTAGCAACTCGTGGGTGAATGGTTGACCATCCTGGTTTTGATTTGTGGCCTATGACAACTCTTTGTCTGGTGGGGTCCAAAGAAGCAGAAGTTTGGGCATCCTTGAATTTGAAAATTCAATTTTGTTTTGTTCTGGAGTGTTTACTCTCCCCACAAAGGGCAGCTGCTCTACCATATGGTCATGGCCGATTTTTCTGGTGCTCTTAGCTCTTTTCAGTTGTCCTGGGGTCCTAGCCTGCTCTGAATTCTGCTTGGAGGATTGTATCATCTCATATGCAAGGCAGACACATACTCCCCTCTAGCTGATGGGTTTATCTTTCCCGTTAGCATGAGAGCTGTAGGTAGAGGTGACTGGTGAGGGGACTTTGTCCTCCCTGCAGACCCGGCAGCGTGGATGATGTCTGTAGGAGCTACACCAAACACAGAGGATTCTACAACAGCCATCTGAAGAACAGAGGCTCTTACCTCCAGGGTATGCACTAGATGGCTGCCTTGCCCGCCCGTGTCTATTTCTAGGCACAGTTTCTTTAGCGAGAGCTCCCAGCTTTCCCTAAAGGATATGAGAAGAGAAGGTACTGTGGTGACCTGTCTTTCTATGTCATTGAGATCGGGTCCTCAGGCTTGGCAGCAGTCACCTCTACCTACCACACCATCTCACCAGCTACAGTATGTTATTCTTGTTACTCCTACCATCTGCCTACTTCATTCACAAGTGGAAATGTCCCTGAAGCACTCAGGAAAAACATTGCCACTCCTTGCCGGCTTGGAATGCTATTTCTTACCCTCCTTCGATCCCAAGTGCTTTCTCTCTGGCAAGGATTCCTCACACCTTTCCCTCCTCAAGCTCTCAGCCTAGCTTTCTACATCCCTGTTAGGGTGTTGTTCCTTACCAGGAGTCTCTTTAAGCCAAGTCAGTCGGAAGTGGCGGGCGTACCCAGCGTCTCCCACCACTAAGCTCTGCCAGCAGAACAGACCAGCCAGAAAAGCAAAGGAGTGGCCTCCACAGTCCACTAATAAGAACTCAGGAATGAGGCTCCAAACATCATTATTACCCTTGACTCTCAAAACCATATTTCCATCTATACCGTGTCTTTCAGAGCACAGACCCATGTGGGATCTCAGACTCTAAACCCTGGTCCTCCCCACACATTGGTCGCAGGTGCTCCTGCCTGATGATTCACTGTGATGAGTCACTCTGGCCACACAATGAAAATTAATAACAACACATGACTTCTCAGAGAACACTTTGTAGTTTTTGTTCAGAAGAAGAGGAAGAAGAAGAAGAAGAAGAAGAAGAGGAAGAGGAGGAGGAGGAGGAGGAGGAGGAGGAGGAGGAGGAGGAGGAGGAAGAGGAGGAGGAGGAGGAGGAGGAGGAGGTTGAAAGGTTATTTGCAAATACCATTGCCTAAGAGTAAACTATAGGAACCAAGAGGGGATATGAGCAGGAAGAGGCACAAACACACTTCCAGCGTTCTGCCAGCATCGATGTCCATACACCAGCCCACATGGAGAGGGCCTTACTGCTTGTTACCACAAGCCAAGCCCTGTCCTCATAAGAGAAGGAACCCAGAGCTCCCCATACCAGCAGTGGGACCACAGCTTCCCAAGAACCTGAAATAGAAACTTCTGTGACTCAGCTGGGCTCCTGCTACACATCTGTCCACGGGGAGGAACATCACGGAATCTAAGAGACAACTGGTCAACCTGCCTTGATCAGTGAGTTTCTAGTAAAAGTACAGAATGATAATAACAAAACTCCATAAACCCCAAAACAATATTGCCTTAGGGTTTTACTGCTGTGAACAGACACCATGACCAAGGCAACTCTCATAAGGACAACATTTAATTGGGGCTGGCTTACAGGTCCAGAGGTTCAGTCCATTATCATCAAGGCAGGAACATGGCAGCGTCCAGGCAGGCATGTATGATGCAGGAGGAGCTCAGAGTTTTACATCTTCATCAGAAGGCTTCCAGGAGAACATTGACTTCCAGGCAGCTAGGATGAGGGTCCACACCCACAGTGACACACCTACTTTAATAAGGCCACACCTTCTAATAGTGCCACTCCCTGGGCCAAGCATATACAAACCATAACAAATGTACATCAGCTACCTTAAAAACAGGGAACCCTTATTTGCATCTCCCCCACACTTTATATCCCGTGGTTTTGACGCCTGAGCATGCCTCTGACACTGGAGGACTCACTCCTCCTTTACCTCATTGAGCCTTTCCCTGCCCACCGCATCACCACTCACCAACTCCAGTTCCTAGAGAAAGGCAGCAAGCACTCTCCTGTGCACTTCAGCCCATTCATGGGTCCTATAGTTCAAATACGTGGTTGTGAAGTAAAGCATTGTCCTTTAGAACACGATTTAAAAGTCCCTGCTCTGTCTCCCAGTTCAGCTGTCACTTGCAACCCTAGGACCTTCCGGAAAGCCCAGGCCGGCTATTCCTGCAGGATAGCAGGACCACATAGATGCTCACGCTTGAGACTGAGGTACAGTGTTCTTGTTCAAGCCTGTGACTTCCTTTATCCTCACATCAGACAGGAGACACTGACAGAAACTCACTCTCCTCTCAGAAAACCAGTAAAACTTCCAGAGTCTGTTTTAGCCCAGGAAACCAGGTCATTTTCCTCAGTCTGACCTTCCTTCCTTCCTTCCTTCTTCCTTCCTTCCTTCCTTCCTTCCTTCCTTCCTTCCTTCCTTCCTTCCAAAGGTAGTAACACTCGCCATTTATAAAACTGGCTATTCAAGGGGAAGGCAGCTGAGGAATTGCCATTTAACATGAAGAGAAAGCCTCTTTCATATATTGAAATAAAACAGTGGTTTCGCTGACCATAACAGTTTATCTGCTTTATTTTCAGAAATCCAATAAACAAATAAAAATCCGTTTGTGATGTTTTAATTGTGAAAGTGGAGCTTCTCCTTACTTGGCATATAAAGCTCTGGCGACCATTTAAACAGAAGGACAGAGTTCCAGAAGCATTAAGAAGCCCTAGCGAGAGCATTGTCTCAAAACCCCACGGGGTTTGTGTGGGCAGAAATGCAGCAGGATCCTTGTGCAGAGATGAAAAAGAAGCCAGGGGAGGAGTGGTGCCCTCCAGGGCCAGCAACTCACCTCTGACCATCCATACCAACAATGGTGGCACCTGCCTCTGCCTCCCCCTTAGCTGCTCAGCTCCAAGTGTCAAATCAGCCCATGAAGTGTCAGAAAGAGAAAGGGTGCAGAAATCCCAAGCATACCACCATCCTCCAAGCAGAGGAGAAACAATCCCAATATATTTGGTCCAAGAAGAAGCCCTGCACACCTAAGCAAGATTGGGAAGGACATGGGATCCTTTGTGTACAACGAAATGCACGAGAATAACACAAAGTGAACTTCTCAAGTTTTGCACACAGAAAATAGCCTGTGGTAGCTACCTTCATCTTCCCCCGGAAACATGGGTGTCTGGTGTGGAGATTAAAAACTGGGGAAAAAAAAAAAAGAGGATTCAAAGAGACCCACATAAGCAAAAACAGACTGACTGAAAGACAGACAGACAGACAGACAGACAGACAGATATAGAGATTTGAAGTATGTGTCTAGGAGTATAATACTATCCTAGCCTAGTGAGAGAGGCCTGTAGACCTTGCTGCTTCAGAGGCTAGAACAAGAGGACCACAAGTTCAATGCCAGTCTGTCCTACAGAATGAGTTCAAGGTCAGCCTGGGCAATTTAGTGAGACCCTGTCTCAAAATAACAAGGAAATGATGACAAGTATAAATACCAGTGCTGAAGCTCCTTCCCAACATGAACAAGGTTCCAAACTGTAAAAATTAATAATAATAATAATAAATCTTGTTTTGCTCTGGAAGCTTATAAGAATTTCATGATACAATTACTATTTAAATCTGTAAAGCTTCCAGATTCTTAGGCAGGCTACAGTCTTCCTGGAGTGTCAGGTCAGGTAAGGTCAATGATATCACTTAAATTTCTTTATCTTCCCTTCCTCACTCAGTGTGCTGGGTGTGGGCACCCCAGGCCACAGACTAGGCACACCCCGACAAAAGGCAACTGTGTGGAGGAAGGGCTTATGTTAGTTATGTTCCAGTTTTCCGTCCATCACTACAGGGAGTCGGTCACATCACAGACACAGAGGAGGGAGAATGGACCAGTGCACACATTGTTCACAGCCCTGCTTGCTTGTGCCTAGCACCATCACCTTTTTACAGTCCCGAGAACACACCCCAAGAATGGTGCCACGAGTGTCAGGCTGGGTCCTCTCGAATCAATTAACATCATGGGGACAATCCCCCTTGTCACCATGATCTAAACCATCTCTCATGCAGACTCTCTTCCTAGGTGATTCCAGGTTGTGTCAAGTTGACAATTATAAGTAACTATACCGTAGCCTAACAAGGCCATAGTCCCAGGCCAGCCACTGAACTGAGCTTGTTACACACGCTAGAGTGTTTAGTGTCATCTCCTATGTGAGGGAAGAGGTATCCCCTGTGTCTAAAGTGAAAAAGCAGTAATTGGGCATCATCAGCCGAGATCTCTCAGCTAGCCCATGTCAGAGCCAGGAGGCAAGCCTGAATTGGAAATCTCTGGTTTCTTAACAACCTGGTTAAGACAGGTTGTTTCTTAACAACTCAGTTGTGTCACGTGATATTTTTCTGGAAGCTGTCTTGTGAGAGGCCATGTGATTCACTGAAAACAGACACGTGAGAGGGCTCGTGATGTTTAAAAAGAATATAAATAGAACCCCACAAACAGTGAGAGGGTACTCTTGCATTGCTATACCAGACAATGCTTCGCTGGTCTTTACTGGCTTTCATTGGTCTTCACTTAGTAGAAAGAAATGTACCAAAGAACTTCTCATGGTGTTCCAGCTGATTCTGGCTGCATCTGTTGACTCATGCATATTGGACAGAGTCTTGCTGTTTCTGTTGGATTGAGCTGCCACTACTGATTCATGCTTGGTATTTGCTAACGAACTGGACTGCTGGTATCCTGACAATGAAGAGTGAAATCGTCCCAAGGAACTACCTCTAAAGAGGTCAACAACCCCCTTTTCCTATCAACCTTTTTTCTCCCCTACCTCTGGTCAGTGGGCTAGAAGGGAGCTTGAAGCATTAAAGAACCCTAAATAAAGTAAGTTTTGAAAAATAATCTAAGCCTACACAAACTCAAGGCCACGTCAACTAGTGCATGTCAGACTACAAGGCAAGACCAAGTCTCTCAGGCTCCAAAGCAAGCCCTTAGGATCAGAAGCTCTCTGGACTGGTGAATGTCATGGCCTAAAGGTCAGAGCACCTGCGCAGGGTTGAGGGTGATTCTTGGGGGCAGGGGGTGACCTACAGAGATACAAATGGCTGCACAGGCAAGGTGGTTGTCAGAAGGAAGGAAGAAGACAGAGTGCAAGCCTTGAAGAGACAGATTCTAAAGATATCACACAAAATGCACTTAACATCAGCCCCAGATGCAGCCTGAACTCAGAAACAGAGCAGAAAGATGGGGGTACAAAACCCTGCAGCCCTGAGGATCAGCAACTCTCCTGCAAGACAGCTGAGCCCAAGGTCCCCTGAGGGACTAGGCGCCCCCACAGCTAACACCCAGACAGCATTTGGACCTGCAGGGAGAGTGAGGCTTGAAAAAAATGCAGCAAAATAGAAGGCAACATTGAAACTTTGTTTCCCCTAAACATCCCCTGGGGGGGGGGAGGGCGGGGGGGGGGGGGCTCCTCTTGATTCCTTGGTTCTGTGCCTGATGTTCGCCTATAAAATAGCTTCTGACTCATTTGCACTCTACCAGGCGTTTCAGTGTGTCCCAGCTCCTGGTCATGTGACATTTTTGCTACTTCCTTTCCTAAAACCCTGAGGATGCAACAGGAAGTTTATACCTTCCAAACCACGGGGTGCCTATGTAGCAGTAGATGTTGATAGCAGTGGAAGGAAGGCTTGTTACTCTCCTACCAATGCCCCAGTGGACACTAGTCCTGTTTCACCTCAAGGCTAGAGTGTTCTCTGGCCTGTCTGCTTCTCTGTGCTCTCCTCTCCTCTTGACACCACACAGCTCAAGTGCAGCTTTTTATCAATTTAGTCTTGCTCTTTGTTCCTGGGGCTTAATTTAAATCTCTGATGACTAGAACACTTAATTGGCTTTTTAAGAAGGTAAACAAAAGAAAGGAGCTTTTTATCAGGCTGCACTAATGGACTTCGCCAGCGGTGTGCTTGGTGGGAAAACAGTGTCCTCCTCTTTCCTGGGTGGCTTGTGACAGAGAGATTAGGCCCCCTGTGTCATCTGTGGTATGCACAGCTTGGCCACTTTCCAAAGAGCCTCCTGCTGGCAGCTGTGGCCTTGGGTCTTCTGGCCAGGAAGAGAAACAATACAATCATTGCACAGGTTGACAGGCAGGAGACAAAGGGTCTGGCTTATGACCAAATAGGAAATTCAGGGAATCCTGGTCTCTGGCCCAAGTCAAAAAGCCTCAGAGGTCTGTGTGGCACAAGTAGTTACCACTTCTGAAGTCACCAAAACCAAACACAAGCCCACTTCATGTTTCCCAAGGCTATTGGCAATGCGGAAATTTATAATCCCTTGGCCATCCTGTCCTTATGTGTGTCCCCCACAGTCTCCTTGCAAATAAACTCATTGGCAAATACACACAAAGCTTTCCGATGGTTTCAGCTGCTGACTGATTATTTAAAATAATACGTTTGTACATGTGGCCAGCTCTGAAGTTTACCCGTTGGGTCTCTCCAAAGAAAGGGGGCAGAAGAACACTGTCTCACAGTAACTTCAGACTTCACATCCCTCAAGCTGTGTCAGTTGATAACAGTGGAGTTGGGATGCTGTCACATGAAGAGCTTTATGAGGGAATCTGGTTTTTCACTCAAATATATCTAGGGATACCCTAGGTTCTATTTTGTATTGTGGTATAAGATAGATCGTTGTAAGGAAATGTCAAGCTTCACATAAATTTCCTGGTATAAGTGTCTCCGATGGAAACACCCCAGGACGAGGAGGGAGGATAGACAGCTGTTTACTTCCGTGATGAGGAGTATGGACTGTCCTAAGGGCATCGAGCTCTATCCCGGCAGATTGTAGTTTTGAGAAGCACTAACTGGCTCTGTTGAAACCTAAGACCAGGGCATATGATACCACGAGGACACTGAAGTCCAGGTGTTCTCTTTCAGGACAGAGCCAGCTGTTTTTATTGGAAAACAAAGAATACTAGACAACCCCAAACCTAAGTTGTGGTGAGGTAAGGACCAAAGACACACACGCGTGTCAATCTGTTTATAAACTTTGGAGACTGACGGAGATGCAAGGTGATCATACTACCCAATGAGAGAAGGCTGGACCATCCATCCTCCATGAAGAGGAAAAGGCTCTGGTGTGGTCCAGATATATAGAAACATAAGAACTCCTTCCCAGAAACAGTGGCACACATGTACAGGACGACACTCCTGACCGGAACATCAAGGGTCTGGGGAGGGCCCTATGCATGCCCTTCTATTTTCCATGTGTGTGTGTACCTAGGGACACCCTTCAGCCGGGAAATGACAAAAGGTAAAGCACCAAGATAAAGCCTTAAATTGGCATTTTCTATGAACACTTCTCAAGCCCTGGGAGTTCAGAAGACGGGCATCAGTGATATCAAGATGGAAGCGGGGGTGGGGGGGGAGCAGGCTGGTCTGATGGCTTAGGGGTCAAGAGTGTTTACTGCTCCTCTAGAGGACCTGAGTTCAACTCCCAGAACAATTGAGGAGTCTTCTGGGCAGTGTTCTATAATCTACCCTGCCTGTTACAGCCGCTGGAATAGGCTCCTGGCTGACCATTCCCTGACTGTCCACGTCTTAGTCAGGGTTCTATTGCTGTGAAGAGACACTATGACCAAAGCAACTCTTCTTATAGGCAAACATTTCATTAGGGCTGGCTTACAGTTTCAGAGGTTCAGTCCGTTGTCATCATGGTGAGAAGCATGGCAATGTGCAAGCAGACATGGCGCTGGAGAAGGAGCTGAATGTTCTACATCTTGATCCAAAGGCAGCCAGAAGGAAACTGTCATCTGCACTGGGCAGAGCCTGAGCATAGAAGGGGACCTCAAAGCCTGCCCCTACAGTGACACACTTCCTCCAACAAGGCCACACCTCCTAATAGCTCCACTCTTCATGGGCCAAGCAGTCAAACACATGAGTCTATGGGGACCAAACCTATTCAAACCAGTCCACGTTAGGCATATCTTCACACCAAGGCACCAGCTGAAGTACAGCACCATGGTCCTTGCCCACACAGCAGGGTGGGTTGGAACAAAGCATCTCTGAGAGATTTCAATGATGTCATCTTGGGACCCTGCTTCCATGTTGTGCCTTAACCACATGACTCTAGGATGAGACCACCAAAATCGATGGATGCCCACTCAGCTTGTGTTAGCTGAACGTCAGGGATGGAGACAAGCCCACAGTTGAACTGTGTCTCTCCAAACCCAGGACCTCAGAAAGTTAACCGCATTTGACAGCAGAGGCTCTGGAGAGTTGAGTAAGTTAAAATAAGGCCTTTGGAGGGACCAGCTATGACTGATGTCCTTATAAAACACAGACATGGGACAACGTCATACACAGAGTGATGAATGTGAAGACACACAGAGCTGATGGCATCTGCCAGCCAAAGAGAAGCTTCCTGAAAAACTACCCCTAAAACATGTTGACCTTGGATCTCCAGCTCGAGGGCTTAAGACATCTTTCCCTCAAGCACCCAGTGTGGGTGGCTGTGCCCACATGCCCTAGGAAACTGATGTGGGCATTTGGAGGGGGCAGCTGAGAGAGGACCTGAAGCTGCTAGTACCAGTTCCCCTAGTTAGCCAGAGGTTTTTTTGTTTTGTTTTGTTTTTTTGTTTTTTTTTTTTTCTCACAGAACTGGTGCTTTTAGCCCTCAGCGTCCCCACCACTGGCTCCCAGCTTTACAGCAATTCAGCTGAGCCCCAGCCAAGTCGGGCTAGGTCTGCAGGAACCAAAACACTAAGCACAGTCCCACACAATAGTGACATTTACTTTCCTCAGTCTCAGTCTCAGAGTCTCCCACCACTAGAGGAACGTATTAGTCAGAGTCCTTTGAAAGCTGACGCCATGTGGGCCTGGAACTCTCAGAACAAGGCACGATTGTGCTCTCAGAGACAGCAGTCCCCCTGGTGCCTGCAAGCCCACACCTACCTGCCTGTAGTCAGGAACAGACCACATGAGCTCTCTCAGCTAGTGCAAGGAAGTGTGACTGACTCTCTTGGTTAATCAGCATGCAGTGCCTCACAGCTCTCCCTCCAGAGCCTGCTTTTTCCTGCAGCCAGGGATGAGGGTCAAAGCTTTGAGAGGCTCAGCACATGGTTTTGTGCTGAGGAAAACACATGATCTCTTTCCCCAAAATCTGTTCTACCAAAGTCAAAAGGAAGACTCTTGTAACATGCCGAAGAGCACTGGGGTTCTCTTCCCCCACAAAAGCCTCCAGGAGGATTTCTATCCACACACCCCAACAGTCAACACACCCTGCCTCACTTTCCAGATGCTGCTAAAGAACATGTGCTGGACTATCCCATTCCACAGGTGCTGGACTATCCCATTCCACGGGTCTATGTTCTGATGCTGTGGCCATGTCAGAAATCGTCCCTGAGTGCTGACAGCCCTTTTTCTGGGTGTTTCCCACAGACACACAGCAAACAGTCCAAGAGTCAGCACATGTCCACAGATTGCATCTAGAGAAGCCATTCTAGATGGCTCACATGCAAATGAGAACACCACCGTGACACTGGTTTTCAGGGCCCTGAGACAAAGAACTTGCTTACCAGAAGGGAAGGCAGATGGTAACAAGCAGAAAGACCCCCACATTTACATCAATACCGAACAGCCATTACACCTGGCAAAGATCAACAAGAAGTGAAAGAAGTAACCATTTAAGGAGAGATAAGAAGTAACCATTTAAGGAGGAGATCTGGTAACAATGTATCAAGCAGATCATGTAGCATAATGATGGGACTTCACCAAAGGAAGACTCAAAAAGCAGATGTAGAAACAGCAGAAAAGTGGGTATCTTTGAAGTGTCTGCCACTCAAGCATGATGCCTTGGGTTCAGAACCCATGTTTTTAAAAAAAAGCCAGGCACAAAAAATAAGATAGAGAATACAGCCGACCTAGCCTCTCTACAAGTATACACATACACATCTCACTGTCTATCTGCCCCCTCTTACACACACACACACACACACACACACACACACACATTCACAAATGGGCATAGAGCTAGCAGGTAAGCACATGTCTCTGAGACTGACAACTTAAGATCAATTCTCAAAACGAACTCCTTCAGTGTGTTCTCTGGCCTTAACACACACACACACACACACACACACTCCAAATAAATAAATATTTAAAGTGTATGTGTTTAACAGAGATGAAATAACTGAGCTGGCAGGATGAATCAGAAGCTGGGCCTACCATTCACAAAG